>NC_043709.1:121635327-121636685 GCF_006229205.1 Suricata suricatta
ATGGCACATGGATTACCCTTTGAATAAATTTCTAAATTCTCCAAAAAAAAAAAAAAAAACAACCAAACAAAACCCAAATGATACAGTGGGAGCATCCATTCAAAAGGCCAGGAAGGCTGTGTGCCTACAGGAGCAGCCAACCCAGCTGAAGTGAGTTGCTAAGTTTCATTCAGATGCGATAGCCCTGTGTAGACAGTACCTTTGAGTTCATTAAGTTCTCAGGGCTTAGCTCCCTGCTCTCGGGGAATATTCTCTCGGCCCTCCTTAGAAAGGGCAGCCTGCTGAGGAGATAGCGGTTATACTTTGTGTGCTTCATTAGAGCAAGGAAATATAGCTCACTGTGTCCCAACAAATCCTAGTTGCTAATGGGCCAAGATATTGTGAATGTGAAGTTAGAAGTTCTGGGACATCAGAGAACTGAAGGGGGGAAAAACCATCTTAGAAACCAAAGAAATTGCATTTGTAAGCTTCATTTATATACTAACATAGCAAGTGAATCAATAACTGGAAAATGTACAGTGAAGGCCAAAAAGGAGTTGATTGCAATCTTCAAAGAGTCGGCATAAAGAAAAAGTAGCAGAGCAAATTAAACTCATTCAAAAGAGGAAAGACAGTTGGTTCAAACCTAAGAAGATTCAACTAGGCCAGCAAAAAATCATTATTCCTAGAAGAGATGACAGAGAAAAGTAATAGAATATGAAATGTGAATACTTAAAAAAAAAACCACCCAGATGTTTGTTTTGGGAATTTTTTTTCATAGTATGATTCATAAGAATGCAGGATGGTATTCTTAGGAAAGCTGATGAATGTTAAAATAGAAGGTCATTGCCAAAGTAAACAGAGTTTCAATAATAAAAGTAGATTCTGAAGAAATGAAAAATTACCTAGTCTCCAGTTTTATGCTATTGCCCAAAAGTATAGTCCATTTAGTGTAAAAAAATCATTCCCATTTATAATTCACTCATTATTTTTCAATGTGGACTTGTTTATCCATCACCTTTAATTTGTACGTAGATACTCATGCTTTTTACCTGTGGAAATATTGTTATTTAACTCATCAATGACAAGACACTTTTCAACACACCTTTCCCATTCCATTCCTTCTCACTCTTCTTACACACATAAACACACACACACACACACACACACACACACACATACACACACACACACATAAACACACACCCTTCAATCAACTCTCAGACATGTCTGGGTTGAATGTCTTGGGAACGACCAAGATGGCAATTCTATCTGATTAGTTGATCAGAGATCTAACTAACAGTATTTGCTTTTTAGTGTTCTCTTCCAGGGCCCCAGTCTTGAATTCAAACTGAGGTTTCATTCAATACATGAGGATC
>NC_043709.1:121636785-121649273 GCF_006229205.1 Suricata suricatta
GAACTATATACAAGTAGGGTGTGTTTGAAAATAACTGATAGAATTTCTAAAATTAGAGCTGTAGACATTTCAATTAAAAAGTGGGTTGCATAATCAACAAAGATACAAGAAGGGGGTGAACTGGAATATTAATCTGAAGACATTATGGAGAATTCAGTGTAGAAAGATAGAAATGGAAATTATATCATAGAAGTTAAGAGAAATGGAGGCCACATTGAGAAAAATCAACACATAATACAGGTCCCAGGAGGGGAAAAAATAAAGAATGAGAAAGAAGCAATATTCAGAGAGGGAGTGGTGAAAATATTACAGATTTAAAGTGAAGGAACAAGGAATATGGTGAGTAGATAATAAAATAAAAATATAAACCCACACAAGTCCTATAACTGTGAAAATACAGAACATTGATGATATAAAGAAAATGTTATAAAGTTCTAGAGAGAAAAGTAAATATCTAATAAAAAAGGACAGTTAGAATAACTGCAATAATACATGCAGTAAAACAATGAAATAATATCTTCAAAGTGCAGAGGAAAAATAATCGTCAGCTTAGAATAATATAAAAATACCCAGATAAATTATTTAACAGTGATGATAAAATAGAGATAATTTATGACTTACAAGGAAAAAAGCATTTATTACTCTCACTCTACAGTTGAAAGATGTTGTTCAGAAAGAAGGAAATTAAATCCAAAGAAGGATGGTGAATGAGGAATTTTATAAACAGGGATGCAAGTAAAGTAATATTTACAGCATCTAATTATGGGGATTTAACAAAAAAGGCAGACATTAAACAATAATCCACAAGCTGTTGGGGATGAACAGAGAACCAAGTTTTTTTGTTACTCAGAAGGAGATTTAGAGACACAGGTTAAGCCTAGACATACAAAGATTAAGATTATATGTAAAACCTTTAAAGGTAAATATTGTAAGAAGTGGAATGCATACCTTTGAGAAACAAAATATTGTAGCCGAGAAAACCGAAAAGGAATAAGGAAAAAATATTCAACAAAAGTGAGTTAAGGAAAGGAAAGGAAAGGAAAGAAAAAGCAAGGTAAGTTCAAAACACAAAATCAAATGTCACAGTAAGGCTAAATGTGTAAGCAATCACAATAATTATAAATCCTTTAAGTATACTTTATAAAAGATAAAATCTCTCAGAGAAATATAAATTATTAGGAATTTAAAAGGTCACTAAATTGACGTTCATTACAGAAAAACTGTGTTCACATAATAAATAGTGGCAACAGAATGCGTTTTGCCAGGTAATGCAGACAGTGGTTCCTAGGAAGATGACACAGTAGGGAGCGTCAAGAACGTGTCTCCCCACTTAGATGACAATTGCACTAGTAGGATCTGTCTAATGTACCTATTTTGGAACTCTAGAGTCTGTTGAAGGCTTGCAACTTCCAGGGAAAGGCTTAAAGGGTAAATTGTGGTTCATTTTGGTCAATTTCAGCTCTTGGCACAGAAGTAGCTACCTACTCCCCCTACCCCACCCCCACCCCCTGCCCTATGGCAGGCAGCCATGCCTGTGTTCCAGGAGCAGCTTGCCTCCAGCTTGTGGCAGCCAGGGTGGCTGGAAAGGGACCCTGTCCTCCAGATATTAGGAATCTGTTCTGTGATGCTGATTGCTGCTTCTTATCTCAGTGATACAAAGAGGCAGCCAGCCATGGTTGTTGTACTTCCTCTCATTAGTGCAAGCCCCTCCTCTCTGGCTAAGTGACATCTAGGGCACTTAAAGAAGCAGAGACCTTTTATTTCCCTTCCCTGGGTATTTCTCTTTTTTTCCCCTTTTGGGAGCCAGACATTGAAGACTAGGACATTCAGAAGTAAGTGCGTATAGAGAGGAAATTAAAAAGTCACTGTACTGCCCATGGAAAGTCACAGGCTCAGAAAAGAACTGAAAAGACCTTAAATTTCATCCCAGGCTAATCCTCAGCACAGAGACATCCTACAACAAACAAACAAGATAACCAAAAAATAACAAGTGCAGAAGTTTTCCCTTGATTGATCCGATTTCTAGATTTACCGTATTAGTAGTTGAAAATGTCTAGTTTTTGTCACAAAGAATACAAAGAACACAGGGAAGTATGGCATAGTCAAGGGAAAACAAATAAATTAATGGAAATTGTCCCTGGAAAAGGTCTAATGATGGATCTACTAGGCAAAGACTTTAAAACAATTGTCTTAAGGAGGCTCAAAGAAGATGCGGAGAAAGCCAAGAAAATGATATATGAACAAAATGGAAATATCATTAAAGAGATAGACAATTTAGAAAGAAACAAAAAAAGAAAATCTGGAGCTGAAAAGTACAATTTCTAAAATGGAAATTTCACCAGAGGGAATGAAAGGCAGAAGAAGGGACCTGCAACTCGAAGATAAGAATGCAAATGGTCAAATCTGAGGAATAGAAAGAAAAAAGTTTGAAGAAAAGTGAACAGAACTGAAGGGACCCATAGAACACCATTTAGTAGGTCAATGTACACACTGTGGGAGTCCTAGGAGGAGAAGAGAGAGAGGCAGAGGCAGAGAGAACATTTGAAAAAATAATGTCTGAAAATGTCCCAAATTTGAAGAAATATGTGAATATAAATATCTAAGAAACTCGATGGACTCCAAATAAGATGAATTTAAAGAGACTCACACTGACACATTTTCTTAAGTTTATTTATTTTGAGGGAGACAGAGAGAGTGTGAGTTGGGGAGGGGCAGAAAGAGAAGGAGACAGAGAATCCCAAGCAGGCTCCACAGTCAGCAGAGAGCCCCATGTAGGACTCAAACTCACGAAACCATAAGATCATGACCTGAACTGAAATTAAGAGTCGGATACTTAACTGACTCAGCCACCCAGACACCCACACTGAGACACATTTTAAAAGCCAGAGACAGAGAGAATTTTGAAAGCATCAAGAAAGAATTGAGTCATCATATACAAGCGTTCCTCATTAAGATTGTCAGCAGATTTCTTCTCAGAAAGCCTGGAGCACAGAGGCAGTGGGCCGATATATTAGAAGTTCTAAAAGAAAAATCTATCAACCAAGAATCCCTTATCTGGCAAAACTGTCCTTGAAAAGGGAAGGAAAAATGAAAGCATGCTCAGATAAACAAAAATTAAGGGATTTCATTACCACTGGACCACCCTGTAAGAAATGCTACAGGAATCGCCAGCTGGAATGTAAGAACACTAGACAAAACCTCAAAGTTGTCTGAAGAAAAAGGCCTTGTAAAAGTAAACACGTGAGCCATTATAAAAATGGTCTTAAAACAGCGGTTTGCAACTCTACTTTTTGTTTTGTTTTTTAAACAATTTAAAGGACGAATACACTTTTTAAAGATGTATTTATTTTTTTTAAGTTTATCTATTTATTTTGAGAGAGGGGGAGAGAGAGAGAGCGAGCTTGAGCAGGGTGGGGTAGAGACAGAGACAGAGACAGAGACAGAGACCCCAAGCAGATGTGGTGCTGTCGGTGCAGAGCCCAAGGTGGAGGTTGATCTCAGGACTGTGAGACCAGGACCTGAGCCAAAATGAAGAGTCAGACGCTTAACCGATTGAGCCACTGAGTGCTCCTAAAGGAACATTTCTGAAGCAGTGTCTTCTTCTTTGGGTTCCTAAAAATTACACAAATATTTCTGCTTTGTCAGGTTCTTCTGAATAGGTTTATTCCTTCTGCTTGGTTGTTAGATTCCACTGAATTCTACTCCCCACCAAACTCTTGTCTTTGTTTTTCAACTCTTAGGAATGTGCCAGTTTCTTGACCCTGGCTTTACTGTATTATAAAACTCTACTTCTTAGCCACCCTTTACATGTACTATTCTTATTTTCATCTCCTCTTGCCTAGGCAAAACTCTTCTTTTCCGTTGTGAACAAAGTTGTTCTGAACTTTTATCCTCTCTTCCGAAATTACCTATTTCAATTTTCCTCAATACTTTATTCAGCCTTCCTTATTAATGACACTGGCCTCTTCTTTTTTTTTTCCACCTCTGAAAGGTGATTCTAGCAACATTTAGTCACTAATGATGAAACTAGATTTCAAATTTATTTCCCTCCATGTTTAAGTTTACAGTTTCTGCCCGAAAATACAGTCCTACTTCATAATATCATTGTTTATCTTACATGTCTAATCGGAAAGATCAAAGGCTCTGTACATGGATATATTTGCACAGCATTGTGAATATAATTAATGCCACTGAATCACACACTTAAAATGATTAAAATTGTAAATTTTGTGTTATGTATATTTTATTACAGTAAAAAGTATCAAAAGGTAAAAAAAAACCCAATTTACAATAGTATCAAAAATTAATTACTATGGAATAACTCTAATAAAGATATGCTTGACATCCACCAGAAAATTATTAAACCTTATTTAGAAAAGTTAAAGAAAAATTAGGGGAGGGCACCTGGGTGGCTCAGTCGGTTAAGCCTCCGACTTCGGCTCAGGTCAGATCTCACGTTTGTGGGTTCGAGCCTCAGTCGGGCTCTGTGCTGACAGCTAGCTCAGAGTCTGGAGTCTGCTTCCGGTTCTGTGTCTCCTTTTCTCTCTGCGCCTCCCTCTCTCATGTTCTGTCTCTGTCTGTTTCAAAAATAAAACATTAAAAAAAAATTAGGGGAGCCTGGGTGGCTTAGTTGGTTGAGCATCTGACTCTTGAATTTAGCCCAGGACATGATTCTGGGGTCATGGGATTGAGCTCCATATCAGGCTGTGTGATATGCATGGAGCCTGCTTGAGATTCTCTCTCCCTACCTCTCCCCCACCACTTCTCCCCACTTGTACACACTCTCTCTAAAATTAAAAAGAAAAAGATAAGTTAAAGAAAAATTAAATAAATAAAAAGCCATTTCCAGTTCACGGGTTTGAAAACTCAGTATTGTACAGAAGTGAGGTCTTCCCAAATTGACCTATAGATTCAATGAAATACCAAATAATAATCCTAGAAACTATTTTTATGGAAATTGATGAACCGATTTAAAAAGTTATATAAAAATGCAAATGGAAAAATATATTCATAATGATCTGGAAGAATAAAGTTGGAGGACTAATAATGCTAGGTATCAAGACTTTTTATAATAAAAGAGTTGGATGTTGGTGCAAAGCTAGACAAATAGACTAATGTACAGAATAGAGATTCTACCTATCCAGTCACCTGATTTATACCTTCAGTGTAGTGCAATAAGGATGCACCTGTCTTTATGGAAAAATAAATATTGGTCTCTCCTCATACCATATACCAAGATGAATTTTAAGTCAGTCATATATCTGCATTGTATAACAATAAAATTCCTTGAAGAAAGCAGCTTTTGAACAGCATATAGATATAGATGATATAGATAAAAAGTTTTTGAACAGGATACCCCCCAAAAAAAGCAGTAGTAGGAAAAAGGGATGAGACTTCATTAAAATTAAGAAATTCTGTTTACTTCTATCATTAAGAGAATGAAAAGGCCAGCATTAGTGTGAGAGAATATGTTTATAATTCATCTATTTCTTAAATGCCAAATATCTAGAATGTATAAAGAAAGCCCACAAATCAGGGCATCTGGGTGGCTCAGGCATTTAAGAGCCTGACTTCGGCTCAGGTCATGATCTCATGGTTTGTGGGTTCGAGCCCCGCATCAGGCTCTGTGCTGACAGCTCAGAGCCTGGAACCTGCTTCAGATTGTGTCTCCCCCCTTTCTGCCCCTCCCCCACTTGCACTCTGTCTCTGACTCTGTCTCTGTCTCTGTCTCTCTCTCAAAAATAAATAAACATTAAAAATTATTTGGAAAAAAAAGAATGCCCATAAATCAATATGAAAAGGAAAACAACCCAATAAGTGCTGAACAAAAAGACTAGAACAGACACTTTGCCAAAGAAGATCAAGATGGTGAAGAAGTATATAAAAAGTGTTTAATATAATTTATCAGGGAAATAAAATAAAAACAATGAGATAGATGCAGTATCATGGCTTTTTATCAGGGGAGGGCCAATACCAAGTATTGGTTATGATGAAGAGCAACCAAAACTTTTATTTACTGTGGCGGGATTGTAAAGGTGGAAACTGCAGGTATCTGCTAATGTTGAACATGCATAGACTTAATGACATGCCAGTTCCATTCCATCCTAGGTGTATGTTCAGCAGAAATACATACATATATGTTTCAAAAGACGTGTGTAAGAATATTCATGGCAGAATTTTTACTTATAGTTCAGAGTCCAGAGTGCTAACCATTACACTATGGAACCTACTTCTAGTTCAAACTGGAAACAACTCAAAGGTTCATCATGGAGTATATACCCACAATGGAATGCTATACAGCAATAAAAAATAGGTACTAACTCCTACATGTAGCAACATGGATAAACCTCACAGATGTGGTGGATGAAGGAAGTCAAAAACAGAAGAGAACACATACACTTTATTCATTTATTTCCATTCAGAGCGCATTCAAACACAGACAAAATTAGGGGCACCTCAGTGGCTTAGTCTGTTGAACAGCTGACTCTTGATTTCAGCTCAGGTCATAATTCCAGAGTCGTGGGATGGAGCCCAGTCCCGTTCTGCACTGAGCATGGATCCTGCTTGATTCTCCCTCTGCACCTCTCTCCCCTTGCTCGCCTTCTCTCCCTCTCTCTCAAAAACAAAACAAAGCAAAAACAATCAAACAAAAAAAGAGGCAAAATTAGTCTATGGTGATAGAGGTCAAAATAGTGGTGATGGAGAGTAATGGATGGGAGGGGGGCACAAAAGGAGTTTCTAAAGTTCTTAATCTGAGAGATGGTGATACAAGTGTGTTCACTTGGTAAGTTCATCAAGACATACCCTTAAGATATGTACCATTTATTGTATTTATGTTATACTTAAATGAAAAAGTTAGCAAATATAAAACAAAAAGGGATGCCTGGCTGGCTCAGTTGAGTGACTGACTTAATTTCAGCTCTGGTCATGATCCCAGGGTTTTGGGATGGAGCCCTGCATCAGGCTCTGCACTGAGCGTGAAGCCTCCTTAGGATTCTCTCTCTCTCTCTCTCTCTCTCTCTCTCTCTCTCTCTCTATCTTTTCATCCTCCCCTCTCTCCCACTAGTTCTCTCTATAAAAAATATAAAATAAAAACTAGAAAGCTTTTAAAGAAACAAACATACAAACCAACACATGTAAAGCAATATGTGTATGTGTGTGTGTGTGTGTGTGTGTGTGTGTGTGTGTGTGTATAGGTGTGTATTTATATGTACTGGAATTATATCCCTACATTCATAAAAACATCTTTGGAGAAGGAGAGAAAGGAGTGAGCCTGGACAGGGAACAAAGGTAAATGTAGTTTTGGCTGAAAGAAATGCTCCTTTTTTCTTAGAACAAAATCATATTTACAGCAAAAGTTACATTGTGTTAAGAGATGTTACTTCTCTTGTTTTTGTATGATTTTATGTTTTTAAGTGTGTTTTAACCTTTAAATAATACAGTTTAAAAGAAGGAAATTCATTATTACTGCAACCTAAGAATGAGATTTAGAAGAAGAGGTTGGAACTGGACGTGTGATTTAGGAAATGGTTGTCCCATTCTAGATGAAGATGGGGAAGACGTGAACCAGGTGGTTGGAGTGGGAGAGACTGGAGCATTAACTCCAGTGACATTTAAGAGATAGGATGATATGACCTTGGAGATGCCCTGCATTGGGAGCGCAGGCAGTGAGCAGACTCCGGTGATTCTGAGGTTTCTAGACCTGATGTTTGAGAGGATGCCATACTGTGTTCTACCTGAGAGGCAGAAATGGGAAGAGGTGTGTGTTTGTTAGAGCAAGGAAGGAGCAGGTATGGAGAATTAAAAATTGTTTAACATTTATGTTTGAGATGTTGGCAGGATACCCAGGTAGATACCTACATAAGACAATTGGAAATACAGTTCTGATTGGGTAGAAACCTACAATAAGTAATGAAATTATATATGAGAGCTTAGAAGAAGACAGTGGAGTGAGAAATGACCATCCCCATTCCTTGTTTCTTTGTAATGTTGTAACATAACATGTGTATAATCTATATAATTAGGTGTATATATATATGTGTGTGTATAAACTTGCAGACAAGGGATTCACTGTATTTGTGTATATTTCATTGAGTTTAGCACAGGCCATAGTAAGAACTTGGTATAGGACTGATGGATGAAATAATGAGAATAATTAGTCTTGGCTCCCTTTATTTTTTAAATCAGCTTAATTGAGATGTAGTTTACATACTATATGATTTATTCATGTAAAGTGCACAATTAAGAGAAATGTATAGAGTTGTTGAGTTATTATATTGTACTAGGTACTGTGTTGTACATGAAACAGATATAACATTATATGTTAATTATACTTGAACAAAGTTTTTTTAATACTAAAAATAATTTAAAATAAAAAGTTGCATTTCAGAAAAAGACAAAACCAACAAAAAAAGTAAAGTGTACAATTCAGTGGTTCTTCATGTATTTACAAAATTGTGTAATATTCACCAGAAGCAATCTTAGAACTTTTTCATTACCTCACAAAAGAAGCCCATACCCATTAGGTCTCACCAACCCCAGTACTCCTTCCCCCCACCTACCTTCCACTCTAACCTTAGTTAACCGTGAATCTATTTCCCATCTCTCTAGATTTGCTTATTCTGGATGTTTTGTTTTGTTTTAAGTTTGTTTATTTTGAGAGAGAAAGAGCATGTGCATGTGCACACAAGAAAGAGAACGGGGGAGGGGCAGAGAGAGAGAGAGATGGAGATCTCAAGCAGGCTCTGCACTGAAAGGGCAGATATGGGGCTTGGACCCATGAACCCTGAGGGCATGACCTGAACTGAAGTCAAATGCTTAGCTGAGCCATCCAGGCACCCTCTGAATATTTTGTGTTTTTTAATGCATTTAATCTATATAATTCACACTAATTTTTTTATGCATACCGTAGTTTGACCCTATTTTTGTCACTTGAGGTTTTATAGTGAATATTTTCCCATATCATTAAAAATATTTGGAAAAGATCACATAAAATGCCTGTCATCCTGCTGTATAAATTATGTATTATAATGTATTCAATCATTTCCATATTCTTACACATTTACAGACTACTTTCAATATTGTGGTATTTCTATTAAAGGTTAGTGAACATGCGTATAAATATATCTTGGTTCAGGGGTGCCTGGGTGGGTCGGTTGGTTAAACGTCAGACTTTGGCTTAGGTAGCTCTGTGGCTCATGGGTTTGAGCCCTGCATTTAGCTCTGTGCTGGCAGCTGAGAGCCTGAAGCCTTTAATAATAATATTTAAATATAAAGTATTTAAATATTTAATTCTTTACCTAGAATAGGTTCTAGTTAAGAGATGGAGTTACTGGGTCAAAGGCCTGAGCATCTTTCTAGACTTAATGTAAATTGCTTTCCAGAAAGTTGTGTCAATTAACCTTCTCCTAGTCAGTGCCTATGTCACTGTATCTTTATCTGAATGAGTATTATTTTTAAAAATCAAGTAGTGAGGCGCCTGGGTGGCTCAGTTGGTTAAGCATCCGACTTCGGCTCAGATCACGATGTCACAGTTCATAGGTTCGAGCCCCGCATCAGACTCTGTGCTGACAGCTCAGAACCTGGAGCCTGTCTTTAGATTCTGTGTCTCACTATCTCTTTGACCCTCCCCTGCTCGCGCTGTCTCTCTCTCTCTCTCTCTCTCTCTCTCTCAAAAATAAATAAAAAACGTTAAAAAATTAAAAAGCAAATCAAGTAGTGACTGTAGGCTACTGGTCCTCTCTGCAGTCCCCTCTTTTCCTTAAAGCTGAGAATGTAGCTGTGGGTCTCAGCATGATGTAGTGCCCCTGGGAGGCCATAAATTCTACCAAGGCTTTTACAGTATTTCCATGACTTTTTGGTGACTTCACACTTCATTTAAAAAGGCATAAAACAATTACCAGGTCGTTAGCAAGCACTTTTTTTAAAGGAGCTTCAAAAAAGCTTTTATAGAAATGGCTAGTGAGCTGATGTTTTATTTGGGAGGGAGAGGTAGAAGATGAGACAGGGATCATTAACAGAAATGAACAATTTTTTTATTTATGTATTTATTTTTTTTGGGAGAGAGCATGAGCAGGGAAGGGACAGGAGAGAGGGAGGGACAGAGGATCTGAGGCCGGCTCTGTGCTGACAGCAGAGAGCCTGATGCAGTGTTCGAACCCACGAACCTTGAGATCATGACCTGAACCAAAGTCGGACACTGAACCTACTGAGCTACCCAGGCACCCCCAGAAATGAACATTTAAAGGCAAGTATCAGGTTATGACAAGAATGAGTGGCTCATCATGGTCACTAGATCTGGGTGATTCTTCTCAAGGCCGGGGCTCTAGTTTACTCTTAATATGAGAGGCTGTCAACAACATGGCCTCTAGGTAGTCAGATCCGTGTTAGAACCCAGGCACCACCATTTTCTGGCTGTGGGACCTTGTGTTGGCCTTAAATGGACATGGAGCGCTTAGCATAACTAAGCACATTATCAATAAATATTAGCTATTTTTTATTACTTTTCATCTCTGTATCCCCAAAAGGACAGCAAGCATTGGGGATGGCTGATAACAGTACAATTATTAAATGAGTAAATGAATAAGTTATGGGAAAACGGAAAAGAGTGTGCGTATGGAAGAAACCTTCCAATTTCCATATTATAGGCCACTCATGATCCTCCATTTCAATTTTGAGCCATCTCAAGCTTGAAACTTCCCTAGGCTATTATCCACTTAGGTTCCTTGGTGAGATTTTACTCTGAAATAAACCACTACTTGTAGCCGGTCGTGTTTCTGTTCTTGCAAGGATATGCATTGTGCTTTCATTCTGCTGTTTTAAATCATTTAGCAGATAACACCAAAAAAAAAAAAATCACTTAGAGTCTGATTTAATCAAGAGGCACAGGATGAAGTGTGAAAAATCCAGTGTTATTCTGATCCTTGGCTTTATTGAGGGCTGCAAAAAGGTATAAGTTAAGTGACCTTTCCAGGTCAGGATTTTATGGCTCTGATAAATCCCCCAGGCTAGCAGTTGTCAGTGAAGACATGGGAGTGAAAATATGAAGATCCTTTCTCCCCAACCACATCTTTCCAATGAGTAGTGAGATAATGGATTTGAAAGTGCCTAGAGAAAAGTAACCTAAAATATGGTTATTATAAGAACAGAAAGATGAAGGAATTAGAATCGAGGCAAAGATTTTTTTTAAGTTTTTAAATTTTATTTTGAGAGTGAGAGAGTGAGTATGAGTTGGGGAGGGGCAACAAGAGAGGGAGAAAGAATCCCAAGCAGGTCTTTGCTAGATCCCTACATGGGGCTCGAACTCACAAACCATGAGCTCATGACCTGAGCCGAAATCAAGAGTCAGTTGTTTTACCAACTGAGCCCCGATGTCCTATCAAAAAAAAAAATTTTTTTTAATCATAAGATCTTACAACTAGAGGGACCGTTAGGGGTTTTGTGATCCAAATCTTTCATTTTCATATATGAAAAATAAGTAATGTTACTTTGTCAAAATAATGTTATTTAAAACTGAAGTCCTATTATTTGATGTAAAAATAATAGATAGTAAGAATTAAAATTGAAAATGTTCCTAAAGTACTATTTATTTTCATAATGTAAAGAAATATAAATTTACACTAATGTGGTTTATTTATGGGTTTGAGTGCATCTTATTTATTTATTTTTAAATAGTTTATTGTCAAATTGGTTTCTATACAACACCCAGTGCTCTTCCCCATAAGTGCCCTCCTCCATCACCACCACCTCTTTTTCCCCCCTTCCCCTTCCTCTTCAACCCTCAGTTCATTTTCAGCATTCAATAGTCTCTCAAGTTTTGCATCCCTCTCTTTCCCCAACTCTCTTTCCCTCTTCCCCTCCGCCTGGTCCTCCATTAGGTTTTTCCTGTTTACCTGTTAGACCTATGAGTGCAAACATATGGTTTCTGTCCTTCTCTGCCTGACTTATAATGCTTAGCATGACACCCTCAAGGTCCATCCACTTTCCTACAAGTGACCATATTTCATTCTTTCTCATTGCCATGTAGTACTCCACTGTGTATATATACCACATCTTCTTGATCCACTCATCAGGTGATGGACATTTAGGCTCTTTCCATGTTTTGGCTATTGTTGACATTACTGCTATGAACATTGGAGTGCATGTGCTCCTATGCATCAGCATTTCTGTATCTCTTGGGTAAATCCCTAGCAGTGCTATTGCTGGGTCATAAGGGAGTTCTATGGATAGTTTTTTGAGGAGCCTCCACACTGTTTTCCAGAGCAGCTGCACCAGTTTACATTGCCACCAACAGTGTAGGAGGGTGCCCGTCTCTCCACACCCTCGCCAGCATCTATAGTCTCTTGATTTGTTCATTTTAGCCACTCTGATTGGCATGAGGTGGTATCTCAGTGTGGTTTTGATTTGTGTTTCTCTGATGATGAGTGATGTTGAGCATCGTTTCATGTGCCTGTAGGCCATCTGGATGTCCTCTTTGGAGAAGTGTCTGT
>NC_043709.1:121649373-121652031 GCF_006229205.1 Suricata suricatta
ATATATTCACGATGGAGTACTACATGGCAATGAGAGGGAATGACATATGGCCTTTTGTAGGAAAGTGGATGGACCTTGAGGGTGTCATGCTGAGCGAAGTAAGCCAGGCAGAGAAGGACAGAAACCATATGTTTGCACTCATAGGTCTAGCAGGAAAACAGGAGAGACCTAATGGAGAACCAGGGGGAGCGGAGGAGGGCGAGAGAGTTGGGGAGAGAGAGGGATGCAAAACTTGAGAGACTATTGAATGCTGAAAATGAACTGAGAGTTGAAGGGGAAGGGGGAGGGGGGGAAAGAGGTGGTGGTGATGGTGGAGGGCACTTAAGGGGAAGAGCACTGGGTGTTATATGGAAAACAATTTGACAATAAAATATTATGGAAAAAAATAACTCATGAAAAAAAATAATTTGACAATTCTTCTGGATGAATTCTTCTGAAGAAGAAATCGTTTGTATACATCATTCTGTCTTATCACACTTTCACAGCTGCTGATGAGCAGCAATTCTCTATGCCATTTGGGGAGAGTTGGTGAAATGAAAGTGATATAGGCTCCCAGGTAAGTACCAATTAAAATTATTTCAAATCATTTAAAATGAGTGTTATGTAATAGTCTCAGAGTACTGCTTTTGGAAGAACAAGTACTTTGTCTTTCGGCAAGGGGAAAAGAATCATCTTGCTTCCCAACTATGCAAGATAATCTGATGTCAAGCACTTATGCAATACATGCTCTGCAGTACTCATTATTTCAAGTTCAAAGAGCAAAGATAGCAATATTATGTGGTAGCCTGAGAAGAGCAGAGTCATCTTTTTTCTTTCCCATTTCCCTCTTTGCTTCTGCTTCTTTTCCCGAATCTGTGAGTGCTCCCCACTCAGGTGCAGAAAGGATAATGCCCAACTGGACCATTTCTAGGGCTCACCTCCTGAGTAAGCCTCTCCAGTTAATGACAAGTGACACAAAAGCTTTAACCTCCAACCACTTGTCCATTTGTCCTTCAAAATCACAATGGTAAAATGTAGTTTTTCTAGAGCTCTCTAAAGTGGCTTAGATCTCTCATCCCCCCCCACACACACACATACACACTCTTCATTTCCTCCAAATAGAACTGGACCAAAAAAATTGTATTTAAACAGAATACCATCCAAAAGTGAGTATGGGAATCCAAGGATCCAAGTACTATTTGCCAAAAGAAAATAACTGCAAATTAGTGTTTCTTCTTGTGCATTCAAAATGTCACTCAATACCTTGTATACGGGACTTTTATATAGCTAAAGGTAATGTGAATGCTGGCTACTAGAAAAGAACTTTTTTAAAATTTTGCTGAAGGGAAGCAGCTTGACTTTAAATATGGGATCCCAGGGGGAAAAGGGAGTTCCCAAAAGACTGCATTAACCTTTATTAATTCCAGTGTAAATTAACCTCCAGGGAAGATCATACCTTCCTTACAAGCAATTTTGCAAAGGAAGAGGCTGTTCAGTTAACTTACTATGAACATGGAGGCCAGGAATTTAAACTTTGTGTTGTTTATGCAGCAAAAAACATTTTCAAAACAGCAAAAGAATCAATTCCAATCAAGCCTTCATAATTGAAATTTCTCATTTCTGATGCACCTGGGTTGCTTAGTCGGGTAAGCATCCAGCTTTAGCTTAGGTCATGATCTCCCAGTTTGTGGGTTTGAGCCCCTTGTTGGGCTCTGTGCTGATGGCTCAGTGCCTGGAGCCTGCTTCAGATGCTGTGTCTCTTCTTTCTCTTCCCTTCCTCTGCTTGCTGTCTGTCTGTCTCTCAAAAATAAATAAACATTATAAAAAATTAGAAAAAAAAGAAATTTCTCATCTCAGATTTTTTGTAAATGTTCATTTATTTATTCTGAGTGAGAGAGAGCAAGCAGGGAAGGGGCAGAGAAAGAGAGAGAGAGAGAGAGAGAGAGAGAGAGAGAGAGAGAGAGAGAGAGAGAGAGAATCTCAAGCAGGCTCCACACCATCAGTGCTGAGCCCAACACGAGTCTCAATTTCATGGTGTGTAAGATCATGACCTGAGCCAAAATCAAGAGTTGGCTACTCAACTGAGTGAGCCACCCAGGTGCCCCTCGTTTCATGTTTTTAAATTTACCTTAGGTCAATAACATTTAAAATGCACTCAATTTTTGACAAAGCAGGAAAGAGTATCCGACGGAAAAAAGACGGCCTCTTTAGCAGGTGGTGCTGGGAGAACTGGACACCAATATGCAGAAGAATTAAACTAAACCACTTTCTTACACCATACACAAAAATTAACTTAAAATGGCTGAAGGACTTGAATGTGAGACAGGAAACCCTCAAAACTCTCAAGGAGAAAGTAGGAAAAAGCCTCCTAGACCTCCACCACAGCAATTTCCTGCTCCACACATCCCAAAAGGCAAGGGAAATGAAAGCAAAACTGAACTTTTGGGAATTCATCAAGATAAAAAGCTTCTGCACTGCAAAGGAAACAATCAAGAAAACTAATAGGCAACTGACAAAATGGGAAAAGACAGTTGCAAATGACATATCAGATAAAGGGCTAGTATCTAAAATATACAAGGAACTCACCAAACTTCACACCCACAAAACAAATAACCCCGTTAAGAAATAGGCAGAAGACCTGAACAGACACTTCTCCAAAGAGGACATCCAGATGGCCTA
>NC_043709.1:121652131-121747567 GCF_006229205.1 Suricata suricatta
CTCCATTAGGTCTCTCCTGTTTTCCTGCTAGACCTATGAGTGCAAACATATGGTTTCTGTCCTTCTCTGCCTGGCTTACTTCGCTCAGCATGACACCCTCAAGGTCCATCCACTTTCCTACAAAAGGCCATATGTCATTCCCTCTCATTGCCATGTAGTACTCCATCGTGAATATATACCACATCTTCTTGATCCATTCATCAGGTGATGGACATTTCGGCTCCTTCCATGTTTTGGCTATTGTTGACAATGCTGCTATGAACATTGGGATACATGTGCTCCTATGCATCAGCATTTCTGTCTCTCTTGGGTAAATCCCCCGCAATGCTATTGCTGGGTCAAATTATTTTTAAATGGCTATAGTTCTTCTTGAAACATTGCAGGAGAGGTTTAAAGCTTCACTCGCATTCTGCGACCTTGCTGTTTGGTAATCCTGCTGGAGGCTCATGGGTATGTTTGAGCTGGGACATGCTTTAGGGACTGTCTTTTGTAAAGCAGTCAGTTTTGTTTCAAATTATATAGAGAGCCAGGGAGGTTAGGGAGCCTGAAGGCTATAAAGTAAATTCTAGGCTAACAGGAGCCTTCAGAAATCCAAAAGATCAGAGTCACTCATATAATTGATTGTGAAGCAGAATGAAGGAAGTCTATAGTTTCTTCAATACTGACAATAACACATTGGAGACAGGAACAAGAGAGAAGGAACCAGGTTAATGTAAGAAATAAGTACTTGCTTGATTTTTGTTACACTGTTAAAATACTACTAGTCTTGTTTTGAGATAGTATTTCAGTAGTTTTTGGCTGATAGTATTGTCAGCTTTTTGTATGAAGTACAGGGGTCAGTCAGGCTCTTGTTCTGAATAGCTATCTAGGAAGGGCTTTACAGGGACTGATTAAAGTTCAAAGTAAAAAATATATATTTTGCATTTATTTAAATCCTAAATTTTGAGTAACACAGTTTGCACACCCCCTCTTGATATGGCCCCCAGCATGAGGAATAGGAACAAAGAATCCATAGTCTTTTTTTAAATTGTTTTGTTTATTTTTGAGAGAGAGAGAGAAACAGAGCATGAGTGGGGGAAGGGCAGAGAGAGGGGGAGACACAGAATTCGAAGCAGGCTCCGGGGTCCAAGCTGTCAGCACAGAGCCTACGCAGGGCTCAGACCCATAGACCATGAAATCATGAATGACCTGAGCCAAAGTTGGATACTAAACCGACTGAACCACCCAGGTACCCTGAGGAATCCACAGTCTTAATCTCTTTGGTTGCATATGGAGACCAAGACATGAGCCCTTCTGTGACAGAGACAAAAGCGAAACCTCAGTCTGTAACTTCTTGCTTCAAAGTGCTAGTCTGATTTTAACACGGGAGGCAAGAATCAGCTGGGGGGAATGAAGGGCTCGGTTGCCTTGGCAATAATTTGGTCTTTGGCGGGGTTGAAGGGAATAGGAAAGAGGCAGATGAGGTGGGTGGAAAGGGCTGGCCAGACTCTTGAAGAAATTGCCCATTCTTGTAAGCTCTTTTGACAAATGTCATGACCTGGTGACTAAATTTCTTCCCCTAGGAAGGATTTTCTAATAGCTCTGGGATTATTTTGCTGCTGTTAGTGTCAATAAGGCAAAGATGTGAGCTTATAATAGTTTTATTTTAATAAAATATTCCTTATGGAGTAAATATATTTAAAATGATTGTCATTATGCTGGTTTATATTACTTTATCCATATAAATCATAGCATTCTATTTTAGTATCTGGAATTATTTGCATAATATTAAGGCATTCTTTGAATTTATTAAGAAGGGGATTGTTGAGCAGAAATTCAGTGAAAAAGGATGCTAGTAGCCCCTCATATTTATTTTTTCCTTCTTGCCTAGTAAGAGAATCTCAATATTAGTGGGCCACATGGCCACCATGATAAAAGATTACGTGGTCCAAGGTCCTTTGCAGCCAGGTGGGGCCACATGACTAGGTTATAGTTAAGATGATGTAAGTGGAACTTCTGTTCAGGACCTCCAAGAGGTCTCCTAAAACAGTGACATGTGCCCTTTCTCTGTCCCTGGTGGTTTGGAAGTTTTATGTCATAATATTGAGTGTTTGAACCTGACTTCCCCTAACATGCTATAAGGGGAGTCTTGAGAGGAGCATGGACTAGTGTTTAGGAGCCTAAATTCTGTGCTGCGTGAGTCAGTCATTTGTGCTGTGATTTGAATAAGTCGTCCTGATCTCCGTTTCTCCCTCTACAAAATAGAAATTCTAGGCTAACTTGTCTCCATAATGATCCCAAGCTCTGCAGGCTATAAATTTATAAAATTACCTCTTTCTTTTTAAAACCACTAAACTGAGTGGTCCGAGCTACCTATGCAGATATGTGGTAACAAACTTACAGCATGCCTGGTATATGCAGATGATCAACCAGCTTTGCATTGTAGGAGAGAGGTGTGTGTTGGGACACAGGGGCCACAAAGCTCATTTTCAAGGGATTTACTTCCTAGTTTTCTAGAAAAACTGGGCAGACACCAAGTCACAGGATTTTGAATGACCTGTGTCTCCTGGCTCCTAGTTCAATGCTGTTTCACACTTTCTTATCTCAGGGCTATCTCGTCTAGTCCATGTTAGAACTCCATGTGTTAAGTTGACAGGGGCCTACTAGCTATGTGGTTTGTAGAGCTCTTATGAAACTCTAAAAATTTTGTTTAATGCCACAAAATACCATTTTACTCTATTATTACTCATCTAAGACTTATCTGTTGGCCATGATAACAGTCATTCAACCTCTCTCTAACCAACATTAGTTGTGCTTCATCTCACTTATAAAGCTGCATGTCAACAAGGGGAAAATATTGGTATCAACTGGATGCCCATGTGTTGAAAGAGTTCATTGGACAGTTAAATCAGAAAAGGCTTTCTGGAGAGGACGAGTTTTGATCCAGAGTTCTAGAGAGGTGACAAATGTGAATTGTTAGAGAAGTGGGGTCATTTTTACTTTTTTATGTTTATTTATTTATATTGAGAGAGAGAGAGAGAGAGAGAGAGAGAGAGAGAGAGAGAGAGAGAGAGAGAGAGAGAGAAAGGGAGAGAGGGAGGGAAAGAATCCCAGGCAGGCTTCATGCTTCCAGCACAGAACCCAGTGAAGGGTTTGGACTCAAACTATGAGATCATGACCTGAGCTAAAATCGAGAGTTGGATGCTTAATTGACTGAACCATGGAGGTGTCTTGTGAAGTTGTTTTAAGGGGGGGGGGTGACTTTTATTTGCAAAGAGACTGAATAAAACAGATCAAGTGGTTTGGGCATATGGCAACCAGGTTGGCTGAAGTAGAGTGTAGGATGGAGCTGGGGGGAAGCCACCTGAGAACTTCCCTGCCATTCTTTTTCTGCCTCGACTCTTGTTGGCAGGAAATACTCCCCTTAAGCCCAGTGTTTGTTTGGAGTATGGACGGAGCCCACAGAGAAGAGACATGAGTGAGAGTATGACTCTGGTGGAAGTCATTTTAAAGAAACACAGCAAAGGATGGCAAAATCATCACTGCAAGAATGTGTCCCCTTTGTACAAAAGATATTCCATTTGCATATTTAGATTTCATGCTTCACTGTGTGCTTATGTGGTAGGGATGAGATAAAGTTGTAGAAGGAACTTAGAATTCACAGACTTTTGAAAGTTAAGTCAGCTGTGACTTCCTATTAATAAAGTATCTTCATGGACTTGATTTTCTTGAGGGGGTGTGTGTGTGTGTGTGTGTGTGTGTGTGTGTGTGTGTGTGATAGTTAATGAAAAGAGAATAAGTAAGCAGCTGATTGATTGCAAGCAGTGTATTTACCTGAGTGTATCATTACTAAAATTATCACCAACATTAGAAGTGGCAAAACATCCTAGTGTTTAGTGTCAGCTCTAGCCTCTTCCAGTTGCAGCACAAACCTATGCAACAGAGTCATGACAGGTCCTAAGCACTGATTTGAACATTGTCATGCAAATAAAGTGCATAGCCACATGTTCCCATAACACACCACAGACCTCTCCAGCACACTGGATTGGCCAAATGGAAAGGCTTGCACTCACACTACAAATCAATGTTAGTATTGGTTTGCGTTTTCTAGCAGACTCATGGATGCTGCTTTTTTTTCCTTGGTCTTCTTCCAAGCCTCTTTGCGTCTTGATTGTTTGTGCCTAGTAAACGCCCATGCACATCAACAGATACAAACAACAGAGAAACCACTGAGAAGAAGAAAGAAGCAGGCCCTTTCCACTTTCCTTTTCTGTAGCTAATTTGTTTAATTCCTTTCATTTACTCTTTCTCATCTACCCAACCATGCATAAGCATTCACCTGGCCTGAATTTCTCTGCAACAATCATATACAAAAACACCACATTGCTTTGTTTCTATTTCCAATTGAATCTTTATTTTAGCATTTATTGGCTAGGGTAGCTAAAGACACAATGCAAATCATCATTGGAGGCTCTACACCTGAGAATGACCCAAGAGTCCAGTGGTATTTTGCAGTTTAAAAAGATGGGGGAGGGCCTCCCACTGTTTAAGCCGTTGTGGTTGCTGATGAGATGCATGTTGTTCAAGCCCTTGTAGTCTGTTCCAAGGCAGGAGGCCCCTCTGTCTCAGTACCAGATGTGGTCATGACATTATTCTCCATGCCAACCAAGGCCATAATTCTTGTGCTCAGGCTCCAGCATTCCAGATAATCCCATCAGACATCCTGGACAGAAAATAGCAACTGGGGGCAGCTTCTTGCACTTACCACTTCCAGTCTCTTCTTTTAGTTCTGATATCTTTTTCACTATCTAAACTCAAAGTTACACCCATCTTTTTGTCTAGTAAAAAACTCGAAGGCCTGAATAGGGTTTCTGTTAGTTTCTACTTTCATCTTCTATACCTAAAATTTCTGAAAGCCCTAAACTCAAAACTCAAGAGTTTGGTCTATTTAGAACATGGGGGGGCGGAGGGGACAAAATCTGCCTTATTTCTCCTAGATCCCATAGAGAATATGGATTCATATTTTAATAGACTATCTTGCCACATATTTATCATAGAAATTTGGGGCACATGGGAAGAGAAACGGAAATGCTTTTACCGGAGAGAATTGGCAAAATTAAAAAATTTTATTATTGCCGTTGATGTTACCTAAAGTTATAAAGTGCAAGAATTTTCTTAAGGCAGTGTGACTGAAGAATTGAGTCAATAGGCAGGATCAATTAGTTGTTTCTGCATCATGAATCTACCAGCCTATTGTTCCATTTATAAGCTATTAATTATTCTTCCATTCTAGTAATGTGTTAGAGGATAGTATATCCCTTGAATGCTTAAAGAAGCAAAATGTTTTGCTTACTTCTCTTGTTAAGAATGAAGAGATATTTAGAAGAAGTCAAATGAGAAAGTTTTTCCCAGAGAATTTTGTGAGAATGAGAACCAACCAAGTGTTGACAGTAATGATGTGTGTTTTGAGAATGAGTGCCTTTAGATTAGTAAGTTTATCCTTTGGTCTGAAAAATGACAGTCATTGTAAAATCAGTTAGCCTGTGCATTGTATGTCCAAACAGCCTAAAATAATGATGAGAGGGGCATTTTTAAAAAGTTTATGGGAGCTGCAAACCGTGAACTGCTCCTCCCCAAATTAAGCAGAGTAAAGAATGTATATGTAGTGTACTAGCTTTCAATTGCTGCTGTAACATACTGCCACAAACCTCACAGTTCTGTAGATTGGAGGTCATGGTGGAACAGCATACCTCAACTCAGTCATCCACTTAGAGTCTCACAAAGCCAAAGTCAAGGTGTTGGCAGGGCTGTGTTCCTTTCTGTTTTCAAGTACATTCTGGTTGTTGGTAGAATCCAGTTCCTTGTGGTTGTAGGACTGGGATTTTGTCTTCTTGCTGGCTATTAGCTGGAGTCTACTCTTAGCTCCTGGAAGCTCTCTCTGGTTCTTACCCATGGCCTCCATCACATGACTTTCTCCGGCAAACGCTCTGAATCCTTCTCAAGTTTAGAATGTCTTTGGCTCTCGCTTTTGCTGTGCCTCTTCTGTCCCTAGCTTGAGAAATTTCTCTACTTTTTGCAGGCTCATTTAAGTGGGTTGGGCTTACCCAGATGATCCAACATAATCTTTGTTTAAAATGTATGGCCTTAATCATGCCTGTAAAGTCCCTTTTGCCATGTAATTTAGCATATTCATAGCTTCCAGAAATAGGGGTATAGATATCTTTGGTGGGTCATTCTACCTACCAAAATGCCTTTTTTTTTTCAGTAGAAAAATGAAATATCCCATTCAGCTGCTTTTAATTTAGAAAGCAAAGAACACAAAACTATTCAATAAAAGTGAAATTTTTAAACTTTAGTCTAAGGTAAATAGTTCGGATTGAGCTGGGCTGAATGGAGTTAACACAGACTCTAGAAGAAAGAATTTGTTTTAAAAAGGGGAAGAGGAAAGAAGGAGAGAGCTTTATAGATTTAGAAGGGCAGAGCTATGGAAAGAAAGGGGAGAGAGGGAAAGAAACAGAAAGGGAAAGAAAGAGATGGAACTGGAACAAAGGTGGAGAGAAGTTGAAAGGGGAGGGACAATACATAAAGGAAGAAAGATGCATTATCCAAAGGAAGTAAAATCAGGATCTGAGCTCCCTTGTGCACTGCAACATTATGTAAATAGCCAAAACATGGAAACAACCCAAATATCTGTGGAGAGAAAATGGGGAAAGAACATGTGGCCTGTATATACAATGGAATATTACTTGGACATCGAAAAGAAGGAAACCCTAAGCAAAACAAAACGAAACAAAAAAACAGGATACCTGGGTGGCTCAATCTGTTAAGCATCCAATTGTGGCTCAGGTCATGATCTCATGGCTGGTGGGTTGGAGCCTTGTGTCAGGCTCTGTGCTGAAGCCCACTCCAAATTCTGTGTCTCTGTCTCAGAGATCTCTGACTCTTTCCCAATTACATTCTGTCTATCAATAATAAATAAAAATGTAAAAAAATTAGAAAAAGAAGGAAACCCTGCCATTTGTGACAACATGAATGAACTGAAAGGACATTATGCTAAGTGAGATAAGCCAGAGACAAGTACTGAATGATCTCATTTATACATAAAATCTAAGAAAAGTCAAATTCATAGAACTAGAGAGTGGAATAGTGGTTACCAGAGGGCGGGGGATGAGGTGAAGCAAAAGGAGAGAGGTTGGTCAAAGGATCTAAACTTTTTGTTGTAGGATGAAAAAGTTCTGGGGATCTAATGTAAAACATGGTGACTAGTGTTAATACTGTATTATATATTGAAGTTGCTAAGAGAGTTAGGTCTTAACTGTTCTCGCCATCCCCCCCCCCCAAATAAATAAAAAGGTATCTATGTGAGGTGATGGATGTACTAATAAACTTGATTGTGGTAATAATGTCAAAGTGTATACATACATCCAACCATCATGTTGTACACCTTAAAAACATATAATTTGTATTTGCCAATTATACCTTAATAAAGCCAGAAAAAGAGATATATAAAATAAAGAAGAAATGTATGAGGACATAGAGATAAGTTCAGTGGACTGAAAAGTGAAGGTCAAGTGAAGGTCTTTAGGACATTCAGGGCATTTGGCATCTACTAGGGTGAACATACCAAAATAGTTCCAGGTTACACTGGTTGTCCTGGCATATTGGTTAGTACCAGCCCTTCACACTTGTAAGTGTCCTGATTTGGACCATATGTTATAAAGCAATCCTCCCTTAATAGGGTTTCATCTAGAAGGCATGTTAGCTTTTTATCTTTTTTTTTTGTAGCTCTTAACATGGTATCAGGATATCTGCTTCACATGCATTTGGTCTTAGAATTCTGCAAAATGCATGAGATTCATTAATGACTGATTCAGGTCCCTGAATCAAGTTTCTAATTCCTGAATTCATCTCTTGTTTGTCTCCAACATTCACATCTGTAAGCTCTATTAATGGTATTAAAAAATGGCTGTGTTATTTTCTTTAAACAAATTTCCTTTCTCCTCTTGATCTATCATCATATAACACACAGTTTACAGTGTAATCTTATTCTTTTTGCAAACAGAAAACTTATGACTTCTTTGATATTAAAATATGATTTCTAGTATTTTAGTTTTTCCATGTTAAAACCTCAACTTTATTTTATCATTTGGATGAACTTTAAATGATTTAAGTTCTTAGAAGCCATATTCATGTTTGCATGCTAATTGACCTGTATTGATGAACACATGTATAAAGAAAAGAATGGATGACCATTAGAAAAATTAACTCTGGCTTTAATGAGGCTACATTTCATGCTTTTGGTTATTACACAACATATAAAGCTCTTGCCTTATAATTATTATACTCAGAAAGTCTGGTTATTTGATTATGAGATAGTTTCAATATTGGTTTAAGTAAAATTGATTTTCACAGGCTACAGTTTAGTTCTGAATAATCTATGTATTATTCTGAACTGTAATGCCTTTAGGAAATAGCAGAAGAAGGAAATATCCAATTTGCCATAGATTACCATGGTGTGCTTTTCCCAGGTCTAGTAACATGGCAAGGTGATTAAAGAAAAGCAATCATGGGGTGCCTGGGTGGCTCAGTCGGTTAAGCATCTGACTTTGGCTCAGGTCATGATCTCACTGCTCGTGGGTTCGAGCCCCACATCTGGCTCTGTGCTGACAGCTCAGAGCCTGGAGCCTGCTTACATTCTGTGTCTCCCTCTCTCTCTGCCCCTCCAACATTCACTGTCTCTGTCTCTCAAAAATGAATAAATGTAAAAAAAATTAAGAAATTAAAAAAGAAAGCAATCTTGAGATTCAGGCAGATGGACCCTGGTCCTTAGCAGCTGTGTGTCCTCAGACAAACCACGCCTCTAATGCTCTGTATCGTTATGTGGAATATGAGGATACCATTATCAGCCTGGACAGGTGCAGTCAGTATGTGTTAAATGAGGTTAATGAGAAATCCCCAGTACAGTTGCTGATACTCAGGCTGACTTCAAAAATTATTAGTTATCATCTTGTCTTTTGGTGTGGCTAGTACTCTCGTATGTTAACCTTCTCTTTTTCACTCAACCTGAACTGAAACCTTAATTTTGTGATGAAAAAGTTGGTTTATTTAGATTTCACATCCTTTTATATTGTCTTACTTTATTTGAATTTTTTTTAATTACACCCTCAGGGTATACTAAAAGAAATGCAAGTGTTTTGTAGGATCATTTGCTAAATGAATAAAAAATGTATTTTTAAAAAGATTAGAAATTTGAAGTTTCATAAAAGTCAGAAACAATAGAATTTATTATTTACATTAGATTTGTCATTTCAGTAGCAAATGCTTGCCATTGAAAGGTCTTATTGCGAAGAACTTAATGTTAGTCGCTCTTCTCAAGAGTAGCAAAAATCTCTTTATCTTACATGTTTTTTGGAATAAAATAAAATAGTTTTGATTGGTGATTTGGGAGCAGAGGCACAGTCTCCCTGTGGATCCTTTGGCGCCTCTTTTATGACTCCTTAGAGATGCCCCTGTCCATGGTGCTGACCTCTAGACTGGCTGTGTTCCAGTTCAAGTATTTGTGCTGGCCCAGGGTGCCAGGCACATAAAGAGTGCCCTTTGGTTTGTAACTGCTGTTCTTCTGTGTTGGGTCTGTTGTCATTTTAAAGCTCTTCTTAGACGCCTCAAATGCTCACAGGGCCCATTTGTTCCTCGTTACTATTTTTTAAACACTCCTATTCAGTGTCTTTTTTTCATGCTGTGGTTCAGAGTTTTTTGAAAGGTTTCTTGGCCCAACTCACTCCTGGTTGCCGAAATACAAGTCCCCTACAGTGGTAGCTGTTCCACAGAATTTTCCTGATTCCCTCCTATTTAGTAAAATCTCAGTCTTCCTCCTGTGTTTCTCTTTTACTCTTAAACTACGACTACACTCATAACACTTCAGATGCCACTGGCAAGTCCAGATTGTCCCAGTGCTTCTGACCAACTGGCTACAGATACCAGGTTACAATGACTCTCCATCTTGGATTCTGTTAACTCGGAGAAAAAGTATAGATTATTGGTTTATTGTAAAGAATATAACTCAGGGATGGCCAAATGGAAGAGATGCATAGGGCAAGGTATGGGGAAGAGGTAGGGAGCTTAAATGCCCTTTCTGAGTACATCACTCTCCAAACACCTCCATGTGCTCACCAACTTGGAAGCTCTCCTAGCCTTTCCTGTTGGGTTTTTATGGATGCTTCCTCACGTAGTCATGGTTGAATAAATACGTGGCCTTTGGCATTTGAATCAACCTGCAGCCCCTCTTCCTTCTCTGAGGTCAGAGGGGGGACCAAAAGTTCCAACTCTCTAATCACATGGTGGATCCAGGCAATTAGTTTTCATCCTTAAGTTCCCTAGCACCTTTCCGAAAGTCACATCATTAACATAAAAAAGGACACATTAATCATTCTCATCACTTAGGAAATTCCAAGTGTTTTAGGAGCTCTGTGCCATCAAAGGGATGAAGACCAAATTTATATTTCTCCTTGTAAATCTCAATATCATACCTCTTAAGTATAGACTCCTATTGTAGGCACTATAGGGAAATAATCTTGAATATAATTTGATAGCTGACTTCAAGAAGCTTAAAATTTGGTGAGAGGCAGAGGGAAGATTAGTAAACAGATTTGGGAAAGTGAGGCTAATAAACTAAGTATTGTACAAGAGATACAAGTAATGTGCTGAGTCTTCAGCAATGACTCTGAACCCTGGCTCCCCAGAAAATCTCCCAGGAGAAGGGAGACTTTTAAAAATCTTGGTACAAATGCTCAATCCCAGACATATTCAGAAGCTCCAGGGACAGAGGTCAAGATCTCAGTGTTTAAAGTCTCCAGGTGATTCCAATGTGCAGACACAGCTAAGAAATACTGGCCTAACCTCACATATTCTGGCTGGCTCTGTAGCAGGTCAGTAGTAAAGTCTTAGACACCTTTGTTTTTGTTGATTTCTTACACTCATCTTCATGCTCCATATTGGATTTTGATGGCTGTCCATTTCAGTGTTGCAGCCAATAAACCTTGTATAATTAGTATATACTTAAATATTTGTTGATAGAAAAATACCCACTTTTTAATGCCTCCTACTTTTAACAACAAACATTTATTGAACAGATACTATGTTTGGAGTACTGCACTAAGTGGTGGGGATAGGGCAGCAAGTGCAATGTAGTCTCTGCCTGGATATTTTCTGTTTCCCATACCATGCTTTCCCTTCCATCAGAAACTGGGAAGCTCGTGGACAGGGTACACTCATGGATCCCTACCCAGCCTATTACTGAGTCTCTGAAGCTGAAGTCCAGGAATCTTCCTTGTTTGCAAGTTGCCGTGGTGATTCCTGTGCACATGGCAGCTTGAAAGCACTAAGTTATGGTGTTTGTAAAGCCACAGTGGCAGGACAGAGCTCGGTGGGGAGCGCTGTGAGGGCCACCTCAGAATGACTGACTTCTGGGGAGCTAGGAGACGGTGCTGGGAGGGGGTGTCCTTTGGACTGAGTCTTCAAGGATGACTGCTCACATGGAGGGAAGAGGAGAGAGAACATTTCAAGCAAAGAAAAATTCCGAGTCAAATTATAGAGACGTGAAGGAATGGGGCACATTGAGGAGACTGGAGGCCAACTGTGAGGGGCCTTTTGCAATTTTAAGTTAATTAACTTTTATTGATTTCCTACTATGCTCTAACTGTTGAGCACAAAGAGGGTGGTAAACTGCTCAATGTACAAGGTGTTCCTGGGTTTGGCTCTGAGCTCTTGTTTGGTTCAACAGAGGGGTACCAAGCTCTGAAGTCCCTCAAGAGCTCAGAGGCCTTCTTGATTCATTTTTCTAAAGCTACATCCTGGTGTGGCATTGTTTTTATAGGAAAGGCACAAAAGTCTGGCTTATGTAGTTAAGATCACCTCTCCTGATGCACCCCTGACAGATGAGATAGGAACTTCCCATCCCCAAGCATCTGGAGGCTCTAGAAGGAGGCAGACTCTGGTCTGGGAGGTTGGGCATGGGGGTTGGCTCTTGGAGGCCACAGATGGTGGTCTTAAGAAATCGGTAGGTTGATTTTATAACACCATTCCTTTCAGGCTATGAGCATTATAAGTAAAATAGGTTTTGGTATCCTAACCTGGAATTCTAACCACTGCTTACAACTTGTCTAAGAGAAAGGATAAAACATGTTCCAAAAACTAAAGATGTTAAAAAAAAAACTAGTAAATGCTCTGAGTTTTATATTCACTTCTCATAACTACTTACCTACTTTTCTCATCAACCCTTTGAGATACGCCATATTATTATAGCTGTTTGACAGATTGTGTGGCTTGTAACTGGCAGAGTGAGGATTTGAACCCAATATGTAGCATCGGAAAGCTAGTATGTAACAACCATGCCAGGCCATTTTTGGAATGAGGATTTTTAATTAAATTGATAATTTTCTCTGCCTTCTTATTTTATATACACATTTCACAGTGTCTGTAAAGGTTTTGATGAATAGTTAACGTAAAACAGATTGAAAATAAATAAAATGCCCCCCCAAAATAGAAAGAAAAGTACTGCCCCTTTTCTTTATATTTTTCTACAGTGCTCATTGCCATACACAAAATCCTTCCTCCTGAGTACTTTTGCTGGGAGAATGCCAGATAAAGGAGTAAGAACATGTAAAGTTATTCAGTATGGCAAGAATTTTAGCTAAGGATGCTTATCTATCAGATTGCTCTGCTCCAAAGATTGTTTTCAGATATAGTGGCTATAAGATGACTCAGATTCTGCAAAACAAAACTTAGAAAGTTAGGATGAATTCAACAGTTATCAAAACAGGTACTGGGATTTACTAAGTATGTTGCTTGATCATCAACTTTCCCCACTGATACCTAAATAGTTGCTTGGGGGCTTGAATCAGTTTACACCTGGCTATTTGATTGTCTGCAGTACCTGAAGGGAAGAGTAAACTATTGGCTTGGTGGATTCTGTTTGAAGGTATCCTCTTCCTGGGAGAAAACCAGAGACTGCTTGGTGAGAACTTGTAGTTGAAAGGGGAGTACTGCAGAAGCAAAATTTCTTGACAGTGATCTGGAGTTTCAGAAATATGCAGTTACGATATATTTGCTCCTTTTTATTCAAAAGATGAGTTGTTCACACATTTACCATTTTCTGCATGGCTTGACGTCTAATCCAACTGTTTTATGTTTATTCATTGGATAGTCTAAACATGTTCTCCCTTTCTAAACTATTGCTAATCTTTACAGTCAGTTGATATGGTTAAATTATATCCTATAATTTAACTAATACTCTACTTAGAGTGCCTTCTATGTACCAAGTATTGTATTTGTAATCCTTTTTAGTACATGTGTAATTTCAGGCACCAAAGGGTTAACAAAGCATTGCATGGTTGTTAGACATTTCAAAATATTTTTGGTGAAGATATGCATTTACACAGCCTCTCAGTAAAAAGAAATTAATTGTGCTCATGCTGTGAAACTAAATAAATCAGTAGGAAGAAAAATGGCAGGCTTTACTAGCGGAAGTAATTAGATCAAAGGATTCGTCTCCATTGTACTAAGTTGCCCCTATTTGTTTCTGAACGGCTGCTAATGTTTAAATCTCTGGGCTGCCAGATTTTTACTATTTTGCCAACAACATTTTCTCTACTCCAAGTGTTACTGGAAAACTAATCAGATGCAGTAATTGATTTAACGACAGAATGATTCAATAGTTGCAATCTTCTGTAAAATCTCCCTTCTTTATTCTTAAGGTAAATTATCAATTCATGGGTCTTCGTAGAAAACACACCATTTCTCTTTGATCCCTTAACAAGAAGAGTTGTCCACACTCAAATTTGTCTGTGGGTAAAATGTTCCACCTATGGAACCCTTTGCTGGGGTGCAAATGCTTCATTAACAATTGAGTCAAAGATGGTAGCCCCATGTGATAATTGTATGGCTGTTTAAAATTGCATGTAATCAAAATGATGCAGCCTTGATAGACAGATGACCTTGCCCAGGTCTGTCTGAGAAGAATTCAGTTAGAGAAGTTTGTGTGCTTGGCTGTTTCTATGATCAAGGGTCTATGGTTTTGGTTTTGGGAGCTGTTGCTCTGTCTGAACTGCCCACCTGTGCCCTTAGCACCTGTCTTCTGATGGACAACATACAGTCTTCCATTTACAAGTATGTGTAATGTGAAGTCTTCTACACACACATATCCGCATAGATGCATATGACTTGTATATATGTATATGTGTTTAATGACCAGAGAAAGTACCAAACAGACATGACAATTGCAGATTTCACATCAAGGCTTCCCCATGTCAAGTGTCCTCCAACGCCCACAAGTATTGAGTGTGGCATAGGGCTTGTAGTGAGTGCCCACAGTGTGGTGGGCAGGAGACATCACTCTGTGGAGCCCTAAGCTGAATTGAACCTTGTCCCCCACCTCCCAACCCCTTATTTCTAGAACTTCCTTCCATGATGATTCCTGGGTAGTCAGCATCTTCTCTCCCTTCAACCAGGGACCTTATTGCTTTCTGCATGCCTCTACTCTTGCCCTGCTCTCTCCACAGATGCCGTTTCCTAGCCCACTTGTACACTTGAGGGATTTTTTTTATTATAAATGTAATGTGCATACTAATAGTAAAATGTAAACATTACAGATGCAAGAATACAGAAAATAAATATTCCTCCCCCAACTTTTCCTCCATCTCCTCCCATTTCTATTTGTAGTTCTTCCTGTGGTTAAATCTGAAATGATCCCAGGTAATGTGCTGATACTTCCACCTTTTGATTTATCAACTTTAAACAGTGGATATTGATTCCCTGCAATGAAAGTTTAGGAATTTATCAGACTGGTACTATTTCTTCCACTTCTAAAAATGTTTTATTCATATTGGTGATCCGTTTGTTCCTTGGCTTTATAATTTTAAATAATAGAGTTAAATCTATTTTTCCTAATGTGCTAACCTTTGGCACTGTATCTAGACTTCTCAATATATCTATGAAATGGGGATAATTATTTAAGACTGTTATGAGGATAAAATAAAAGAATCTGTTTAAAGTATTTAGCAAGGGCCTGGCACTTAGTGAATTCTCAATAATTTGGCCAGTATTCTGTGAGGGCAATTGCTAACCTTCAGCTCTTCACTACCCTTGTTGAACATTTGCCTTAGTCAGCTGTGGACCGTGACTTACACATTATCAATGTGAATGTCATTTACATGCCCAATTGCATCACTTCTTGTTGACATAAAAACAATTGGCTGCCTCCCCCTGATTTCTAGCATCATCCAGCTCATTAATAGCCCTGTTTGTTACATTTGAAGACATTTCCTTTGGGCCCTTTACTTTCTTACTTGAGTTTGGATTAATAACTTTCTAGGTCTGCTGGATGCTCACCATCTTGGTTAGCTTTTATAAAATGATTAGGGAATGCCTCATTGGAAAAGTGATATTTGAGCAAAGACCTGAACTAAGGAGGAGAGAATTCTAGACAGAGGAAGCAAGTAAGTAGACCCCAAGGCAGGAGCACCTTTGCCTACTTGGGGCATGGCAAAGGGGCCAATGTGGCCAGGGTGGAGTGAGCAATCAGAGGAGAAGCAATGAAGGTAAGGAGAAATACTTTGAAGACAAAACTAAATGGATTAGATGTGGAATGAAATAGAAAGGAATCAACGACAGTTCCAAGAATTGCATTCTAAGCAACTGAAATCATGAGGTCGCTGTTTATTGTGAAGACTGCTGGAAGAACAGATCTGGGCCATGTGGAGTAGGGGCAGATGTGGTAGGAAGGGGCAGAGAGCAAAAGTTCCATTTTGGAAATACTCATTTAGAAGGCCTACAAGATATCCAAGTGGAGATGTGACATGCAAGGTTGGATGTGTGCCCTGGAGTTTGACCATGTGGTAGTTAGGCCATGAGATGAGAAAAGCCATGGAGGGAGAGAATGAAGTCAGAGATGAGACTAGCTAGGGCTGAGTGTCAATCTCTACATTTTGGGTCATGCCTAAGTGTAGAGGTGGATGAGGTGCAGAGGTGCCAGTAAAGAACACAGGAAGGAGAGGCTAGTGGAGCATGACAAGTAGGAAGGAGTGGTTTTGGGGAAGCCAAGTGAAGAAAACATTTCAAGAGGAAAGAGAGAAAGAATTGCAAAGAGTTTTAAAAATGGAAGAAGAAAAAAGAGTGATAAAACAGATCAAATGCTAGTAAGAGAAAAAGGACTGAGAAGGATCCCTGAGCAGACTGCTGGATTTAGTTAAATGGAGCACATTGGTGAACTTCATAAAAGCTAAGTGATTTTTTTCTTACTTTTCCAAGGGAGAGAAGGGGGCCCATCCCCGATCCTTGGCATATTTCTATTCCCAGAGATGATGAACACCCCACCGCCTGCTAGCTTGTGCATTAGCACTCAGCAGGTCTGGGCTTTAGCCATTGATGTTTCTGCTCTGTTCTTGGTCCAGAGTGAGATTTCTTTCTTTAAAAGCCAGGCTCTGCTGTCTTTGTTTGCTCTTTTTCTATTTGATCACATTGGCATGTATGTAGGGAAGCAGGAGTATGAGAAAGTATGAACCTACGAGACTGTTTTGACTGAAGTTTCTTTCTTCTAAATCTTTAACTTCTTTACTAAATGTTCCTTTCATTTTCTGGCTTTTCTGCCTCACCATTGAGGATGTGATCTTTGTGGTCACTTTCTCAGGTCCACGTACAACTGCATTAGGGAAGTTCATGTTTCATTGCACCACAGTACCTCTAGAAGTTAGTTCTTCTTCATTTGATACTCCCCTCTCTGTTCCTCCTAGTTTTTGTCACTTATTAACTTCCTGGTCACTTACTGTTATGGGCTGAATTATGTACCCCCTCCTCAAATTCAAATGGTGATGTCCTAACCCCCAGCATTTCAGAATGTGACTGTATTTGGGGATAGGGTTTTTAAAGAGGGAATTCAGGTTACATGAGGTCATTCAGGTAGACCCTCATCCAATATGACTGGTGATTTTATAAGAAAAAGAGATTAAGACAGATACACAAAGAGAAGCCCATGTGAAGACCATGGTTGATGACAGCCATCTGCAATCCTAGAAGAAAATTGCCCTGACAACACCTTGATCTTGGACTTCTAGCCTCTCGTAATGTGAGCAAACAAATTAGTGTGGTTCTTTTATTGTTTACTGTTTATTTATTTTTGAGAGAGGGAAAGAGACAGAGTGTGAGTGGGGGCAGGGCAGAGAGAGAGGCAGACATAGAATCTGAAGTAGGCTCCAGGCTCTGAGCTGTCAGCACAGAGCTTGATGCACTTGGACCCACAGACTGCGAGATCATGACCTGAGCAGAAGTTGGCCACTTAACCAACTGAGCCACCCAGGCACCCCAACAAATGTGTTTTTTTAAGCTACCCAATATATGGTACTTTCTTATGGCAGCTTCCTCATTTGTAGATTCTGGTACTTAGTTCACAGACCTTCTTTCCACCCGATGTCCTGCTTTCCTTCTGACTGACAGCAAGGGCAGTAAAAATGACTCATGCCATACCCTGGTAATTTATTCATCCCTGAGCCCTCTTCCACTCTACTCAGGCCATGTACTAACAAGGCCAGTCCCCAGTTTTCATTCAGAACTGTTTTACCACTGAAAAGACATGCTCATCTTTCCAGTGATCTCATTCAATTATTTTTAATATACTGGTTCTTCAACCACTTTATCACATAGTCTATGAAAATCTAGATTTTCTCCTTGTTTATCAGGCAACACTTTCCATGACTTTCTCTTTATCCACCTTAGACTCCATGAACCATTCCTTCAACCAAAGCCTATTGAGAGCCTTCACCCTCTTGTTCTATTGTCTTTCTGCTTAGCAAAACCCAAATATGGATGGATCTGAATGCCTGTGTTCTCCATGTCTGCAACTGAGATGCATTATAATTTGTTTTATGATGATTGAACATAGGGAGATTGTTTCCCCTTTTACTATTAAATGAGACTATGATGAGTATCATTCATTGTACACATATCTTTGTGTGTTTCTTTGAGTACTTAAAATAAATTCCTGGAAATGTAGTCACCAGATCAAAAGGGTTAAGACTTTCAAAATATATCTGGTTGCCTTTCAGTGAGTTTATAAAGATTTTTCATCATTGATGTATAAGAATACACATTTCACTGTAAATTTCTGAGAGTTGAAGAAAAGGGAGTTAATTTTTTAATTTATTTTAATGTCCTTATTTTTTATTTTGAGAGAGAGAGAGCGAGCGAGCGGGGGAGGGGCAGAGAGAGAGGGAGACACAGAATCTGAAGCAAGCTCCAGGCTCTGAGCGGTCAGCACAGAGCCTGACATGGGGCTGGAACCCACGAACCATGAGATCATGACCTGAGCCAAAGCTAGACGCTTAACCAACTGAGCCACCCAGGCACCCCATTTTTTTAGATCAACTAAACAAATGAAAAATAACAGCTTTAATATATTATTTTCCTATATGGCTAGGAAGATAATAGATTTATATATTTGTTGATAATTTGTTCTCTTGTTTTTTGTTTCATTCATTTTTAGGTGTGTGTTTGGTTTTATATGAGATCTTTTTCTTATTAATTACTTGATATATTGTTGACTCAGGATTCAGGACTTTATCTTAAACTCATAAATGTTCTATTCTAATATGAATGGATTATTGTTTTAATAATCTATTTTTTGCTTGTAGTGGATCTTCAGGACTACAAATTATACATATATAAGGGATTTTTCTATTTCATATTTGTCATACTCTTTATCATTATGTTCATCTCTATTCTTTTCCTCCATATTCTGGAAAATCATCTAAGTTTTTTTCATATTGCATTGTTTTTTTTCTTTTGTATTTTTTAGTCCTTTTTTAAAAATAATGTCACAAGCAGATTTTTAATTTTGTCAATACAGTTTTAGTTTTCTTAAAACATCTCCTTATTTTATATAGTTCCCTTTCTTCTCTTCCTATGTCTTAAATAGCTTTTTATTAATTTCCTGATGTCTTACTCCTTTATTTTCTTGTTTCATGGCCTGTGTAAATTTTGACAACACTATATATTGCTGACAATCTTGTGAATCTCACAGTAGATCATTTTCTGAAGCATGTAGTTCTTCTTCCTCTTAAATATGACATTGTTCTCTTTTTGGGTTGCAAAATTTTTAATTTTTTTCCTGTTTTATTTTGATTTTATTTTTTTCCTGTTTGCTCATCTTTAATGAGATAGTCACTCTGTAAGTTTCATTTTGTTAAGGTGGGGTGAATGAATTCTTTTTGGTGTCCCACATTGTTCACTTGGTTGGGCTTAGAATTTCTCCCTCATATAATAATAACCTGGATTACTTTACACAGTTCCTTTTCTAACTTTCTGAGTTTGGTGGTCCTTTATATACAGTATTGTTTTAATAGTCTATTTTTTGGCACTGCAAAAGGATCTTCTGCTCTCCCATTGTCTATTAATGTGTAGAGGAATTTATTCTTAGATTCTCTGATGATCACCCCTTTCCAGAAGTAGTGTGAGAAAACTATCACCATTTCAGCTTGGATGGCTCCTTCAAACTCTTTCTTCTCCTCAGACAATAGATTTTGCTTCCCAGGATTGATGCTCCACAAACCTGTCTTTTCCACCCCAGCCAAATAAATAGTTTTATTGAAAATGCATTTATTCAAATGGGTGTGGAAAAGCTATACTTTTAATTGATGGAAATGGCAGGGGTGGGGAGAGGGGAAGGTGTCCTGACTGTTGCATCTACACCTTCTGCCTTAAGTTGGTGGCTTCCCTCATTTTGACCAGAGAAGGTTAGCAAACCTCCATGGGTAGTGGTAGAAATCACCTAATGTTCTGTCCTTGAGTTCTGACAATACTTGGTTAGTGTATCTGATGTGTTATTGGCCAGTGTTCCATATTGCCAGTGGCCTTGTAATTCTGTCTCTCTTCCAGTGTTGTTGCATTTCAATGAGATCGTAGAAAAGGGTGAATGGGAAACTATTAACTATTCTTCATCTTAATGTGGAAGTCTGTGTTTTTCTTAGAAGTTATAAAATTTGGTTTAAAAGAAGGAAACATAGAATGATGAATTAGTGATCCTTTTACATTAGCTTCCATTATATAATGTATCAAAAAACTTAAATATGATTGGACTTTGATGGATAAAAATTTTCATCTATTTAGTACATTTTATTTTATTTATTTTATTTACTTTATTTCCACTGTAGTTAACATGCAATGTTATATTAGTTTCAGACATGTTATATAGTGATTCAGTGATTCCATATATTACTCAGCGTTCATCAAGTGTACGCTTTTTTTTTAAGTTTATTGATTTATCTTGAGAGACAGATAAAGTGTTAGTGGGGGAGAAGCAGGGAGAGAGGGAGGGAGGAGGGGAGGAAGGGAGGGAGGGAGAGAGAGAGAGAGAGAGAGAGAGAGAGAGAGAGAGAGAGAGTTTCAAGCAGGCTCTATACTGTCAGCACAGAACCCACTGTAGGGCCTAAACTCACAAACTGTGAGATCATGACCTGAGCAGAAGTCAGAAGCTTAACGGACTGAACCACTCAGGTGCCCCAAGATAAGCATACTCTTAATCCCCTTCACTTACTGCATTTTAGATTTTTTTAGTTGACGAAGGTACATTTATTATAAGTTATAATTCATTATCCATAATACTTAACTATTTGCAAATCATCTTCAATCTGTAAGGAAATTCAAGGAAATGGGCATAATCATTAAGACAATGTGAAATATTTAAGTTTCCTAGATTGGAAGAATTCAATAGGACTGATAATAGTTGACCCCCTTTATTACTCTACAAGTAGTTGTATTTTTGCTGTCTTTCATTTTAAGAGTAAACATAGCATGGTGGTGAAGAACCTGAATTCACCCTTCAAGTCCACTAATTACTAGCTACAGATCTGGGCAATTTTACTTAGCCATGTAGATTTCCATTTACTCATGTACAATGTGAGAATAATAATGGTATATATACATAGAGTTGATATGCAGATTAAATAAGTACGTGGGTAGATAACTTGGCTATGGTAAGCACTATGTATGTGACTTTTACTAGTATTAGTTCTTTGTGATAAATATAGGACTACTTAGCAATTCTTGTAAACATAATTTTTTCCTATGGTTGTGCAGAAACCTGAATGTTGAGAAGGAGTCTGTAATATGAGACTAGAGAGAAGACCATGTCTAGAAGAAGAAACAACAGCAAAAGCCCTGAGACAGGGGTGAACTTGGCAGGTTCTTGTCTACTGTGTTCTTCAGTGTAGGATAATATTAGTTGACCTTCTGGAAAAACAGTGTCAGATTCTATGGTTTTTTTTTTCTTTGGCTGGGCATATTTCTCAACTAATCCCTTCCTAACCATATAAACCTGGCAACAATATATAAATCAAGGACGAGGGCTTTTCATAAATTTTGATTTAAGTCTTTTATTATTCAACATGGTTCTCTATCTTTGATTATGACTGGAATCTATCAGTCGAGAGATCTTGTGTTACTCTGCAAAGAACAAACATCCCTGTGTGTGTTGGCATGGAGGAGGGACAGCTATTTAGCTATATGTTGTGAAAGTGGGCAAATGAAGATTTAATTGTTTTTAAATTATTTCCCATCAGTTCTTCTATATTTAGCAATCCTTTCATTCTCACTTCCAGAGGGACCTAGTGTCACAATTTCTTGAGACATCTGGTATGATCTGAGATGTAATTTATGTTGCTCCTTTGTTTTTCCTACTTGTTTAGGATCCAGTTTTAGAGTATTCAATGGTTCCTATTTTCTCTTTCTTTGTCTTTGTAGCTTATACCTTTTAAAAAATTATTTCACCTTTATTTTAATGGGGTTTTGGAAGAGAGTGGAATAAAGGTCTTGTTTCAACCCACCACCTTTAATTGGGGGTCTCTCACTTTCTTTCAGCTTATTTAAGATATAGTTTCCTTCTCCATTATACTACTAAAATATTCCTTGCTATGTTACTAATGATTTGTGCCATCATATCTGAAATACAGGTGTCCTTCTCATTTTACTTGATATTTTAGTAACATTTTATTATGTTGACTGCTTCTCTTTGAAAGATCTGGCATCTGAATTCCCAGATACCACACTCTTCTGGTTTACTCTCTCTTTGATTATCTTCTTCTCAGTATTCTAAGTTAATACATTTTGGAGTGCCTCAAGGCTCAGTTGTAGGCCCTCTTCTGAGCTTACACTATACCACTTCCATAAACATCCTTATCTATGATTCTGCCTTCAATTTCCTCGCGTTTCCTCGTGACTTTTGAATTTATGTCTCTAGCTAGGTACCACCTCTGAACCACAAATTCCCAGCATCTGTACTTGAGTCCCAAAAGAACCTCCAGATCAACATGTTCAAAACTCAACTTCGCATCTCATGTAACCTGCATGAAACACATGCACCAACTGCCCCTAAATCATAGGTGTCTTCTAAGCATTTCAGATTTCAGTGAATGACAACATCCACCATGCAGCTTGAAGTCTCAGGGGGTCATCCTTGATACCACCCTATTTCTCACCTCACATATCTAATACATCTCCTCTCCGTTTTCTCTTGTTTTTACCTCTGTGTAGTGGGTTGCCACTTGGAGGACAATTGCAGTGTGTCCTGGAGAATTGAATGGTTCCTTAGCAGATTTTCTGTGAACAAGGAATATACCTTTGTTGTTGCAAGCAATGAGATGTTGAGACTGTTTGTCTTCACAGCATAAGTTAGCTCATTCTGACTAATACATGTCATAGTTTGTAATTATACATTCCTTCCAGTTATTGACTGAATGTCATCCTCTCTTTCAAGTGGTAGCTTGAGTAGGGGAGAAATTATGTCTACGTTTGTATCTCCAGAACCTGGTACAGTCCTAGCACATAAAAGGAGCTCAAAAGGATATATTCAGTGAATTAATGTATTAAAAGACAACATTAAGCTTAATGTCATTGTTGACACAGTTCCTCAAGTAGGTAGCCATAAGCGTTGGTAAAACAAATGAATAAAGAAGTTGATTTTTTTGGTTATAATTCATAGCATTTACCAATGGAAGCCTTAAAATATGTAGATCTTCAATCAAGAAATAGGAATTAATGGTGGAAATGAGCAGGAAGCTGACGTTGAGTTGTATTTTCTGGGAACCAGTTCTTATTTACACATATAGTCAGCATCCATCCAAATTCTGATGTATTGGGAGCTTCAATAGCAGCTAGTTTGTGTGAAAAGTTCTTTGCTCACCTGCTTCTCAGGACAAGCACTCTGGGTCTGTGTTGAAATAAGGGGAAGTGAGGCAGTTGCTCTAAAACCACGTAGAGTAGCACTTGGTTAATAGCATGTTCCTCCATCAATCCTTCCTAAGGAATATTCTGGAAGTTCAAATTAAGATAGCATTCTCTGAAATACAGCTGAGCCTCACACCTCACTAATGCTTAAGAATTGCTCTTGCTGGCTTTTCTGACCTTTCTAGCTGTGGCTACCTCCCCTCTCATTCCCTAGATTAGTCAGTCAGAAGGCCTTTTGTTCAAATTCCCTCTCAGCCATAATGGCCTAAGGTCTTCCGAGGTGAGAGTCTCTTCTTAGTTGACCTTTCTCTCTTCTCTCAGGAGTCCTCTGACAATTTCCATGCACTTCTGAACATTCATACATACAACAGACACATTGCAGTCCGGCTTGCTTTCTAATCTGAATAGCCTATATACCCAATTTTCAGGGACTGCTGTGAATTTTTTATTGTGTGCTCAGACCAAGAGTCTATTTTTAAACACAATTTACAAATTGGACTTTGGAAAATGAGGTGGACCAAATTCTAGCATTTACCACAAGTAAATGCCTGAAAGTCCATTCCATTAAAGAGTTTTTAATTAAAAAGAACAACCCACAGGTGCCTCATTGTTCTAGCGTCCAGGATCATTCGGCAGCCTTTGGAGGAAACAGAGGAGTTGGCTCCAAGGTTATTGTCCTCCTGACAGAATTAACCCTAGTGAAGAGCTGGGAAGGCCATTAGAGGCCAAGGTAATTTTGTTTGAAACAAGCACTACTAGCTCCTCACTTTTATTTCTTTAAATTTCCTAGGATAAAAAGAAAATAGTAATTATGGCCTCAACTCTTTTATTTTCTTCAGGCACCATTTTAATATGAATCTCAAGCATACCAACTGACAGTACCACCATAGGAGAAAACCAGATGCAGAAATCTAAATAAGGATAAAATTCTCTTTACTCCTAAACTGTGATCTGCATGAAGGAAAGGGCAAAGATTAACACACCTGATAGAGTACATCAAACATAATAAACTTTCAATCATTGTTTGTTATATGAAATTCACATAAGATCTTGCAGTGTTTTCAATTAATAAATTATGATCTCAGACAGATAAATGCCCAATGCTTTGTTAACTTATGATGGACTTCAGGGGGTCAGTAAATTTTCTTCTTCAGACTATGAGAGTTTCCTCTGTCACAGGTACTAAATATATTGTCCAATAAAGTTGAGCAGCTCACTTTATTTATTAGAGGAAAAAATGACAGGACTGAATAGGAGAAGGAGATAGAAAGAAGTGGGGATCAAATGGTCAACCAGAGAAGGCAGTTGCTAGAAGCAAAACTCCGTCAATAACAATGATGAGCTTTACTTGTAATCAAAACTGCTTTGTAGATTTATTCAACACCTGTGTGCCTTGGAGTAGAAGTCCCCAAGCCTGTGTCTGTATCAGAATAACCTGGGCAGTGGTGGGATAATGTAAAAAGTGTTGAATCAGAAGCTCTAGTGCTAGGACCCAGGAATCTGCATTTTATAATTGGTAGTTCACATGTCTCTGATGCACGGACAGGAAATTCCATGTCTCTAAGCATATCCAGTGTGAGTGGACTGCCATGTCTTCCCCTTCAGGGAAGGGAGTCTTTTCTCAAGAGCCTTGCATTGATGGATGGATGAATGAATAAGGAAAATGTGGCATATCCACCCAATGGAATAGTATTCAGGCATAAAAAAGGAAATCTTGCCTTTTGTGATAACATGGATGGAATTTAAGGGCGTTATGCTAGGTAAAATAAGTCAGGCAGAGAAAGACAAATAGCATCTAATCTCCCTTACATGTGGAATCTTTAAACATAAGTCATGGGGATATAATGTACAGCATGACTATGGTTAATAATACTGTATTGTATATTTGAAAGTTTTTAAGAGTGTAGAACATAAAAGTTCTCATCACAAGAAAAAATATAATTATGTGAGGCAATGGATGTTAATTAGACTTATTGTGGTGATCATTTTGCAATATAAATAAATATCAAATCATCATGCTGTACACTTGAAACCAATATAATGTCATATGTCAACTATATCCAAATAGAAAAAAAAACTTCACAAAGAATCAGTTGTAATCCACTGAAAGAGAGAAGCAAGTCCATGATTGATTGAGAGGAAGCTGTAGATATGGTAAAAAGTCTTCTGATGTAAAAGCTCGGGCACAATAAACTTTTATTAAGTCTATGTCAAAAATGTTTTAAACTTGAATGTGGTTGTAAGAAGGTAGTAGTTGAAAAGACTTTAACCAGGAGGCAGCAGAGAGGAGGCAGGCCAGGAGAATCAGATAACAAAGTAGGAGAGAACAGAAAGTTCTTGTAGCTTGGTAGTTTTCACTTGGATGCAGCAGGAAAAAGCATCAGAGAAGGATTTCACTGATTACTTATAGGGGGACAGTGAGGGCCAGATCCCCTTCTTCCCCTGGCTCTACCTAAGATATACTGGGACCAGCCGTGTTCTGCGACAGCTCAGACAGTAGTTTGCCAGGTTGACCAGAGAACGTAGCTCAATCTTGCCACGTCTCTGCAGCCTCCTGCTTGAAGTCTTAACTTAAAGTTGTATGATTCTCTGGGAGTGGTCAACTTTGCCTAAAAATCCTGGTTGTCGGTTGGTATGCTTTCCCAGACACACCAGGCATACCAGAAAACTAGAAAATTCCCTACCCCAATTGAATCCGTTGCTCTCCCAGTCTCCTGTACAATCTCAAAAGACTTTCACGTCTTTATCAGGATAGAAAACCTTCCTTCAATTCAAAGCTTCCACCTCTCTCCCTTGTTTACAACTTAATTCCTTCAAGGAGCTTAGGGTCTCAGAAATAAAATTAAAAAAACCTGGAAGAAATTCAAACTTATTCTGAGCCAGTGTTGTACAAAAGAGTCTTGGAAAGGAGAAGAGAACATAAATGATTTCAATGTTTTATCACTGAAAACGTAGTAAGTACGTGTGGGTGTATTCATGTGTATGTGCACACGTGCTATTTATGTGAGGTTTGTTGCATTTATAGATTAATCGTTCCCATAGAAGGATTGAGATCCTCCGGACTAGAGGATCTGGAAGATCCATCCCAGCCCTAGTGTTTGGTGCTTCTAGGATCTCTTTGCCCTTTGTTATCGACCTTGATTGGGAGCTTCTGCAGCCTACAGCTTCCAAAAATAGGCACTAAACTCTACACATGTAATGACAGGAGTAACTGTGGATAGAATTATCATTGTTGGTTGGTTGACTGGTTTTCTAACCTGAGGTGAAACAGAAATATATTCACAGTGATATCTGGAAAAATAATGGCAACAACCTTCCACTAACCACATGCCTTGCGGCATTCTTTGCTCTGGTACCCAAGGGATAGCCAGTGCCTACAACAGTCAGAGGCTGTGGCTTAGTATTTCTTGAGACCTTCCACATATAAGCAGCTGTTCTGTAGTATTTCACATTTAAATCTAGACCTTATCACTTTTGGCCCTGGCATGTTGCAAAGCTTTCAGTCCCAAATGCAAGTATAGCGTGTTTTCAGAAAACGTTATGTGCTTACAGCGGCATTTCTCAACACACCTATTTACTGCATTTTAGAGATGGGTTTATTAGCCTCATAAAAGCATCACTGTGGTTAGACCAAAGTGTCTAAAATGACTTTACTCTGAATTTTTTGGCAGCCAGTATGAAAACAATTACTCAGGGTCACAGACGTATCAGACTCTTGCTTCAGACTTAGGGTAGCATATAGACTTCCAATGGCACATACACTCACTGCCATATGCTCATTTGCCTGATGGCATTTGCAGCCATTGTGCTGACTGTCACTAGTCTAATTAGAAGAGGGGTGAGGGTGAGCTGGAGGATGGAGGTACACCGCAGCTCTGCCTCTCCCACGTGCTGACGTCAGTGGCCTTTTTATTTACACATAGGAAGCAGCCCAGCACAGGGCCCTGCTTGCTTCTGCTCTGTGGCTGCCTGACTTCCTCCTCTTGATGCAGCTAAAGTAAATGCATATGTTTTTATCTTTGAAAGTAAACGCTAAGTGACCCTAATAGTGAAATCTTTAAAAGTGTATACCTTGGTTTCCTAGGTGATAATATAATATCATTCTTCCTTGTTTCCAGCCTACCTGGAAACGATTCCATTTCTCTTTGGTCCTTTCTTCAGTGTGCTTTCCATGATATTAGCCCCATGAAGGCTGGCAGGATTCCCTTACCATCTGTAAGAAGTACACCATTTGGTGACATTAATATTACATGTAGGAATGGCATATCTACACACAGGACTAACCATGTTTAAAATGAATAGATGAAACAAATAGAGTTTTGGGGTTAAGAATTGTTATTCTGAGTACTTCCTCTGTTCTTTTATTTAGAAATAACGTAAGCATCCATTTTTTAACAAACAACATTCAAATACATTACTGTTATAGTAATAAGATAAAGGAATTGTTATAGCGCTAATCATACGGACTCTAACTATGTTTATGGCTTGCTTTCAACTTGCTATGGGCAAAATAAAGATCAAGAAACATTAATTTTTTAAAAATGTTCCTTTGTATCTTTTCTTTCCCCCTGGGTAACGATTCACTATTTCTGTGTTAAACAAGGAATCTGACTCTTCAGAGTTCTTGGGAGGAGGCATAGACAGAATGTCTGTGCCCCCCTAAAATTCATATGTTGAAACCTAACCCACACCGTGATGGTATCTGGAGGTGGGGCCTCAAGGAGGTGATTCTTCATTAATGAGATTAGTGCTGTCATAAAAGACTCCAGAGGGTGCCCTCACCCCTTCTGTCAGGGAAGGACGCAGAGAAGAGACAACCATCTATGAACCAGGAAGCAGGCTGTCCCCGGACACTGAACCTGCCAGGGCCTTGGTCTTGGGCTTCCCAGCCTCCAGACTGTGAGAGAGAAATGCTGTTATTCAGGCCACCAGGGAATGGTGTTTCCGTTACAGCAGCTCTAACAGAAGGCCGTGGAATGTACCTTGTCTGATGTCCTTCATGACACTGGCGAGAAGGAAGGCAGACTTTGCCAAGATTTCAAGTTGACTTGGATCGAATGATGAAATCTATAGACACAGGGGTTGTGATCATCATTTTATGGACTGGAGCAGTGAGGTAGGCAGAATGGATTCCCAAAATGTCTGTGCTTGAATCCCTGGATTCAAGGGAGATTACCCCAGATTAGCTGGGTGCGCCTGATTTAATTGCATTCATCTTTAAACGCAAAGATGGATTCTCCAGCTGGAGTCAGAGAGTTGTGACAGAAGGGAGGTTCATAGTATAAAGAGAGAGCCTGCTGTTGCTGGTTCTGAGTTGGAGGGAGTTTTATGGCGAGGATATAGCAAGGAGAGGAGGACTCCATTCCTACAGCCACATGGAAATGAACTTCCTTTAACAGGAATGAGCCTGCAAGGGGATTCTTCCCCCCAGAGCTTCTGGATAAGAACCCACACCAGCTGACACCTTACCTCGATTCCCACCTTTGGGAACACAGAGCAGAGAAACCAATCAAGTCGCCAGGATTTCTAGCCATAAGAACCAAGGGAACCAAACAGGAGCCTGAGAAACAAAGTGTGTTGTTTAAAGCACCTTTGAGAGCCCAGGGATCCCATTTGGGTTCTAGCTAGATGGTTCTCAGTCCGGATGCACTCTAGAAGTACCTGAGGAGCTTTGCAAACCTGTCAGTGCCCAGACCACACTCTCAAACTCTCTGAATTAATGAATTAGAGTCACTGCACTTGCAGTGAGAATTGCTCTTGCAATGAAAAGTTAGAATTGAGAACTAGTGGCTAAGCCAGCGACTCCTGGGTGACACAGGAGTGACAGATGTGTTTTCAATGTCTCTTAAAGACACGTGGTGTAAAAAGTCTTTAGTGTTTTTCAAAATCACACCAATACTGAATGATCTGCCATAACATTTCTTGAAACGTATTGGAGGAAGGCATATCTAAATAAAACCATAGGGCAAACCGTGGTTTTACTAGAGGAATTTCTTCAGGGTTTTGTGTGTGAGAGAGACAGAAAAAAGAGAGAAAAATAAATAATAATGTGTTTTGAGCCCTCCAGAGAATTGATGATCTCCACATGAATTTCTCTTTTAATCTTCCCTCACCCCTGTCTTCAGATACAACACTACTCATTCCTCACTTCCATGTCTCTTCTTAACAAATGCAGCTTTCTGTCCTCTTCCCCCCAAATCTCACCTGCACCTCTTCACTTGTACCAGATGCTTCCCGGTTCACCTCAACCCACCGTCTATTCTGTGAGACTTGGGTGCTCTGTTTTTGCACATCCTTAACTTGTGGTACCTGAATTCTGTGCATGTGTGCATGCACAATTAAATTATGGGCTTCCCGAGAAGAGGTACACGTTCTTTCAGATTAATTTAATTCCTTTAACAAATTTTTATTAAACTCCTATCATGTTTCAACAACCATTCCAGTTGCTGGAGTTATTATAAGGAACAGAGTCTCTCTCTCATAGAGCTCCCATTTGGTGCTGGAAGGCAAATGTTAAGCAAGGAAATATATGGTGATAGTGATGAAGAAAAATAAAGCAAAAAAAAAAGCAATGGAAAATGAAGGGGATAGAAGGGATGCTGTTTTGGATAAGTTGATCAGGGAAGGGCTCAGACAAGGAGATAAAACAAACATCCTGGGGAATAGTGATTCAGGCCACAGGGACAGTGGAGTGTAAAGTACCTGTGACCTCTGGAGAGAGAGAGAGAGTGAGAGCGCGAGAGAGAATGTGTGTGTGTGTGTGTGTGTGTGTGTGTGTGTGTGTGTGTGCGCCCGGAACAAGGAGGAGGCCAGGGCGAGGTTAGCAGGTGATGGAGCCAGGCCAGGGCGAGGTTAGCAGGTGATGGAGCCAGAGATAAGTGAGGTCAGATCCGATAGGCTAATGTAAGGATTTTATTTTATTCTGAGGGTGTTAAGGAGCCTTTGGAGGCTTTCAAGCAGAGACAAGACATTAGAACTACTTTCCTATCCGTCCGCTCTTCTTGAATGTTACATTCCTCGAAACAAAAATAGTCACTATTAACCATTTTCTTTTATGCTGTGCTCTTAAAGCTATCGAACACAGACCTAGTAAGGATAAGTTTGCCTCCCAAATTCTGTGTCTTTTTTCAATAGTGAGTCTTCTAGACTTTTGGCAGCCCTCAATGCCTTTGACTATGGCCTCCATTCTGAACTGAAAGCATTCTGAAAATGCTCCTACGTACCCTGAAAAAAACTCATCTTGGCAAATTTGTTTCAAATCATTGTTGCACGTGCACTTCGAACCCTTGATGACTTTCCACTGTGCACAAGGTAAGTCAGTGCTTCTCAGCCAGTTGTGAAAGGCCCTTCGCAATCTGGTCCCAGTTTGTTCTTTTGAAGTTTAGTTGATGTGTCTTTGTTTTGTTGCATGTTCAATTTTTAAGTACTTAATATTTTGTTCTACTTTATTTCACATCATGCTATTTCCATTCTGCTCTAGATTTTCCCCCCCTTTATCCTCTTCCTCAACACACACACACACACACACACACACACACACACACACGTATTTTTAGTTTGCTGTAGATTCTTCCTTAAATTTCCCAATGTGCATACAAACCTATATAAATAGAAATATGGGAGCATAGGATATTTGTTTGTAACTATGGAAATAGCATATGCATATATTAGTTAGGTTTATCCAGAGAAACAGAATTAATAGGATGTATATGCAGAGAGAGAGAGAGAGAGAGAGACAGAGGGAGAGAGAGAGAGAGACAGAGAGAGACAGAGAGACAGAGACAGAGACAGAGACAGAGACTTTAAGGAGTTGGTTTACATGATTTGGGGGGCAGGCAAGTTTGAAATCTGCAGGCCAGGCCCATAGGCTGGAGACCCAGGGAAGAGTTGAAGCCATAGTCGTAAGTTCCAAGGCTTTCTGGAGGCAGAATTCCTTCTTTCTTTGGGGGACCTCAGAATTTTTCTCTTAAGCCTTCAGCTGATTGGATGAGGCCCACCCATACTATGGAGGGTAATCTCAGAGTCTACTTATTTTACCGTTAATCACATCTAAAAAGAATATCTTCACAGCAACATGTAGAGTGATGTTTGACCAAATATCCTGGCACCATAGCCTAGTCAAACTGACACAAAATTAACCATCACAATGCATTTCTTTATAGCTGTTTTTTTTCCCTCACAAATAAGGTATCCTTGACATCCTTCCATGTCCATAGCTATAGATCTGACTTATTCTTCTTAATAACTACATAGCACTTCATATTTTCCATATACTTTTAACAATATGATGTATCATAGTTTACTTAGCCATTTGCCAATTGATGGATATTCAGATTATTTTCATTGGTTTCTTACCTGCATCATTTCCTATTGTTTTCCTCTATTTTCAGGGAGGTCACTACAAATAATGCTACACATTGCATTTATTTTACTAGATAACATTGGATTATGTTTGTAAACTATAGTATCCATGTTTCTACCAGCTGTATGTGAGAGAATTTTTTTCTTTATTCTAGCTGGCACATGAGATTAGTATTCTTTGTAATTAATGCCAATCTAAGGTATGGAATAAGGTATCATACAATGCCTTTAATTTGTATTTTCCAGACTATCAGTGAAGTTGAACCTTTTTTAATGTTTACTAAACATATGGATTGTCTTTTGTGAATTTTATTTTAAAATTTGGATTGTATTCCTTTCCAATATTTGCATTGATTTCTATGCCTTTGAAAAAATCAGTTTAAGTATTATAGAATTGAACTTTCAATCTCTCATGTGGTTTGCAAATAAGTTTACAGCCTGTCACTTGTCTTTTGGCATGGTTTAACCATTTATCATTCCAAATATTTTTCTTAAATTCCTTTTCATAATTAGAACTGCCTTATGGATTATAGCTTTGGAGCTCCCCATTTTGCTGAACAACTCTTAAGTTTCATCTTGGTTTTCCATTTTTAAACATTTAAGTCTTTCATTTATCTAGAATTTATTTTTGTATTTAGTGTGGGATAAGGTCTAAATTTGTTTTCCTCAAAATGGTTAGTCAATTCTACTAACCAAACTCATCAAAAAATTATTACACTTTAATTTAGAGGAGAGAGGAATAAGTAAATCATCCTTTCTCCTCTAAATTAAAATGTAATTTTTGTTTTGTGTCAATTTCCCAAGGATACTCAGATCTTTTTTGGATTCTCTGTTGATTTTTCTGTGACTTCTATGTTAGTTTAATCAAAGAAACTTTAAAATAAGTTTTATACCTGGTAAGGAAAATCAACAACTTCTTCAGCCTCAAACAGGATGCTTTATTCCTATTTCTTTTAATTTCATAACACTCTTGGAGGCTTATTTCTCCATGCAAACATCAAATTGCTTTACCCGGTTCCAAAAATAAAATAAATCATACTAAATCAAACATGCAGCCCTCTAAGATTCTACTTATAATTGCATTACATGTTATTTCAGAGAGAAACATTGCTGTCTTCATGATATTAAATCTTCCCATCTCAATAAAAAGTGCTTATTTGCTGAACCAGTATCATAATAGTTGCTTCAAGTTGACCACGTCTCAAGAACTCCCCATTGGGTCTGGATGATACTATTTCACTGATTTAAAAGCACTAAAATAAAAGTAGGTGAAATTTAGTAGAATAAAATTTTATATTTTTGCAAGTTTCTCTTTGCTGGATAAGGACCTAATATCTCCCGTCAGTGTATTCACCCTTTAGTATTTTAAGGAGCAAGAAATCCTCAGGAGAACAAGGAGGTCCAGAGAGGGTGGTGCCCATTCCTCTGGGTGACTGCACCCTTGGCCCAGGCATGTCTTCCTGCAGTGGGAGGAGGGTCCCACTCCCCTGGGCACCCGACCCAGGATTAGGAGGGAAGATGCCATGAGAGGTTCTTTGAGGCTCCTTCCCTCACCTTCCCCTTCACCTGAGCCTCCTGGCCTGGCCACACTGTTTCCAGACGTGCCATGGCCAGGACGACAGGAGCGAACCCGACACTCAGCAGTTCCTGTGCTTCGTGCATCCTGGTTAGGCAAGTCCTCGTGTCTCCTCATTTCTCTCGAGTTCAGTCATGTTTGTTTTGTGTTCTTTTTGCCCTTTCTCAGCCCATAAGAGAACTCCAGAGCACATGGTTCTCTTTGCCACTGAGAAAGCAGCCCGATTAAGCCGGTCTTGGCTTGAAGGATTTGAAGACAGACCAGCCGACAGCCTGAGCCAAGCCTAGGCAAAGATTGCCCTGACCCAAGGGCACGGTGACAGTCAACCCACTGCTCACATTGTGCCCGGGGCTCTGGGAAGAATGAGCAAGTGTATTTACCTAAATCTCTGTCCTTGTCTGTATTCTCTCTGTATGGATGTTACAAAAAAAATTGTCCATCTGTCACCAAACCATGGCTGTCCTGGCGGTCTGCCCGAGTCAAGCGGCAGTAGTTACTTTCTTGTTCCTTCTGCAGGTTGACATTTTCCAACATCTGCAGCCTCGATGTTGAGCAAATAAATGGCTGTCAATTCACTCAGAGGGAATATCCTTCAGTTCTCTTGTGACCTGCATCTAGGACACATGGCAGGGCCTGAGCTGTCTGTCCTTTTTATTAGCAAAGTCTCCCAGCTCTCAGGCCTGGTGCATGTTTGCGAAAGCACTTTATCAGACGTAGTAGCCAATAAAAAGTTAGCATTTGGTATCACAGTTCGGGGCTCCACTTTCTTTGAGTGCATATTTTTGAATAACATTGGAAAAAGCATCTTTCCTTTGGAAAAGCTAAGAATGCCTTTTATAAAAATAGACCTATTCTAATGTCAATTTTCTGCCTGAATAAAAGTGAATGAATATTAAACCTTGCTGCAGGCCATCTTGTCATTGGAATTAAAGATTCTCTGCAACAATAAATAATTCTGTAAAAACACAAATTTTGTCTGAGCAACATTCAGCCCCAATATTTTGAAAATGTATTTTCAGTCCAGGGTACATATATTTGCAGCTTAATGTGTGAACATGAAATGTAGGTTTGCAGATGAATAGCATGTATTTTGAAAAAAGATGGTCCAGTGGCTAAATGGAGAGTAGACGATTCCTCCTGGTAGGAAAGTAGTGTATGTCTTGGAGGAAAAATGAGTCATATCCAGCACTTCTGAACTGTTATTCACTTGAATAACATATTAGGTGTCTTCCGAAGGAAGTGTGATGTGTCATATAAAAAGTGTTGGACCCAAATCAGCAGCCTTGGTTTCAAAGGGGAGGGCGGCTTTGCTACTCGCTAACGGTGTGTATTTATGTGCATTTATTATTTGTGTTTTCTGAGCATCATTTATTATCGACTACAAAAGGGAAGTATCTAACTCTGTGGGGGTTCTAAACCATGTTATTTTACACATTAGCGTGTCTCAATCGATCCTAAGGTAGGTAATGTATTGCCAGTAGAAATAAAGTCCTGATGTTTGCAAACAGTTTATGGTTGTAGCACAGATAAGTTTAGTTGGCCCCGTGATGTCATTCTCACCACCTTGGCTTCTATTGTGATTTCTTGAGCAAGAGAGAAGGTGTGAATCATGGCCACCACACGGGTAAGACACATGTCGCTCCCACCAAAAACTTCCAAATGATCAATTTCATTATTTATGTACCTCGAAAATGTTCTGGAGTCCGCTCCCAAGCAGTTTCTGGATATTTGCCTTGCTTCTCTACAAATATTCCTTGTCAGTGTTTTCTCAGTATTTTGTCAACATCTGGACATAGCATGAAGAAGCCAGCATATTTTTTAATCATTTTACTTTAGAGAGAGAGCATGGATGGGGGAGAGGGGCAGGATGTGTGTGGGAGGGAGGAGGAGAGAGAGAGACCGACAGACAGACAGACAGACAGACAGAATCTCAAGTAGGCTTCACACCCAGTGTGGAACCCAATACAGGCCTCTATCTCACGATCCTGGGATCATGACCTGAGCTTAAATAGAGTTGGATGCTTAACCAACTGAGCCACCCAGGTGCCCCAGAAGGACGTATCTCTTAAATGTGATCCACCCTGTGTGAACTACTGGGCTGGATTTCTCCCCAGCATTCCTTCCAGTGAACTGTCCCCTATGCAGTAACAAGACAGGACGTGCACACGTCCAGAGTGGGGCGGCTGAGGGAGCAGATGCTAACTATATCCAGAGGTAGGAATGTATCTGGAAGCAGACCTATCTCTGGAACGTTTCTGCTGCTCTTCTGATTCTGGGTGTTTCCTGCGGCTGCCTGATCACAGAGACTGACTTCCTTGCATTCAAAGACTTGGAGTTTCACATTCCATCTTTTCATCTTCTAGATTTTCTTTGCCTCGGGCATCTTAATAAAGGTATGTGATACGGATTGAGCCATAATGACTTTCCTTCCTTCTCCTCCCTGATCCAACTCTGGCCCACCTGCTCCACTAAACACAGGCACTTAAAGAAACACCAGTAAATGGACGCAAGAACACCAAAGAGTGGGGGAAATAGCCAGCATAGTGAGGACTCAGCCCGCACTTCAGGAGCTTATTTAACTGCTTCTTCTTTGCCGGGCAGGGGGTTAAATTTTCCCTACATTAATTTGTTAATGCACGTAACTCCATGAGATAAACATTAATATCCACATTTTATAGGTGAGAATGCTGAGCCTCAGAAAAATTAAGTTTTGCCCAACTGGTAGCTGCTGGATGAGATTCACAGGCAGGCCATCTGGCTCCAAGGTCAAGGCCTTGACCACTCTTCTTACCCGTTATCTGTACTGCAAGTTAACTCTGCAGCCATTTTCCCCTAACTGTTGCATGAAGTCACTCTCATCATCCAAATGTTCTATTTGAAGAATCCAGGGATCAGTGAAATTAAATAATGTGACTCGCACGGTGCCTGGGTGGCTCAGTCAGTTAAGAGTCCGGCTTCGGCTCAGGTCATGATCTCGCGGTACGTGGGTTCGTGAGTTCGAGCCCTGCATCAGGCTCTGTGCTGACAGCTCACTCAGAGCCTCGATGTTGCTTTCGATTCTGTCTCTCCTTCTCTCTCTGACCCTCCCCTGCTCATGCTGTCTCTCTCTCTCTCCCAAAAATAAATAAATAAATAAACACTAAAAAAAATACTGTGACTCCCATCACATGGCTGGAAATATCGACAGGCAGTGAAGGCGCTAGGATTTGAATCCTACAAAGTGTAAGAGGAGCACAAAAATGTGATCATCAGCACCTTCCCAAAGGCGAGGACTTCCCTGGAGCAGATGAAAAAAACACTCCTAGAATGAACCTGGAAAGGATGAATAAATTTTTGTCTAGGAGAAGTACTTGGGAGAGGTAGACAGAAAGTGAAAGAAGTTTAAACATTAGTACTAAGCCTCATTCTCAATATACAGGAGAAAAAGTTTGCGCTCAGCTTCTGGAGAGCAAAAGCTGCCACGGCTGGCTGTGCCGTCAGCCTGGTGGGGACACCCCCCCCACCAACCCTCCCAAATCCTCCAACCCCACCCCCCGCCCCACCACCAAAGACTGTGTTGCGGTAGCCTCCCTAAGAATGCAAAGAACTTCATTTACCCCTGCTACAATGTCTCCACTGGCTAGTGTTCACATTAAGGGAGACAATTAACAAGTTAATTATTTTTTTCCCTTGCTTCTCTATTTCCAAAACTACTCTGCCTTGATTGGTAGCCTAAGCACTTTTATGTGCTTACCAACCTTGCTTCCAGGGTTCTCAGTGCAAGGTTTGTGAAAACATAGCATTTCAGGGAGGCCAGCCCACGAACGTGGAAGTTTAATTTCTAATGACTGTACTCAGTGGAGACTCTTTACACATTGATATACAATTAAGTTTTAGACTAGAAATAAAGATCTCTTGTCAGTTGTTCTTCTTGGAGTTTGTCAATGACATTCGTGTTTGAGACCAGATTTCCAGCATTTTCAGAAGGAAGCAAACCCAAAATAAGCAAGTAGACAGTCTGAAGTAAAGTATCAGTGAGTGACAAGAGTCTGTTAGAAAATCCATGCATTTTATCCAACCAGAAATATGGGAGTTTCAGGGGAGACTGGGTAGCTCAGTCAGTTAAGCGTCTGTCTGATTCTTGATTTCAGCTCAGGTCATGATCTCACCGTTCATGAGTTCAAGCCCTGCTTCGCGTTCTGGGCTGACAGTGCAGGACCTTCTTGCGATTCTCTCTCTCCCTCTCTCTCTGCCCCTTCCTTGCTCGCTCTCTATCTCTCCCTCTCAACATAAGTAAATAAACATTAAAAAAAGAAATGTGGGAATCTTTTACTGGTTAGAAATTATATATAAAAAAGAAAGAACCAAATTAGATGCAGGATATTCTGATAGTGGAAATCAGACTCAGAACAACACAGTATAAGGACAAAATTGTGGGGCCATTAAATGTAAGGACAAATAACTTAACACCCTTTCCAAGTACCACAGTTTTTAAGTAAAATAATTGCTAGTTATACTCTTCCCAAGCATAAAATCAAGTTATGTTTAGTATAGACTAACAAAAACAGGGTTGTGATTAATGTTTTTTATAAATAATTCAATAAAAATAATAATGTTTTTCTGAAAGGTGACTCAAAGGAATGTAATTTATCTGAAAAGTGGATTTGAATGGAATACTTCTTCTGTGAAGATGCTAGATACTGCTTTAGTATATATCATTGAGCATGGTGCATCTTATCTTACTTGTAAGTTTGGCATTATACTCCAGTTTCAGATGGGGCAATGGTTATGGTAAGGTGAATGGACTTGAGCAGTGTTTGAGTATGCCAGGGCCAATCCAAGATGCTATCACCTTTCTCCAGTTCCTGATCTCATCCTATGCAAGTTCAACCTACAAGGTTGGAGGGAAGTCATGGAGAACCCTATTGCTATCCTCTTTTGGTCCTCCAAACAATTTCTCCCCTCCCCTCCTCTTCCCTTCCCTTCCCTTCCCTCTTCCTTCTTCCCTCTTTCCCTTTCTCTTCACTTCCCTCTTTCCTTTCTCTTCACTCCCTTCCCCTTCCCTCCCCTTTCCACCCCTTCTCCTCCCCCTCCCTCCTTCTCTTCTCTTCATTTCCTTCTCTCATTAAATTGAATTGGAAGTGAAATTATTCTTTGCTTTAGGTAAATGGAGATGACAAAATTTCAGTCTTATGCCAATGTTAAGCAAGAAAACCTGAGTACAGACCCAATAGGATGTTAAAGCATTCCAATGACATGACCTAGTACCATCCAATTCAGCTGAGTTTTGCACAGCGGTGGAGTAGCACCTATCACTAATTGAACACTTACAGTTTGCCAAGGACTCTGTTTTACATGGTAAGAACATATCCAATATGAATTTTACTTACATGGTGAGAAAATATGCAGTATTTATGGAATCATTTTTGTAATTCATCCAAATCTGTATTCTGTTTGATATTAACCAAATAATGTTTGCTTTTTACCCTGACTTTTACCACTCATGGTTTGCTATCATGTGTCAAGCCCCCAGCCTCTCCTACAAGTCTGCTGTGAGCCATAATGGATTTATCTGATAATGTGTCCTTGAATGGCATTATGATGCTCACCTTTTGATTGCCATATGTTTTGTATTTTCTGAGTAAAACCATCACATCCTTTTATTTATATGCTAATTTTTCACTTCTAGATGTCAAGGAATAGTGCTTCACTGTTTTGTCATTTCATGAGCCCATGGGACCAGAGTTCTGGCTCTGACACTAGTTAGTTTTTAGATCTTAATTTGTTCACTTAGTATCCCTTGACTTTAGTTTCCTCGTCATTAGAATAAAAAGTGGTCCTTAAGCTTCTAATGTCCCTTCCAGCTCTACAAGTGTTATTTTATGACTCCATTTACACCCTTCATGATTCCGTAATCCTTGCTCATATCTCCTTTATCCAGAACGGAACTGTAATTATATACACCGTCATTTGGAAAATGCCTGATCCTGCACTCCCACTCCTGACCAATGAAATCTGGGGTTAGAGTCCTATATCATATTTTCCGAAGTTCTTCAGTTTTTTCAAATCTGCAGCTAGAATTAAGAACTACTAGTCTTCACTAAAGCATCCCGATTTTATCTTTGGTGCCTCCACTGGTCAACAGACAGAAGGGAAAGGGAAAATGTTCTAAGATCCTTCTATATAGAAGCAAAGAGCCAGGAGTCTGATAGGAGGAAGATAGCCAATAGCAGAAGAGGTAATCATGGCTTTGGAAGATATTCTAAAGGAGCCATTCTTATTCTGGTACAGAATATAATCCTTCAAAGGCTTGGCTGGTCGAATTCCAGAATAGCCAGGAAAAAGAGTGCTTGGTCCTCCATTTTAACCACTGCTTAAATTTGTTTTCCCCACAAAAATACACCTCCAGTTTTATAAGGCACAGCGGAGAATATAGAGTATGCTTTATGGATATGATTGGGGGTCAGCATTGCGGGAATGGGCTGCACAAACACGGTACATGCACACATCTGTTACAGATCTAGCCTGTGTCCCATGTGGCATGGCCTCCCCTTTCATGAAGTCCTTGGAAAGCTGTCTTGGAGCAATTGAGCTGGAATCTATAATTCAGTGCTTTTCTTCTTGACTGAAACTTCTACCTTTCTTTCCATAAAAAAGAAATGGTTGACTTTAAAGCAATATGTGCTCAGGGCTGAGACCACCATGAAATTCCTCAACTATATTTGATGACAACAATAAGGGGTGAGTTATGAAAAGTTAGGTATAGGGCAAGAGGTGGCATAGAGCAGTAGAGACACTCACTTATGTGCCCCTCATCTGGAACTTACACCTCATTCTGCCACTGAGTAATTTGATCCTGCAGACTTTTTTTTATTTACTATTATTTAAAAAATTTTTTGTTTTTTATTTATTTTTGAGAGACACAGAGAGAGAGTGCGAGCAGGGGAGGGTCAGAGAGAGAGGGAGACACAGAATCCGAAGCAGGTTCCAGGCTCTGAGCTGTCAGCACAGAGCCCGATGCGGGGCTCGAACCCACAGACCGTGAGATCATGACCTGAGCAGAAGCAGGACGCTTAACTGACTGAGCCACCCAGGTGCCCCCTGCAGACTTTTTTTAATTTTTAAAAGTTCTCCATTTTCAGAACTGTGGAATGAGAGCAGGTGGCAGGATCTTCGCCAGGGTCCCATTCATCAGTCAGGTTCTACAGTTTTAAGCTTATGTGTCACTAGCTGCCTTTTCTTTGGCTAACAAATGGATTGTCTAATTTTCCTCTTTAATTGGTACTGAAGTTCCTAAGACTTCTATGAGATGGCGTCACATGGAAGGCAGAGAGCCCAGTGGCTGTCTCCTCCAGGGCAGGCATTAGACCAAGGGATTTAATAAGTCCCAGCCATAGTCCCACTCCTGATTGATTCCTCACTTTAATTTCATATAGGCTTTTATATCTGCAGGATGAAATTTGTTTTTTTATATGTCCTGATGGTGTGAAATTCTATTTATCATTTTCAACATTTCTAGGACAGTTTCCCTTGACCTTCAATCTAGTGCTTTCCATCTATGAGCAAAACTCTTTCCATAACTAGAGATACCAAATACTGGGTGAGCAAGAAAACTCCATTAATTGACATGTTTGTATTAACAGTGTTATGCCTTGGTATCTTGAGAAGTTAATACATTTCTGCCTGAAGTAATTACAGTTTCCCTATGAGAACATGGACAGGTTTCACTGAGCTATGTATCTTTCTTCCTGTCAGATACATACAATTGTCTTTAAAAATTAGGAAGCTAATTCCCTTTGATAGCTTCTGAATAAATGCTCACTATCAAAGGCCTTAACATTATATATAAATTGACACTTGAATATAAAATGGGCTATAAAAATATCTCTTCTTACTTGACTATCATGTGTTTTGTTATATACCAAATAAACACTGGTATATAAAAGATTCATATTGTGATGCCAATGTTCCTGATAGAGGAGGTCACGGATACAGAAAATTCTTCATTTGCAGCCACATAAAGGCACTGGTTTTCCACTGTTTCTTGTCAAGCTCCCGCAGCGGCACCATGGGAACCAGATTGCCCAGGGCACGCAGTTCAGCCGTGTCTACAGCAAGTGCAGGAGAGTTACCGGTAACACAGATGCATATTGTCACAGTAAAGAGCCACAAATGCCCTCCTCTTTTTTCCTGGCAGGAAGGCTCTAAGACACGACGACTGACTTATGAGACAGCTTGGCTCTGAGCAGCGTGAGACACTGAGTCAGATCACAGCAAGAAAAAACCCAGACGTGATTTATGTGGAAATAACATACTCTTCACATATAATATTTTTTTGGAGGAGGCATAGTTATGTGCCAGAGTGTTTTTTCTGTTCTCTCCAAATCACTGGAGAGTGTCAGAAGGTGGTATTCCAACCACAGTGTGGGTCAGCTCTTGCCTAAAATGATCATGCGATTTTTCTCTTGATTTAGTTATGTAAGTTTATTTCCAGAGGAGTTTGTTTGCTAAGATGGAAAAGATTCAGTCGTTCATTCAGCAGATGTTTATGTTCATGTTCTAGGCTGTTTCAGATTCTGGGTCTTGAATCTGTGTTTGAAGGCAGTGACAGAATTAATAAATAAATAAAAGATGTGGTATGTCACACTGTGATAATTGCAATAGAGTAAAATAAAGCAGAGAGCAGGGATAGGACATGCAGTATGGGAGAAGGTGCTTTTTAAAATAGTGTGGTCAGGGAAGGTCTCCATGAGCAGACCATATTTGGGCAATGAACTGAAGAAGTAAGGTGCAAGCCATGTGCATGTCTGGGGGAAGGTGATGGGGTTTGGAGCAGGGTGTTAGTAACAGGGGTGGTGGGAAATGACAGCTTCTCCAACTATTTTGGAGGCAGAAATGACAGAATTTCCTTTCAGATTGCATGTAGGGTAAGAGAAAATTGCTCACAATCCAAGGATTGTGGCTGGAGCAACTGAAAGATGGAGTTGTCCTTTACTGGCATGGAGAAGTCTACAAAAGCAAGTTTGGACAGGATGGCATTAGGCATTCTGCTTTAGATCTGTAAAGGTTGAAATATTTATTAGACATCCAAGTACAGAAGTCACGTGGGCAGTTGGATATTAAACTGTGGAATTCAGGGTCAAGATTGGTGATTAAGACATATATTCTAGGGTATCCATTCTTAGATGGCATTCAAGGCTATGAAGCTGGCCAAGATCATCTAAGGCAGTGATTTTCAGTCAGTGCCCACATCCAGGCTTAGAAATTCGTCTCTAGTTCTCCTATAATGGATCCTAGACATTGGAATTTTAAAAAATCTCTCCAGATGATTAGTCTACACAGATTGGGTTAAGGAGAAAGTGTGGGTAGAGACAAGAAGAAGGCTAAGACAGAGTCCAGAGTGTGCTATCATGTAGAGACCAAGGAGATGAGGAAGAAAGCAAAGAGAAGGAGCTGCTGTAAAACAGGAGGGAAATTAGGAGAGTGAAGGGTTCTGGAAGCCAAGTAAACAGAGTATTGAAGAGGGAGTGACCCACAGTATTAAATGCTGTGGGCAGGTTAAATTAGTGAAGACTAAGAACTGACCGTTAGAGTTAGCAATGTGAGGCCACTAGCTGTGGCTTTCAGAAGAGCTGTCTCAGTGGCTCATTGGGGTGATAGCCTGATTGGAATGGATTCAAGAAAGGACAGGAGAGAAATTGGAGTGAGTCCTTATAAAACAACTTTTTTGACAAGTTTCTCTATAAAAGAGAGCAGAGAAGTGGAGTTTGCTAGGGAGAGGGGTGAGAGTAAGAGAATTTTTATTGTTTTAAGATGTGAAACATAATAGCACACCTAAATAGTGCATTTGTATGCTCTTGAACATGATCCAGTAGAGAAGGGAAATGATGTAGGAGAAAGAAGGAAGAATTAGTGGAACAATCCCATGGGTAGGGAAGAGGGCTGGGTGTGTGCAGTGGAGGGTTTACTCTGGATGGTTTACTCTGGTTGCTCCATGGTAACAAAGAAGGTTTGAATTCATGGACCAGATGGTCCATAGGTGAATGCTTTGGGTGACAGATGTGAAGGATGTTGGTTTTGTGTGCTCCCATTTTCTCAGGGAAATAGAAAGCAAGTTCTTCAGATGGGAGCGGGACTAGGAAGGAAGGGTGAGAGCCCTAGAGAGAGAGAGCAAAGCATGAAATACATATAGAGGAAAATTAGTCAATGGACCAGGGAAATGATTTGATGGGCAGTTCAAGGATCGTGTGTTTATGGTAAGACCTTCAACATAGCAGTGTGTGTGTTTTCGAGCCATGTCCAGCTGCATGCCTGGTGCACTGGATTTAAGGTGGGGGGGTGTCTTTGCCAGGTGCATAAAATGGAGGGAGAGTGGGCCACAGAGTTGAATTATTTGCAATGGCATGATTATAATGGTGAATGCTACAGGTTAGGCTAGTTGGGGGAAAATGAGAACACCCTGGAGATGAAGAATAGTGAAAAGGTGGTAGGATTAATGGATTGAAGGTCTGGATAGGGTTAGGAAATAGTGGAGGACATGCTTCTAGTAATTCGTTTATGCGATGAAACCACTGTCTATTTCGATGAAAGGTAAGCACATTCATCACTGAGGCTGATTTCACTTTGAATCTAGTTAATTAAGTTTTCAACCATTAAAATTAGTTAAGTTATGCAAAAAGGGCCACAGCTTTGAACATTAGTATGCATTCTATCACTTACAATTATGAAATGAATATATTAGTGTATAATCTAAAAACAATTAGTGATTGCTAGAATACATCTCAGTAATCTGTCTCTTGTAAAGTAATAAATTGCCAAAGACAGAATTAAACTTTCCTGAGCACTTTTTAAATATTTATGCTTCTTTGTAACCCCAATGGTTTGGGGAAAAAATGATGACAAACAACATAATGTATCTCTCCGTCTGTTTTGTAAATCACTTTAATTTTGCTAAATTGCTGGAAAGGGATTTACTCTGGTTAAGAAACACTTTTCAAAAATGTAATTGATAAAATTGTGTGATATAAGACCGATGCCAGAGCTACAAAATGCTTGATTTTGAGAAGATTTTGTTCATTACGCTTTAGAATTTTTATGTGTGAATGGGAGTTGTGCTGTCCAACAACCTATTGCAATCCTATTCTAATTACCTTTCATCCCACACACTGGAGGGGGCAGCTTGGGTGCCCTACTCCATGCCCTGCTTCCCTGATTGGATGAAAAGAGCCAATTTCTTCTAGCATGAGGACCCAGCATGGTGGGCACATGTACGGCTGCCCTCCTCTGATCCAGCCTTGTGGCCAGGTCACTTTCCACCAATTCCTTTTTGACTGTCAATGGCTTCTGTTCTTATGTCTGCTCCTGGAACCCCCCCATCTGCCCACCAAGGTATAATCACCTTACAAGTGTGCAAAAACATGAATTTGTGTGGTTTATGTCTTTATTTAGGAAAAAAATATGGTTCCTAATCTCGAAAAATGGAATGCCTCTTCATGGTCTCAAAAGTGTTATAATTTTCACCACCATCAAAGTTAGACTAAAACTTGGAATACATTTTAGGACAGTAAAAGCACACGCAAAATCCCCCACAACTTTGAGGTTTACTGGATTCCGGGTTAAGATGAGATGATGGATTCAAAGTTTCCTTTGTTTTCTCAGTTTGGGAGATTTGTGGCCTCAGGCTTCTTCCACACTTAATCTCTTGGTCCATCCACACCAGCGGCACTAAGTTCTAGATGAAGTTAAAAGTTCTTACTATTGTCTCCAGGTTCTCAAGTCCAGACCTAATGACCATTCTCTTATCTACAAATAAAATCAGTCTGGAGCCTGAATGAGCCTATGACTGTGGCTCTGGGCTCTGGGTTCAACTATACATCTAATCTCCGACCGACTCTGCTTAAACTTCTACCATGAATTACTATTCTTAGATACAGATCCTTGACAAAAATGGTAACATGGATTGTATATGTAAAGCTTTCCTAATTCATATTATGATACAAGAAAACTGCATACAGTCCTCATACATATAATGTGTTCCTGAAGTTATGGAAGATCAAGTGTCAGAAAACTAACGAATAGATTTGTGTGTTACAAGGGATTTCTCTTTCCATAGAGGTTTAAAAAATTAAATCCCTAATTATAATTTACCTATAATCTTCAATGATATGGTTTTACTATTCAGCATGTTTTCTTTAGTTTTGTTCATTAATTAAACAGGTATCTTCTTAGTTTTAGTAAGTGTTCAACTGAGACTAGAGATTTGCTATTTTGTTGAATAACCTATGCTCTTTATTGGTAGTATCAGAGCTTTCATTTTTCTGTCTTCACTTCTATAAAATAATATGGAGGAAATGCAATATGATAGTCACATTCTCACATAAACGTCACTGTACAGATGGAGATAACAATGTCCCACACTTAAACTACTGTACAGCAAGATATGTGCCTTACACTGTGATCTGGGGGTTTATATTCATCCTGAGAATCAAAGTATGGTGGTCTAGATGGTCAGGGTTACATGAAACCCAGACATATCACCATGGAGGAAGAACAACTTCTACATTTTCTTTTTTTTTTTAATTTATTTATTTATGTTGAGAGATAGAGTGAAAGAGAGAGAGTGGGGATGGTACAGAGAAAGAGGGAGAGAGAAGATCCCAAGCAGGCTCAGCACTGTCAATGCAGAATCTGCCCTGGGGCTCAAACTCACAAACCGTGAGATTATGACCTGAGTTGAGATCAAGAGACAGATGCTCAGTGGACTGAGCCACCCAGAATCTCCTCACTTACACATTTTCTAAAGCAGACCTGTGAATGAGGGAGAGGAAGGCATTGAAGGGGAAGCAGGACACAGTGGGGAGTGGGGGAAGGGGGTGCAAGATACTGAAAATTCACCTTACTTTTCCATTGAATGGTGGTTGGGAAACATGATTCAATACTCCCTCACATCTGAATTATCATTTTGTTTTGCTTGGAATAGCACCTAGGAATAGTCTGTACCCATTTTATTGATTTATGCTTATCTATTGATTGATTGATTTGCAATTAGGAAACAAATTGTCATAATAATTAAAAAGAAAACAGAAGCTGGGGGTGCCTGGGTGCTCAGTTGATTGAGTGTCAGACTCCTGATTTTGGCTCAGGTCATTATCTCATGGTTGTGAGACTGAGTCCCTCATCGGGCTCTGTTTTGCGTATGGAGCCTGCTTAAGATTCTCTCTCCCCCTCTGCCCCTTCCTCTCTCTTACTCTCTGAGGTTAAAAATTTTTTTAGAAAAAAGAAAAAACCTAAACTAAATCTATGTTCACCACTCAATGCAACAAATGGCCTTTTTGGGGAGTTCTCTCCGGAAATATTTCTCACGCTAAGTATTAAGCACTGGAACACCTTCCTTCATTTTGGGCTTAACTGTGTTTATAAATTCTCTCTTTGTGAGGCATCATATAATTTGAAAAACTACTGTGTTATTCTTCATGACAGTGGGGTAAAGAATGAAAAATTGACTAATGCCATAATTAATAAATTAATTAGAAAATATGGGGCACCTGGGTGGCTCAGTTGGTTGAGCATCTGACTGTTGATTTCAGCTCAGGTCACAATCTCACTGTTCAGGAGTTTGAGCCCCGCATCCGGCTCTGGGCTGACAGTGTGGAGCCTGCTTGGGATTCTTTCTCCCTCCCTCTTTCTCTGCCTCTCCCCAATTCAAAATAAATAAATAACTTAAAAAAAGAAAATAATTCAAAAAGTTTGGATCACAGTTGACGAGACGGTGTAATAGTTGTGTTGGGAGAGTTTATTCTTTTAGAATGGATTTCTCCCAAGGGGTAAGAAGCCATATGACACTCTTATCTACAGTGTTTTACACTGTAGTAATAGCAGCTTCAGCTCATGCTCCATTAAAAAAAACAAAAATAAAAACAAAACAGGAAAACAGAGAAGAAAACAAATCAAAGCATTGAAGGCAGGGACAGATGTATTTCTTAAATTATTATTGTCACTTCAAGAACCAGTCAAGGGGCGCCTGGGTGGCTCAGTTGGTTAAGCATCTGACTTCGGCTCAGGTCATAATCTCACAGTTCGTGAGTTCGAGCCCCGTGTCAGGCTCTGTGCTGACAGCTCAGAGACCAAACCTGCCTCAGACTCTGTGTGTGTGTGTGTCTCTCTCTGTCCCTCCCCAACTAGTGCTCTGCCTCTCCCTATCTTTCAAAAATAAATAAATGTTAAAAAAATTTTAATATAATTTATTGTCAAATCTGTTTCCATACAACACCCAGTGCTCATCCCAACAAGTGTCCTCCTCAATGCCCATCACCCACTTTTCCCTCTCCCCCCCCCATCAACCCTCAGTTTGTTCTCAGTATTTAAGAGTCTCTCATGATTTGCCTTCCTCGCTCACCTCAACTATTTTTCCCCTTCCCCTTCCCCTGTGGTCTTCTCTTAAGTTTCTCAACATCCACATATGAGTGAAAACATATAGTATCTGTCTTTCTCTGCCTGACTTATTGCACTTAGCATGATAAACTCCAGTTCCATCCACATTGTTACAAATGGCCAGATTTCATCCTTTCTCATTGCCAAGTAGTATTCCGCTGTATGTGTAAAGCACATCTCCTTTATTCATTCATCACTTCTCCTTTATCCATTTGTCAGTTGATGGGCATTTAGGCTCTTTCCATGATTTGGCTATTGTTGCAAGTGCTGCTATAAACATTGGGGTACATGTGCCCCTATAAGAGGCAGGTTCCAGGCTCTGAGTTTTCAGCACAGAGCCTGATGTGGAGCTCGAACTCATGAGCCATGAGATCATGACCTGAGCCAAAGTCAGATGCTTAACTGACTGAGCCACCCAGGTGCCCTGACTAGTGCTCTGCCTTCTCCCTATCTCTTAAAAATAAATAAATGTTAAAAAAGAATTTTTAAAGAGCCAATCAAATACTACTATGCTTTATTAAAATTACAGCATCTTGAACAGAGTAAAATTGGGGTAACAAGTTGTCTTGAAACTTAAGAATTGAGTTCTCGATCCAGTCAATGTAGTAACTCAATCTTGATTTTAGGCAAATAACCTAAAGGAAGGGCAGGAGATGAGGTAATATTTCAGATTCTAGCTGTTACATTTCAAATTGTGCAGAATAAAAGGTAAGAGGAAGATGACCTATTTTTGCCTCTTGCTTAAAAAAAGTAAATAAAAATTGTGCCTGAGTGTCGATTGCTGTATACAAAAGAAAATATTGGTGTACTTTTCTTATCCGTTCTTGCTTATTCTTGAAGAAAGTGTCTCTGCCGATACTCAGAGATGCCTGGCCATTGGAAACATGATGACAGTAGGAAAGAGGAATGTGCTGTCAGTGCAGTGACTGTCTACTTGTCCCTCAGAGCACCAGTCAGGCATGCCATACATAGCCTTTGTTCACTTGGTCATTCCTATAAACTAATTTAGCCTGCTAATGCATTGTCAGTTCTATAGTCTCAGAAGAAAAATGATTTTTCAATGTAGGGAGGCCTTTCTCTCACCAGTAGCCGGACTGTTATCCAGGGAAAAATAAAATTCAGCCACTATAATACATAATATCTTGCTTTTCCAGCTGCTTTTTGAATTATCCTATCACGTGCATGATACGTGGTAGAATTAGAGGAACCATTTCAGCACATTTGCCCTTCACTGCAGGCATCAGCTTGGCTCCAAGTAGCTCGTATGTTTTATGTCCTGTTCTTTCGATAGTACAGGGTCTGACACCTGCTGGTTTTCCCAAGCTGCTAACAATCCCAGATCTCTACAGTTACTCATTAACCCTGACCCTCAGTCTTCAGCTCATTGCCTGCAAGCTGAACTTAGAACAGAATTGTTTAGGGTGGGTCTCCCCTCCACCTTGCCTTTTCTTCCCCCTCTTATCACGCCACTCTATTTTCTCCTGGTTGCTTAAATTGCTATTTTCTGGAAAGAAGCATTTCTGCTTCCTCTAGTCAAAGAATCTGGGTGGCTTCTTTTTTTGTTTCTTTTATTTCTTTATTTATTTTTATACTTCTCAGTGTACTGTTTTAAAGCACATAAGATGACCTCTCTAGATGAGAACCAGGATGGAGGGTAGTAGACTTGAAGAGAGAGTCCTTTACCAAGGAGAGAGGTCAGGAGGGAGCAATATACGGAGTAAATCAGAATGACGAATGCTTCTCTCACTAGCTCCTTTATAGATTTGAACTCCGTAAGTTCAGGAGAAGTGCCTTGTTCATCTTTGTATCTTCAGCATGTAGCCCTGTGTTTGGCCCTCAGGAAGTACTTGATAAATATTGGTTTCTCTGAATAGAACACAAACACACACTGCTGAACCAGGGATGGCGGACAATTAGTGACTGAGTACAATTGAAGATGGACCAATGGGAAAAGGAAGGAAATAAATTTCTCACTCTGGCTTCTGTCCCCAAATATCTCTCTGCCGTGTCCCTGTTTGAAGCTCTGTTCTTATAGAACCCTTTAGCCCAATCGGGTCTAAATTTTAGAGCTGCCTTTCAAATCATTGAACTAGTAACTCTTGTACCCGTGTTTCGTGGGTTATTTGTGTAACCAAAGGGGCTCAGACAAAATGGCTGTTTCCCAAGATCGCTTCACATTTGTGTTGCCTGTGATTTGTACTGTAAATGTAATGACTTGTATTGCTGACTCCAGTCTGGATATGATCGTGTTGGTGAAGCCTTCCATGCCAACAGTGACTGTAGAGTCTGCAGCTGTTAGTAGATAAATCATTATTCTGATGTTGGCTCCTGTTTATCATCTGCCTAAATTTTAAAAAGAGTCTGAAAGAGAGAGAGAGAAGAAAACTTGACTCTTTAGCAACACCGTAGTGAGTTTTCCTGATTTCCACTAGCCCAGGGCACCAAGTATGACTTCTGTAGTTGTTATTGCTAACTTAGTGGATGTCAACATAGGTAGGTCTGTGTCTGCATCAGAAAGCAGTCTTTCTTTAAACCACATTTCTTTGGCAATCTCGTTGATCATATTTCATTCAAAAGGATGGAGACTACTGAATACTGAAAACGAACCAGGGACTGAAGGGGGAGGGGGAGGGAGAGGGTGATGGTCATGGTGGGGGGGGCACTTGTGGGGAGAAGCACTGGGTGTTATATGGAAACCAATTTGACAATAAACTATTATAAAAAAATAAAAAATAAATTAAAAAACAAAACAAAACAAAACAAAAGGATTTCACCGATTTACACGGTTGCCTGATTATACCAGTCACTGCTCTTTAGTCAAAGGTCTGCCTAAAAGGCCAAAGCTCTGTGTTAAGCATGTGTGAGAGAAGTGATTGCAGACATAGCCTCTGGTCAGCGGGGTCAGATTCCCTGGGGGTTAGACCAAGGAATCTTCCAGGCTTTGGTAAATTTATTTCATTTTTAGCACGCCCACTAGGGTGCAGCAGTGAGAAGCTGTGTGTGTTCTCTGTGACTGAAGCTATCCACCACTAAAAGCCAAATAACTGACTTAAATCAAGAACAACTGAGTGAACAGAAGAGACACCGAGTTCAGATTCAGGTTCATTTTACATGTGTACATTATCTGAAAAGGTAAGTCTTCTGTTACTAATTTTACTTCTCTTAGACTGGGTGGTTATACATTTATTGTAAAGTATTTTTTCCCCTAAAAAAGGTGGTTTGTTAATAAATTGGTAGTTAATAAGGTACTAGGAGCTAAGAGAGCTCTCTATTTTTTAAATTTTGGACTCAAATTCCTCATCTCCTGTACCTAAAGACCATATATATTCCCTTGCCTCATCTTATAGGCCTATGAGTAGTTATGTAAGGGATTTCAGGTCTTTCCTAACTTAATCTTTGCCATTAAGATATTTCGGGCTATATTTGATAGAGAAAAAGATTAAAGCTCAGGAATTCCAGATTTTAGGTTTGGTATTGCCAGATTCTAGCTTTCTTACCTTGGGGACATCATTTAATCCTACTGAGCCTCAGTTTCTCCAATTGTAAAAAATAAGGGGATCATAGTATCTTTCCCATTGATGATTGTATCCAATAAAGTATGTCAGAGTATTTCTAAAATGGGTAAAGTATTATGTAAGTGTCTCTGTTTAAGGCAAGGTATGGATGCAGAAAATGGACTCTGTAACTGCTAGGGGGTAGTGTTTGTTTTTAGTCTCTAAATCACATTCCCTTCAAATTTTTCCATTACTGATGTTCTTATAACAGAGTTTCACAAAAAACAAAGAAAGAAACACAGCTATAGGCAACCATTAGGATAAATTAGAATCTGTGTCTAAAGAATATAAGGCTTTCACATCTCTGTCCTGAGGGGTCAATATCTACAGTTACACGGGAGAAACAAAATTATATCTGTGAATACAAGCCGGTCATGAAATTTACTTACACTGATTATAATCAGGATGTAAGAGTACACATTTTTAGTTATCATTTTTATGTCACATTTCTCGGTTTCTTTTCTTTTTTTTTTTAATCCTACCTTGTCGGGCTTTTGTGAAGTTTCAGATGTGATTGGCTTATACGAACTTGAAATTTAAAGACAACTAAGAAAATTTACCAGTGACTTGGGTTTTATTGGCTCTTGGAAAATTGGAAGTAAATATTATCCAGTCACTATTCCACATTTATTCTGTATCTCTTATGAAGTAATTCTCTTTATGACGTTGTGTAAAATCAGGTTCATTTTTATAAATTTTTGTTACATCTTCAATGATTGCTTTCATAGGCAAGATTGTGTCAAGAGAGAACAGTGTGCTAACTTTGTCATGTTGTTAGCAGAATTTTACATTTACAGAACAGAATACAAGCAGGTTTGAAATTGTTTCTGCGTGGCTTTCCAAGTATCGCCACCTGTCTCACATAGGATGTTCCAGCCATGCTCAGGGAAGAGCTTACTACCTATTACTTGGGTTTCCAAGCTCCCACCTTTCTACCATTAAACCTGAGGACCAAATTGATGAGTTTGAACTAATACTAATTGGACCTCATTCAGTTACCATCAAAAGGAGACCAAGACTGAAATTAGGTTAGACATTTCCTTGGATTGCTTTTTTCTCTCTCCCCATTTGATTAACATTACCATTGATTGATTGATTGACATTTCCTAGGGAGAGATAAGAGGGATGTACCACTCTTTAAATCTTTTTCCTTTCTTTGACTGAGGTATAGTTGACATAGAACATTATATAACTTTTAGGTGTACAACGTACTGGTTTGATATTTGTATGTATTGTGAAATGATCACCACAATAAGTCTAGTTAACATGCATCACCAACACATGATAACAAAAAGTTTTTTTCTTGCGATCAGAGCTTTTAATTTCTTACTCTCTTAACACCTTTCAAATATGGAACACTTAGTCCCCATGCTGTATAAAAGGTGCTGCTCTTGAATAGGTTGTTACATCGTTCATCTAAAAATCATCTGTCTGGATTTTGAAATTTAGGGATAATATTTAGTATGTTGTTTCACATTCAGCTTCCAGCTAGACTTCTTCTTACGTTTTGGGCATAGAAAGCCAAGTCATGTGCAGTAGTAGCCTAATTTTACGTCACGATGCCTGTGTCATTCACTTCACTTCATCCTGTCAGGAGGCATTTTATTATCTCACAGCATCACAAGAAGGGTGAGTACAGTTCAGTAAGACATTTTGAGAGAGAGAGAGGGAGAAAGATCATGCTCCTATAACTTTTATTTTAGTATATCATGATTGTTGTTTTCTTATTATTATTGTTTAATCTCTTATTGTGAATACTCAAAAATAAAACTTTGGAATAGGTGTGTAGGTGTAAGAAAAACATAGCGTATGTAAGGATTGTACTATCCAGGGTTTCAGGCATTTATTAAAGGTCTTGGAATGTATTTCCTGTGGATAAGGAGGGGACTACTGTCATCCATCTTATGAAAATAGCACAGTTCACCTTCTTGGGACATTTGAGTAGGTTACAGTTTGGGGCCACTATGATTAAGGCCACTCTGAATCTGCAGCACAAGCTGTGGTTTTGACAATATTTTACTTCCCTTGGGCGAATACTCTTGGTCATAAATTACCAAATTGTTTCTAACGTTATGGTACCATTTTACACCCCTACTTTTAATGTAGGAGAGTTGAGTTGTTCTACACTCTTGTCTGTGCTTGGTAGTGTTAGTCTTTTTTTTTTTTTTTTTTTTTTTTGAGACATTCTACTGAGTATCTGTCGGTACTCATTGTGGTTTCATCTTGAATTTCCTGATTAGCAGTGATGGGCATCTTTTTAAGGTTATTATCCATTTACAAACCTTTTTAAAAAAATACGTTTTTTAAACTTTATTTATATTATCTTTTGAGAAAGAGAGAGAGCATGGGCAGGAGAAGGGCAGAGAGAGGAAGAGAGGGAATCCCAAGCAGACTCCTCACTGTCAGCATGGAGCCCAATGTGGAGGTTGAACCCATGAACCATAAGATTGTGACCTGAGCCAAACTCAAGAGTTGGATGCTTAACAGACTGAGCTGCCTAGGTGCCCCCTAACCTTTTGTGCAATGTCTATTCTTATCTTTTCTCCATTAATCAGGTTGTCTTTATTACAGATTTGTAAGAGTTCTTTCTATATTCTTGATACAAATTATTTGTCAGCGTGTGTTTTGCAGATATTTCCTTCCAGATTGTGGTTGGAAATATTTGCATTTTAATTTTCTTAAAAATACTGTTTGAGGAGCAGAAGCATTTAGTTTTAATGAAGTTCACTGTATCAAGTTTTCTTTTATGGCTAGCATTTTATTTTATTTTTTTCCTATCTAAGAAGCATTTGTTCACCTCAGACAAAGTCAAAAGGGTTTGATCCCTTTGTTTTGTTCAAAAATATAGTTGATTTTTGTTTGTTTATCTTGTATGTTTCAAAACTACTAAATTCAGTAATTAATTCTTGTTAAATATTTATTTGGTACTTTATCATTTTCTTCTTCTATGAGTCCAATGACATATATATTAGACTATTTTATATTGTTCCATGGGTTCTTGGAACTGTTAATTTTTTACTTAAATCTTTTCATGCTCTGTTCTCCCTGTTAGATCATTTCTGCTGGTCTTTCTTCAAGTTCCCTAACCCATTTATTCTTCCATCTCCAATACTGTGAATGTTTCATCTAGTGGATTTTTTTTTTTTTTGGTCATTGTAATGTTCAGTTCTAGATCTACCCTTAACATATAATTTCCTCTTCTGACATTCCTCCTCAGTTGACTTATGATCATTTTTTTCTTATATGCTCGAATGTATATTTTTTAATTTTTTGTTTTTTTTAATTTATTTTTGAGAGACTGAGAGACACAATCCGAGCAGGGGAGGGTCAGAGAGAGAGGGAGACACAGAATCTGAAGCAGCCTCCAGGCTCTGAGCTAGCTGTCAGCACAGAGCCTGATGCAAGGCTCGAACCCAAGAACCATGAGATCATGACCTGAGCCAAAGTCGGACGCTTAACCAACTGAGCCACCCAGGCGCCCCTTGAATGTATTTTTAAAAAGTGGTTATAGAGTCTTTATCTGCTAATTTCAACACAAAGGTGGCCTCATAGTCTGTTTGTAGTGGTTATTTTTTCTCTTGACAATGAGAGCCATGTTTTCTTTTTCTTTTTTACATTGCACACAGTCAGTAAATTCTGACTGGTACTGGAAAATGTAAATGATATGTCATAGGAACTGGATTCTGTTTTCTTTCTCTAAAATATATTGATTTCTGGTCTTGTATGAAGTTTAATTTCTGAATAATCATGTTGGGCTTGTATTAAGCTTTCTTACACTTTGTTAGATTGGATCTTTGGAAAGCCCAACATGTTTCCAAAGTGATTGAGGTTGACGAATCTCTCAACTCTGTCTCCCTGTGGTTTTTGATGAGTCATAGTGTTAGTTTGTAAAGACAGAGAGTGGAAGCCTCACTTGAAGTTTTGGTACTTTCCCCGAAGACATGGCCTTTCCAGTGTCTCAGCAGTGTTAATATTGTATGTCATGATGTCACAGAGGTCTCTCTCATCTGATTGAGCCAGAATGCCAGGATCTCCCAACACTGCTTGATCTCACTATCTGTGTCTGGCTCTCAACCTGGTAGCAACAGCCATTGATAAGCCACAAGCCCATAATAAGAGTATTGCTCTGTGCATGCACAGCCTAATCCTGGGCCAAGGGCTTGTGGGAAATATATATTTAGACTTCTGAATCTGTTTCCCCCCACATGCTGGCAGCTCTCTACCCGTTAGGGCCCAGGCATTCAACTCTCAGAAGTTTCAACAACCTCAGTCTCTGATCTTTGCCTTCTCAGATCAACAGAACTGCTTTGCGTTGCTTGGGCTCCAACCCTTCGTGTAAGTCAGGAAATTGTTCTGGGGCAGAGTTCCAGGGTAATGATGGGGCTCACCTCGTGTGTTTCTCTTATTTCAGGGATTGCATCCTTGTGCTTCCCCTGTCATCCATTGCCTGGAAATTATTGCCTCATATATTTTGGTTAATTGTTAGAAAAAAAAGACTGATTCTGTTGAGGTTAGAAGTTGAGGTCCCTAAATTCTTTTTATGATTTTCTTTTATCTGTTTTCCCCTTACTTCCAAGTGTTATTTTTCTCTTGTTACTTTTCCATTGTTTTTCTGTTCTCAGCTCTATTTCTTTTTATCCTTCTTCATTTAAACCTTCATTTCCCTTTGAATTCTTACTTGCTTGATTTTAAAAATGAAAAATCACAGGAAGATAATCTATATATAATTTGATGTTTGGAAAGTAAGTGGCAATCACTCACACAAACCATTAATCAAAATATAAGGAAAATATAATTATTAAATGCTTTAATGTCTGTTCACTTTGAAAATTACCTTTTAAATGTTGCTTGTCAGGTAGTAATACATAGAGAGCTTCTTTTCTGAGAATATGGGTTACATTCAAGCAAAGAGAACCTTTTAAAAGATTTTTCCTTACTTTGGTTTCTTCTAACTAATGGAAATAAAATTATCGCTACAGTAAGCTGGGAGGCTGTTTCTAGTCCCCAGTGGCATGCTTCAGAAACTTTGTTGAGTTTTGTGGTGTATCTGGTATAGCCAAGTGAGTCATCTTTCATAATATGTTCAGTGTCTGCTGGCCTTGGGAGTCAGAGTCTGCTGACGAACCTTAGCCTTTCAAGTAATAGAAATCAGCCTTTGAATTAAGAGTTATTAATGACATGCATTGAGCATCAGTTTTCATTTCCTCCAGGGAGGAGAAATCTCATGGACAATTTGCACAGTGTACCTCATTTATTGTGTTAAACGTTTTTTAATAATGATGGCTGAGTTTTTCATTTTATTCATTTGTTCAGTGTTATAACAAAAAGAAAGATGCCTCAGTTAAGAATGTTGATAGAACTGGGGGGAAAATAAACCTACAGCTGAAAATAAGTAATGCCATCATCAACAAACCGTGACCTGGTGATAAAAGAAATAGAATCTCTGTTCCTCCTGGCTGATTTATGGGATGGAAAAGCTAACATGACGTTGAGGTCTCTTTGAAAAGTGGAAGAATAATCAAAGGCAAATGGCTCTATATTTCTTTCTTCAATTTAGAGGATCATTTGTGTCCATTTTCCAATTCACTTTTTGTTGGTTTTTGTTCATTCTATAATTATCATCCACATCATCCAGTTTACATTAGAGACATCTTTAGATTTTATTTCAACAAGTGAAAAAAACTTCTGAATTTGTCACACTTTCATCAGCACTCCTACTCCACATACTGTAAGGAGTTCTTGCTTTATATCCCCTATCCTCTTCCTCCCCCTGCCCCCCAAGAGCCCCCTGAAGAAAGTCATTACCTGAGTACAATGTCTTAGCTTTGGGTTGTGAATAGTGATCTTGCTGGTGATCTCTACAGTGCTATTTCATTCTTTCGGTAAATCAGATCTGATTCCATTTTGGCCTCTTGATATCTTTGGCCTATTATACAGTTGGGTAATGTGTGAGAATGAAGACTTGTGAAGAGTAATTTTATAACAAGCTCAGATTTACTGGGCAGTAGGTTATTTTGGGGGTAACACCCAAAGACTGGGGGGAAGTCTTGAGTAGCCAAACCTGGATGACACTTGCATTCTCTGCAAAAACATCTTTGGACTTGAGATGTTTTTCATGATCAGTTATTAAATTTTTGAGGTTTTCTGACAACTGGGTTTTTTCTTTCTTTTACAAAGTTGAATCAAATGGGAACAGAGTTTGTACATTGAAGCTTTGATTGCAGGTGGGTGGTGATTCATAAGTTACAGAGGTTAGAAACTCAAAGTGGACACCTAAGAACTTTGCTGCTTTAAGTTGTTGGCTGGTCTCTCTCCATTTTGATAGAAACAATTGTGGTCAGTCTAATACTTTAGAGACATTCCTACCTTTCCTTAATAACATTTTTTAGGAACAAGTGAAGTTTTCGTAGGTATGTATGTGAACCTCCCTAGACATCTGTTCATGTAGTTAAAATTATGAGGATCGATTTTAATGACCTCATTGGTAGAAATAAATTTCTGATGTAAGTAATGCTACTCTTTATTAACAGATGCCATAGACTGAGAATGACCTTGTCAGCTCATCAAATCAGGTGTTAATCTGGAGGTCTCCTTATACTCCCTTCATTCTTATTTTACTTTTACTGAAAATAAAAAATGTTCTTGCTCTTTTATTTGTAACAGTAGCCTGAGTTGTCTGACATGTCTAAAATGTTCTCAATATCACTCTTTGATTTTTCCCTTGTATATCTGCTGCCTTGTCTCTCTGCTCTTGACCACCCTCTGAACCATCCCCGGGCTTTGTTAGTGCTCAGTGATGTAGGAGGAACAGCAGGCCTAGGCTTCAGCTGATGACCCTTTCATGGCAGCCAGGGCTGAAGGTAAAAGTTGCGAACATGGGGATTTGACCAGCTATGGAGCCAGGGTGCATGGGTGGATGACAGTCTTTTCCATATTGAAGAGGTTTCTATTCAACCCTTGGAACCAAGAGAAATGCAAGCTAACTGGTCACATAGAGCCCTGTCATTGTCTTCAACCTTCACTAAACTCTGACTAATGGTAGGGCCATGACTGTTAGTTTTATTTGACATGAGGACAAATCACTGTTCCATGTGTAACCAAAAGGTTATTGTTTTCTAAATAAAAAAAGCTCTTTGAATTTTTATAGATTATTACAAACCTCTGATTTCCTAAAAGAATCTAACATGACGTTATACTTTATGAAAGAGTAAACAATTTTTAAGTTGCTTTTAAAAAGTTCTCTCTTGGATCCCTAATTCCCCTTCTTTTACAAATAGACATTCTATTTTGAGTGAAGCTAATAGTAATAGTTTGGAGAGAAAGTGCCAGAGCATCTGTGGTATGACTGGGTTTTTTTTTCAGTGCCAGTGCTCAGCTGTTGCTAAGCGAGTATAGGAAAACAGTGGCTACTCATATTTTATTGAACAAGCTGCACATAAATTCTGACTCTAACCAGGAGATTGGGTGCTTTATTGCAAACAGAATGACTTTCTAACCTGGAACTTGGTTTCGTATACTCCATCATACTGATCTCAATTCTGACACTCACACCACAGGTTTTTGGCTTGAAAAAGTTTATATATTTATAAGATGTATGTATTATACATGTGCAACCATAAAACTGTATCCAACACCCAATTCAAGACCTTGAACACAACTATCATAATTGAAGACCTCATGCACTCTTTGCCATTTCACAGCATGACTTAACTCTTTATTATAGCTTTACCATGAATGCTTGTGTCTCTAAGAGTTATGTGGTGAGTTTCCAGGTGTTTGAGATTCATAAAAATCGAATTATACCCTGTTCATTCTTCCAAAACCTAAAAAAAATTTACTTGTGGTAAAAGACACATAATGTAAAATTTAACATCTTAACCATTTTCAAGTGAACAGATCAGTTTTCTTAAGTATATTCTTTTCATATTACTGTGCAACCAACCTTCAAAACTTTTTCATCTTGCACAACTGAAATTCTGTATGCACTAAATAACTCCCCATTTCCCCCTCCTTCCAGCTCCCAGCAAGCAGCATTTTACTTTCTGTCTCTCTGGATTGACTACTTTAGATCCCTCAGATGAGTGAAATCATTAGTATTTGTCCCTTTGTTACTGACTTGCTTCACTTGGCATGATACCCTAGAGGTTCGTCCAGTTTTTGCATGAGTCAGAATTTTCTTCCTTTTTAAGGTTAAATGCAGATTTCTTTTGATCCAGTCAGGATTAGATTCACAGACTAAACCATGTTGATAAATACAGTTCTTCTTGATTTATTTTCACGGCTGTAGTTATTTCATATGTAACCATTTCATAACTTATTTACACATTCCTTTTTTCCTGGACTTTGAGTTGCTTCCAAAATTTTTTTGATGCTTGTTTGTTTGTTTGTTTGTTTGTTTAGAGAGAGAGAGTGTAAGAGAGTAAACCAGGCAGGGGCAGAGAGAGAGAGAGTGAATCCTAAGCAGGCTCTGCACTGTCAGTATGGGGCTCAAACTCATGAACCATGAGATCATGACCTGAGCTGAAACCAAGACTCAAACAGTCAACTGACTGAGCCACCCAGGAGCCCTCCAGAGTTTTAAATTTTACTTTATATCCAATTTCCCTGGGGCCGTGTTGCTCATGGCACCTTGTTCATGTTATGTGTACCTGTGCAAGACTTTCTCTAAAGCATAAGCTAAGGAAGTGCTGAGCGGTAGGGTATATGCACGCTTGCTTTACAGGACAATGCCAAATTGATGTCCCAAAATGTTTATACATTGTTGCTTCATTAACATCGCCAGTACTGGATTATGTCAAAATTTTAATCGGCCAATTTGATGAGTGGGAAGTAACCTCATTGTGGCTTTATTTTGCATTTCCCTGACTGCTAATAAGTTGGGGCATCTTTTTGTACATCTGATTTGAATCTTTGAATTTATTTTTTAATGAATGGAGAAGAAACATAAGTCAAGGGAGTAAGAAAGTAAGTACTCTATATCCAAGCCTTAACTCTATAACCCAGACTCCATAACTGATCATAACACTGGCAGCTCTGTTCCCCATTGGAACAGTCTAAATATATAAAATGATCACTGCCCTTAAATCCCCTGGTGAATGACTTCCTATTTTAATGTTTATTTATTTTATTTTTGAGAGAAAGAGAGCATGAGTGAGCAGGGGAGGGGCAGGGAGAGAGGGAGAGAGAATTCCAAGTAGGTTCTGTGCTTTTATCACAGACCCCAATACGGGGCTTGAACTCATGAACCGTGAGATCAAGACCTGAACAGAAATCAAGAGTCGGACACTTAAGTGACTGAGCCACCAAGGCACTCCTGAATTACTTTTTTTATTGCGATATCATTGACATATAAAATTATATTAGCTTCAGCTGTACAGTGTTATAATTCAGTATTTTATACACGGTGAAATGATCCCCACAATAAGTCTAGTTAACATCAATCACCACCTATAGTTACAAACATTTTTTCTTGTGATGAGACCTTTTAAGATTACTCCGTTAGCAACTTTCAAAATATGTAGTGGAGTATTATTAACTATTGTCACCATGTTGTACATGACATTCTTATAACTTATTTATTTTATAACTGGAAGTTTGTACCTTTTGACCCCCTTAGCCCATTTCAGCCTCCCTGTGCCCCTTGCCTCTAGTTCTGTTCTTCTCGTGCTGCTCAGAACCTTTGAAAGGAATCTACCAGCCAGGCCATGAGAAAGCTCAGAGGAAAGAGTCTTTTTTGATTGGATGTGAATGTGTAAGCATGTATGCAAATGTTTGTAAAACACATAGAAAAATAACACAAAATAATAAAAAATAAAACAAAATTTCATAAAGTAATACATTCACTAAGTATAATATAGTTTGCTATTTTTAATTGATTCTAACCTTCTCTTTTCTTTCTCCTTTTTTCTCTCTGTCTTTCCTTCCTTCCTCCCTCCTTTCCTCTCTCCCTCCATCCTTCACTTCCTTCCTTCCTGGTTAGCACCAACTAAATTGATTTCATGCTCCAAAAAGGTAGTAGTTCTCCACGAGGACAATACTGCTTCCAGGGAATGTGTTCGGTATTTGTGAGTGCTTTCATTGATTTACTGGCCAGGAACTAGAGATGTGATGTGTGGCATACTCTCAGAACTTTTGCTATTGCTGCAGGTGATCAATGGATATTCCTGTAAGTTTAAGAAAGCTGTTTACTAGAGAATGTCCTTCCACAAAGTACATTTCACATAGTTTCCATAGGTCAGCCTTATAATATAAGTTGGGCTTCTGTCAGGTTATCTTGTCAAATTATGGTCCATCACCTGCTGAAGTGGAAGCTTCTTGAAGGCAGGAATGGTGTAGTATTCTTCTGGGTAATGTTCACATGTGCTTGACCAAGGACCCTGTGTCTAGGATGTAGGGAGGAGTGAGTACTCAGGCTTCTGTTAGAGAAAAATGTGGTTTAAGTTCCAGCCATATCTTGGGGCACCTGGGTGGCTCAGTCAGTTAAGCGTCTGACTTTGGCACAGGTTATGATCTCATGGTTTGTGGGTTTGAGCCCCACATTGGGCTCTTTGCTGACAGCTCAGAGCCTGGAGCCTGCTTCAGATTCTGTGTCTCCTTCTCTCTCTGCCCCTATCCTGCTCACACTCTGTCTTTGTCTCTCTCTCTCTCAAGAATAAATAAATATTTAAAAAATTAAAACATAAATTCCAGCTCTATCATGTCTACTTGTTGTGGGTAAGGGTAAGTCATGACGCTCCCTGAGCCATCGATCAGTCATCAACAAAATGAATCAATAATACACATATCACAACATTTCTTTGGGGAGGTTAGGTAAAATAAAGTTTGTATTATTATAACCATTATGAATAGTAACAGTTATTTTCCTTGAAGAAATATTTGTTCCATTGATTTTGACTCGTCTTGTTCTATCATTATTTTAACCACAACAACAAGCTCTAACATTCACTGAATGTTTGCCTTGTATCAGACATAAAGCTTTTATAGAATTAATTTCCTTCAGTTAATATTTGCTACAACCCTATAAGGTATAATTTATCTAGCTGAGAAATTTTAGGTAAAAACAGGCTATATAATTTGCAGAAAATCTCACCATAGTGCACCAAGGGAGTCTGATATTAGCGTACGTCTTAACCATTTTACTTCTTGTCTGCTAATATAAATACTTTTTTAAAAATTCCATAATACAATCTTCAATTCATCTGACTTCAAATTTGACAGATCTTTGGTATTGTCCTTAAGAAATTAAAGTATACTGACCCAATGCAGGAAACAAGGCCTGGGCCCAAGAGCACAAATGTGAGGAAGTGCATACAACAGTTGCAGAACTTACTTATGTTGGAAATCAAACATGCAGTTCCAAAATTCAGTGTGTGACTTAGGACTGAATCTATCATGGAATCTTATTCCTCTAGTTGTGCTGTTTGGTTAATCAACTAAGAATGCAAGTATTAAACAGCTAGCATATTTAGGTGTGAATCCAGATAGTGGAGTCAACCATAAGGGTAATATGGGTCATAATATTAATTACTTTATGCATAACATGATGTAATAATATATTTATCTTATATTAATATTAATATGATTTAATAGATATGGTTTATAGATATATAAACTTCAGGTGAATATACAGAGCCTCTATAGTGAGTCTAGCATGAAGTACAGCACTTATAGGCCCAGAATTTCTCTTCTCAGTTCTCTGTGTACTGATCTACGGGCCTCTATTCCATGGCTGTGAGGGAACTGTATTTTTAACTGCAGCTGAGTATCAAATGCAAGCCTCTGGTACCGTGGAGATGGAGTGAGAAGTCAGGATGGGTTAACGTGAACACACCGTCCCTACTGAAGATACAACTCAGAGTACCTTGGCATCCTGACCTGGGGTCAGGTGATGCTCTCTGTTTATGATGTATTATTTGTATGTGATGATTTTATGCATGAGTGCGAGAAGGAGACCATGGATGCCATGCTGAGCTCCTGAACCAGTTTGTAGCATCACTTAAGAGGCCGCATCAGACAGCGGGCAAGCTGCGCCTTACACTCAGTCCAACAATATTGCAAAAGACCTCATTACAATTTAATTTTGCTGACAACAACACACGACCAGCTGTTGAAGCGCAGGAAAGTTAAAACAGGAAGAAAGGGACAGTAGGCAGAGCTGAGGTCTGGGTCTGGCTGCCGGACCGCCCCAGTGTTTTGACAATAGGGTCTTTGAGCTCAGCTTCATCCTAGGGCACAAGTGGCCCATAGATGAGAAGATATTGCGAATGGAGGATGTTAGCAGAAGAGCTGAGGAAAAGACTGAAGTTGTGCCAGACAGGAGGCCTTGAGGGGGAGGGGAGGGTGTTAATGACAGGAGGGATCTTTAAGTGCTGTGCAGCAGTTGAGATTGGAGCCAGGTTCAAGGAAAGCTCTTTAGCTCCTTTATGCCACTTGGAAAGAATATATGTGAGGTGCCTGGGTGGTTCAGTGGTTTAAGCATCCGACTTTGGCTCAGGTCATGATCTCATGGTTTGTGAGTTCAAGCCCCTCATAGGGGTCTCCTCTCTGCTATCAGCACAGAGCCCATTCAGCTCCTCTGTCTCCCTCCCTTTCCGCCCCTCCCCCACTTGTGTGTGTGCTCTCCCCCCCAAAAAATAAATAGACATTTTACAAAAAGAATATGTGTATAGGAAAATGAAGACCCTAGGTTTCTTCCTGGAAAGTGATTTTTGTCATGAGCCCACACAAATGCTGGAAATAGGAATGAAGATAAGGAAGATCACTCTCCCAATCCTTCAGTTTGTTGTTGTTTTTGTCAATTTAGAAATTGAGTCATGCAAATTTTGGTGTTCCTTAAAACTTAGGCACGGTGACCTTAGTTTCCAACAGGCAGGCAGGATTCTTTGATAGATGTTAGAAAACACATTTAGTAACTCTTTCTAGCCCTAGGGAGGTAGTGTACGGTGCCTCCCTTAGATTAAGTGAAGGAGAAATAACTCCATAAAAATTCAGCCTGGTAGCTTCAGATTATTAAGAGTTGCAGGGACACTTGGGTGGCTCAGTCAGTTAAGCTTCTGACATGAGCTAAGGTCATGATCTCATGATTAGTGAGTTCAAGCCCCGAATCAAGTTCCACACTGATGATGCAGAGCCTGCTTGGAGTTCTCTACATCTCTCTCTCTGCGCCTCCATTGTTTGTACTCTCTTTCTCTTTCTCTCTCTCAAAATAAATAAATAAACGTTAAAAAAGGCTTAAACAAAAGAATTGGCGATCTAATTTGCACAAATAAAGTTTAGAATTCCTGTGCTACAATATGCAAATTCATTTCCACGTAGCTCTTGAAGGAGAATGTTTCTGCACATTCTGAATTATTTTTGTTCAACTCTTCTCCACCCAACCTGGAATGTTCTACAAAGTAAAAGTCTTCTCAGTATGAATCTCCGGCTTGATGATGAGCCATTGCCACATTTTCAAAGGGCATACCAAATGTAAATGCAATTGGCATTTAAGATCTTTTGACATCAAAAATAAAATATTGTGTATATATTGCTTAGAATAGTATCAGAAACACAGTGGGTGTTTGTGGACGTTTGATGATGGCAATGAGATAATGAGAATGAACTACCTTAGCTAGAGTCTAAATATATTATAAAGCTACCATATGTCTTCAGTGTTTCTAACATGATCTTGATACCTGCAATAACTGAATCTACTTTTTTATATTTTTACATTTATTTTTTGAGAGAGAGAGAGAGAGTAGAACAGAGCATGAGCGGGGAGGGTCAAACAGAGAAGGGGACCCAGAATCTGAAGCAGGCTCCAGGCTCTGAGCAAGCATTCAGCACAGAACCTGACACAGGGCTTGAACCCACCAACAGTGAGATCATGACCTGAGCTGAATGAAGTCAGACGCTTAACTGACTGAGCCACTCAAGCGCCCTGCACATTTACTTTTTTTGAGAATGTTGTATTTGGCAAAAGTTTTCTTATATGTATTTGTTAGGATAAGCTACATTTTGCTCTACTTATAAGAATCCCCAAAATATTCTTGGCTTACCACAATAAATGTTTATGTCTCATTCTTGTAAAGTCAGCTATAGGGCAAGACAGCCCTCTAAGACAATTGGTCAGGGCTGCTTTTGCTTTGGGCACTCCCATATCCACGTGTGCTACAGGGTCGTCCCGGCAGGCAGAGAGGAACAAGAAAAATCCTGCATTGGCTCTTGAATGGTTTCACCTGAAAGTGCCGCATATCCTTTTTATTCAGATTTCATTGGCCAAACAAGTCAAGTGGCTACATCTGACCTCATGGCAGTGGGCAAGTACAATCCTGTTACCCGGAAGGAAATGAGAAAATGAATTATCAGTGAGCAGCGGTAACATCTCCATGCCCACATTACCTTGTCTATCACTTAGTCTTTCAAAAAGCTCTATGAGGTAGGTTCAAAATCCTAGTAATCTTGTTTTGCAGATGAAAGAAAAAACAATCAGAAAGGTAAAGTAACTTACCCACAGCTAGCCAACTGGTAAGAAATGGGCCAGCATTTGACCCCAGCCTTCAAACTCCAAACCTCTTATTTTTTCCATCCAGTGAACATTGATGAATCTATTGCTAAGAGCGTGTGTTTAGGAACAGATTTCACATCAACGTCGGTTTTTTTGCAGAGTAGCCACCATATTACCAAGTATATAGTTGTATCCAAAGTATCAGTATGTGACCTGCTGTCTGAAATGGCTCTCAGGAAGGGGCTACTTATTATGCTGTTGCTGAGAAAGTTCCTAGGTGGAGTGGGAGGAAATGTGTCCTGGACCTTGAACACATGCTCTGTCTGCTGAGTGGGCCCCGAGGGTCTGAGCAAAGTGAGTACTTGGAGGTTATCTCTGTAGGTCTCCCCAGTTAGAGACTGGCTTTCTGCATGTCTTGTGGCCGGACTTGTTCCACTCCCACAGCCACGGAACCTGGAGATGAAGGAGAGGAGCCATCAGTTGACCTTCTTTGGCCTTTCTTCAGGCATCTGAAGTGTGATTTCTATTTTACAAATGATGATAGCAAGTTCTTGAAAAGGTTCAGTTATTTGCCCAAGGTGAAAGAGCTAAGGAGGTTGGGGAGATCCTAAAACTCCACCAGTCTCAAGGATGTTCTTTCCATGGCCACACATGGGCTCTTGAAAGGCCACAGACTTCTGAGAGCAGATAAGAGGTAGAGAGCGGGTTGCTCCCACCAGCTCTAAAGAGCCCATTCTTTGGTGAAAAGGGGGAGGAGTTAGTGACTATCTCATGAATCAGACAGCAGTATCATTATCATCCTCCACAACTTTGAAACATTGAAAAGCAAAGATGAGCCATTCTTCCAAAATTCTAAGACAGATTACCACGATAGGGAGGTCCAAACAAATGTGTGCATGCACGCACACACACATGCACACACACCCAAAACATATAATCAAGGCTTTCCTCATGATTTTATGTTCCTTATCTCTTTATTACTCACTACTTTCTTAGAATATGGAGTGTACTTAACAAATGAGAAGTGGAGAAAGAAATTACTTTTGTTGATATTTGGGATTTTTTTTATTATTATGTGTGATTTTAATTTTTTTTATTTGGGGTAAAACTATAGTTAGGGTAAAATTTTATCTTGATTCATGCAAAGTAGTCCTACTACCAAAAATATTTCATAAGTTCCCCAATTTGAAATTTCTTATAGAATTGTGTCTAGGAGAATAGTTTTGGGTGGACTCTTTAAGAAATTTCATCTTCTGGCCAACAGACACATGAAACAGTGCTCAGCATCACTCATCATCAGGGAAATACAAATCAAAACTACACTGAGATACCACCTCATGCCAGGCAGAGTGGCTAAAATGAACAAATCAGGAGACTGTAGATGCTGGTAAGGATGTGGAGAGACGGGTACCCTCCTACACTGTTGGTGGGAATGTAAACTGGTGCAGCCACTCTGGAAAACAGTGTGGAGGTTCCTCAAAAAGCTATCCATAGAACTCCCTTATGACCCAGTAATAGCTCTGCTAGGGATTTACCCAAGGGATAAAGAAGTGCTGAGGCATAGGGGCACATGTACCCCAATGTTCAAAGCAGCACTGTCAACAATAGCCAAATCATGGAAAGAGCCTAAATGCCCATCACCTGATGAATGGATTAAGAAGATGTGGTTTATGTATACAATGGAATACTACATGGCAATGAGAAAGAATGAAATCTGGCCATTCGTGGCAACGTGGATGGACCTCAAGGGTGTCATGCTAAGCGAAATAAGTCAGGTGGAGAAGGACAGACACCATATGTTTTCACTCATAAGTGTAACAAGAGAAACTTAACAGAGGACCTTGGGGGAGGGGAAGGGGAAAAATAGTTGGGGAGAGAGAGGGAGTCAAACCATGAGAGACTCTTGAATACTGAGAACTAACTGAGGGCTCATGGGCGAGGGGGAGAGGGGAAGGGGGATGATGGGCATGGAGGAGGGCACTTGTCGGGATGAGCACTGGGTGTTACATGGAAACCAACTTGACAATAAACTATAAAAGAAAAATAATAAAAATAAAACAACAACAACAACAACAAAGAAAGTTCATCTTCTCCAGGACTAAATGCCAACATGCATTTAGTTTCATGATTGAGGTAATGAGCCTGGAGCCTATGAGAGCAACGTGTAAGATAAGACAAAATAAACCTCCATGCAATTCTTGTGACTGGAGCCCAACAGGTGTGTGGAAGCTGTCAACAGAGGTGAGAAGTCTTGCTGTAGGGCTGATGTCAATTCCCCCAATATACTTCAGTTTCTTTGTAATTAATGATTATACACACCAGTTCCATCATGATGAAGCTCCCTCATATTTAATGAATACCTTTTTTTGAGAACATGTGCAATGTGCTGGGATAAATTCTTTTACAGAGTGAATGTTTATGAGAAAAAAAAAAAAACCCTGCCTTTGTGAATGATTCAAATACTTAGAGTACTGAAGTACTGAAGCATGAAGCGGGGAGGAGCAGAGACAGAGGGAAAGAAAGAGAATTCCTAGCAGGCTCCACACTGCCAGTATAGAACCCACAAAACTGTGAGATAATGACCTGAGCTGAAACCAAGAGTCAGACGCTTAACTGACTGAGCCACCCAGGTGTCCCTCTGAGTGACCTCTTTTGAACCATGACTTCTACCCCACTAATTCTCCAATCCAGTTTTGACTACTCAACTGAGCTTATAGGCCATCTCCATCAGATGTCCACTCTTTTCATGTAAACCTTTCTAATGTCCCCTTACTCTGACATTGCATGATGCAGCTAGAGCTCCTGAGTGACTTGTGCTCTGTCCTTGCTTCATCTCAACCCTATACCTTCCTCTTCCTCCCATGGCTGTCGGACACAAGTAGACCATCTTGTGGGTGACTGTGATCAATCCAGCTTCTCCCCAAATGCAGCTTCCCTAAAGACCCTTGTTCTGTGAACCGCTGGCCACCTATCATGTGTCAGATGGCACCCTATGCTCAGCACATGATGGTGAATGGGACCTTCTAGATTCATCCTTGAGGTGGAGGAAATCCCAAGTGAGGATGAAAAGGTTTGGGGCAACCAATAAGCATTCAGAGGAAATAAGTGAAAGTGAAAATATGTTTAAAAATTTAAAGGTCAAATTTTTTTAAAAGAAAAGAGAGTGAGCAAAAGCATGACTTGAGGGAAGGAGGAGGGCTAGAAAATGGTTAGAAAGTGTACTGAAGGAAAGCTGAGGAAAGCCTGGGTAAACTCTTTCATAATCTTAGATGAAATTGCCTTCTGAAGCAGCAGGGGAAAGTGGAAATTTCTGGAGAGGAAGAAAGGAATGGGGGGACTCCCAAGGAAGCTTCCACACTGCCTTGATTAGACCTTTGGCCATGGGTCCAGCTGTACTCTTGGATGCAGTGGACATTACAGCTTTCACCAGGGAAAGGAAAGTGATCTCCCCTAAGAGCAAGGATCTGGGTTAAATGAAAGGAAATGAAATAATTTAAGGAAGCACATAAAATACTGGGTAAAGGAACCTGAGATGTGACAGGTGACAAGGTATATAAAACGACTTGAAGCTGTTCATTTCAGGAGTGCATGAGGTGTAAGCTGGTCCTTCCACAGCAGTGTCCTGAATAGCCACATGCCTGAGGGCTGACCCATGGTGGTGATTTCTGGCTCCCAGCAGCATAAGGGGAGTTGGCTAAGAGATAAATCAAGCCCCTATGCAGCCCCTGTGAGCAAGATGCCCCAACCTGATGAGTCCACCAGCCTGGAGTTGCAGATGGTGGACTTCAGGACTCTTCCAAAGGTCTTTTGATGTGTACTACCCAGTTAAAGATGGCCAAGAGGACTTTATTTAAGAGAATTATTGCAGTGGGGTTTTGCAATAAGGGAGAGAGATAGGACTCAACTCCAAATGCTATAAGGAAAAGTTGGGATTAATGGCTAAGGAACAGGGTGGGAAGTTGGTAGATGGAACACTTCCTGTCATACATGACCCATAATCTCAGGGATATGAATGTCCATCTCTAGTCCCAGACACAATGTAGATTCAACCAACACTTAAAGAATATCTACAGCGGACAAGGGACTATGTCAAGTACTTCTTTATATTATTTTATTTCATCCACACAAGTATCCTGTGATGTATCAGTATCCCTTTCAAAATTGAAAATATTGAAAGTAGAAGAAGCAACCAGCACAAGGTCATGTCTCCGAAAAGCCAGGATTCAGGTCATCTGCCTTCAGGTTCAGAGGTATTTCCATGGCTATGTAACTGTCATCACTGACCTTATTATTATTTGCTGCCTCTGGGCCCTTTGTCACTTTTAAATGGTAAGAAGACACCCAAAACAACCTGAGTTCTCCTCTCCTGCCCAGTGGTTATGTCAAATCAGAACTGTTTTAATCACTAGCAACTTTATAGACTCTACCATTGAAATGCACAAGACTCACTTTTTTCATCTTACCTTCACATGTAAGAATAGGTATATTTGGAGCAAAGGGGTGTGTGTGTGTGTGTGTTTAGGGGTTTTGTTTCTCTGTCACACCATTCTCTTCCCCTCCTGTCTTCCAAATTGAAAATAAATTCATAGCAGCCCTGAGAAGGGACTTTTATTTATCAGGGGTTTGGCAAAACTGGACTGCCATCACCAGGTGTTTTGGCAAGCCTGGTCTTGCCTTACACCGTGAGGGTGAATGTCGAGGCACATTAATGATTATCCAGGAAGGTCAGTCGAGGCGGCACAGGGCCTTCAGCTCTGACTCCTGTGCAGAGCAGCGCTTTGCCATTGGCGGGCAGCTGGGTCAAGACTTCTTGGTCAAGAACCACCAGGCTCTGCATATTCAGAAGCTGAGTTGTGGTAGCATTGGCTGCTGCGGGCCATGATGGGTGGTAGGCGGGATGGGCACAAATCAAGCCTCAGCTGCTCCACTCACCCCGTCACTGGAGGCAAAGCCTTCCTCTTCCATCCACATACTCACCCAGGCTGTGGATTCTATTAACCAAGAACACAGCCCCCCCTCCTTCCTTAGTTCTTAGGAGAGCTTTAAGTCCAGATCCCTTGGGGAAGGTAACCCATTAACCTGCACTGATCACAGAGGTGAGGTGGGTTCCCAGTGGATGAGGCCTCAGGTTCTGAGCTTTTGGGAGCCTGTGTCCACTCCTCTGGATCCAGATGTCAATGAGCCCATCGAAGAAGGCCTGGCAGCACCAGGATGAAGGCTTGGGGTCTTTAAAGGACAATTTAAGGTAGTGCATAATGACATAGAGAGGACGTCCCTGTGATCGGAGGAACATAGTACACGTTTCACTGGAAAGAGTTTGAGAATCAAGACAAGAGCAGTGGAAATACAGAGCAGGCTTAGGGCACTGGCAGCAAGAGGACGCTGGGAATGCCAGCCCTCTTAGAGCCACTGCATTGTCCTTTGTACATAGGGTGACACAGTCTCAGCCTGCTTTGGCCAGTCTGTCCCTGGCGTTTTCCCTAGGACATCTCTTTATCTCCCGAGTCATCCCTAGTGCATCCAACCCAGCGTGGCCAGCAGGGGAAAAAAACAAAAGCAAAGAGATTTGTATTCATTTATCCTTAGGAACAAAGGTCACCCTTGGTAACTGTTCTTTCCTAAGACAGTTTGTGTATTCGCAATGACTTGTGACAGCCAGCCAGAGTCTTAATGGAGACCTTTTTTTTTTTTTTTTTTTTTTTTTACTGAGAAGAACTTCCCCGAAGGCTCCGCATTAGCCTCGCTCACTGCAGGGCAGATAAAGGAGTTGTCATACTGAATCATGCCCAGAGAGGAGACATCCTATCAAGCGCACGAGTTTATGCTGGCAAGCAGGACCAGCCGAGCACCATCGTACCAGATTTTTTTACCCAACGCTTTTTAAATTCCTAAATGAAGACAAATGCTGCATTGTTACCCCTGCCCCCCACAACCTGCCTTATGAACTTGCTCGGAGGCCTGGGAGGAGTTCTTCGATGAAGGTGGTGGGGGCAGGGAGAGTGGGGGAGACCAGGGGCTGGAATGGAGAGATAAGTGAGGGGATATCCAGAAGCTTCTGGAGAACCTAGGGTTGGTAGAGCATAAGACAGGCTGCCAGGGAGATTCCAAAATAGTGCTGGCACTCTTGTTTGGCATTCACAGGCATACCCAGCCAGAGATGTTGGGGGGTTGGTACCAGACCACCGCAATGAAACAGGTTGATTTTTTTTGCCTCCCCAGTGCATACAGAAGTTATGTTTACACTATACTGTAGTCTATGCAGTGTGTAATAGCAATAGCATTATGTCTGAAGAGACAATGCACATACCTTAATTAAAAAATACTTTATTGCTAAAACAAGCTAACCACAATCTGAGCTTTTGGTGAATCATAATCATTGATACCAGATCACCATAACAGATATAATAATAATGAAAAGCTTGAACTATTATGAGAATTACCAAAATGTGACACAGGGACATGCAGTGAGCAAATGCTATTGGAAAAGGGGCACTGAGAGACTTGTTTGATGCAGGGTTGAGACAAACCTGCAATTTATTTTTAAAAAACACCGAATCTTTGAAGTGAAATAAAACTTCACTTGCATGTCCTCTAAAAGAGAAAAGAATCAGGAAGATTATTCGTTTCAGGTAGATTCTTTAAATAGACTAATAAAAATATCATTTCTAGCCCTCTTCTATTTCTGCCTTTACACCCTGTGGAGGCAGATAGCCAAATAGATGAGCATCTTTAGGGTTGAAGGGAGCAGATAACCTGCTTCTTGCTCCTTTGATCTGTTGTTCTCATACATGGAAGGCACAGAGGGAATGTCTGTGCTCACCATTTAGCCCTTCATTCATTTAACCAAAATTCATTAGAACTTCCTCAGATCCAGACAATTTCTTAGGTTCTGGTGACAAGACGGTTGACATGGACAGATTCCCTGTGCTGGTAGAAGGCTGGGACACAATGCTAACACAGGAGTGCTAAGTTAGAGGAGAGGGGACCCAGACTCCTCTGGGGGCTTTAATAAGACTGATCTGGTCAGGGTGTGAAGGATGGGTGGGCCTTGGCCAGGCTTCCTGGCAGGGAAGACCCCTTCCAGGTGCAAGAAAACTTAAAAGCAGAATGCAACTTACAAAGTGGGCTTGCGTGAGGGTGTGATGGGGACTGAGGCCAGTCACCAGTGTATACACGTCCACCTTTTTCTTCCAGCATGGTACAAAATCCTGATGTCACCTCTTAGCTACCGTGGCTCACTGGGCATAATCAGATGCCACAGCAAGTCACCCGCCCTTGCCCTTCAGCTACCCCAGCCTGAGCCTGGGATGGTGTGAATACCTGTGCCACCCTCTGTGCTTAGGTCCAGGAGGAATCTTCTTTTCAGTCAAATCCACTCAAACAAGGAGGAAATACCTCCTGGTGAGCTGGCTGCTTTGTTTCATGTGGCAGTCTCTGTATCTAATGTTGACACAATGCAAGCTCCGGAGCTAATGCAGGATGGGGTGTGGCAGAACGTCTAAGGTAGGGGACCATGGGGCTTGGGCCCAGGAATGGAGGAAGCAGATGGGGTGACAGAGCCGGGCTTGGGCTCCTGGGGAACAGGTAGGGCATGTGTAGATGGTGCTCGAGGGAGACTGGGGGCGTAGAGGTAGGTTTCAGTCATTTGATTTATTTATTAAGTGGAGAATTAAGGAAGTTCTTTCAGTGAGAATATGTTGAGTGAGAAGACATTACAGATCAGACCTGAGGTTACCAACACTGAAGAAAAGGCAGGAGAAGGGGAAGCTTGAAAGAGGAAAGAGAAGAGGACTGAGGGGAGAGGGTAGTGGGGAGGGGAGTCGAGAGGAGAGGAGGGACGGCGGGAGGAAGAAAAAGAAATACAGGTATTTTCCAGTTTTTCAAAGTTCACATTAGGCCACTGTGGTTTTACAAAAGGTCTGCATCAGTACCCATTTTCACAATCCAAGAGAAATTGAGAGGCTTTTTTGCTTTTACAGAAAAAGATGAAAAGCAAAAATAGCGTTCAGTGTTTGCTTCACAGCGAGCCATTATAGAGCAACGTGCCCCCTGGATACCGCTGAGCTCCTGCCCGGGGAAGTCCACTCAGCATCAGGCTGCCACAGCTTTGACCGGTGTCTGTGGGCATCTGTGCTTTTTCTCCATTTATTTTGTGCATCCGTTAGAGAAAAAAATGTGTCCTAAGGTATCAGAAAAGTCTAAGAGAGGTTATTTTGGGGGTCTTGGAACGCTCCAGTGTTTTTCATCTAAATTAATGGGAATTGCTTTTTTGCTTTACCCCATTGCAGCTTATGAAAGCTTCCAAAGAACACTTTGCTTTCAGATAGCAGGTGAAACCTGTAGCTGGAACAGGGGGTGCGAATAGGAAAGGGAACTCACACAGAAGCCAGAGGAAGTGGTCTGTGTGGCAGAGAAAGGGAAAGGGAAGGGAAAGGGAGTGTTCCTTGGATTTAGAAAGACATGGGTCATCCATTTGTTTTAGCAGGTACAGTGGGCTGAGGTGTGAACAGCAGTTAACCTGTGAGGGAAAAGGGAGACAAGGTGTCATAGATTTGGGACAGAGGGTTTTTTTTTGTTTTTTTTTGTTTTTTGTATTTTTTGGTTTTTTTTGCTATTTTTAATATTGTAGGGACTTGGATATGCTATTGGGAACAGAAAAAGGAGATGATGGGAGACTGGTGAAAGCCAACGCAAGTCTGAAGTTTAGTTAATAGTAACAGACCAATGTCGGTTCCTTAATTTTGACAGACGTGCCGCTGTAATGTAAGATGTTGGCGTTAGGGAAAGCTGGGTGAAGGGTATATGGGCACTCTCTGTGCTGTTTCTGCAACTTCGAGACCAAAGGTGAATTTAAAAATGAGCTATTGGGAAATTGCCTTTACTGAGAGACCAAGAAGAGAGAAAGGAGCAAGACCGGTAGGAAGGCAGGGCCACCAGCAGATGGAGGAGGGAGGTCTGGGCAGAGGGAGAAGTGCATTTATAGATTTGGGGTGGCAAGTTCAAGGCCATCTCTTAGATGGCATCTTTCCCTGTTGAAGAAAAGGTCCTATCATTGAGCCTAAACTGAGGGAGGGAAAGGAAATGGACGATTTAGGTAGTGGAGAGTCTTCAAGAAGCCACAATGTATAAAGGAACAGAAAGAATGCCAGGGGCAATGTGGAGAATATTGGACTGCCATGGGTAGCTTTTAGGAACTTTATTATTTGCTGATTACTGATATTCTGCTCTGTCACTTAAGAATATTTGCCATCTCAGCACCTGGGTGGTTTAGTCAGTTTAGTTTCTGACTCTTGATCTCAGCTCAGGTCAGGATTTTACAGTTCATGAGTTTAAGCCCTGCATCGGCTCTGCGCTGACAGTGCAGAGCCTGCTTAGGATTCCATATCTTCTTATCTCGGCCCCTCTTCCCCCACCCTTCCCCCCTCAAAATTAAAATAAAGAAACTTTAAAAAAATATTCAGCCATTGGTGAGTCCAGGTTACTATTGTCAGATTGTCTACTGGCTTAATTCTAAGTAAAAATAAAGTCATTTAAAAGTGGCTTTTATGGAAAAGCAGTATCATTTACAATAGCCAAACTATGGAAGCAACCCAAGTGACCATTGATTGGTGAATGGATAAAGAAAATGTGATGGATAGATAATAGATACATACATACATGGATAGATACATAGATTGGAATATTACTCAGCCATAAAAAAGAATGAAATCTTACCATCTGCAACATCATGGATGGATCTGCAGGGTATTAGACTAAGTGAAATAAGTCCATTGGAGAAAGAGAAATCCCTATGAGTTCACTCATATGTAGAATTTAAGAAACAAAACAAATGAACATAGTGAGAAAAACAAAAGATAGGAAAACCAAGAAACAGACTCTTAACGACAGAGAACAAGCTGATGGTTACCAGAGGGGAGGGGTGGGGGGTGGAGGAAACAGGAGATAGGGATAAAAGAGTACATTTGTCAGGATGAAAAAAATTTTCTAAAAAAAGGTAGCTTTTGTAGATTCACTAACATTTAATGAGGGTGAGCTGACCTTTCAATTATCTAGATTAATAGTAGCTTCAGCCATGGGTTTGAGGAAAACTGAATTAATAATGCTCATCATCCTTTGCTTCCCTCTTTGGGTCTGGGCAGTTCTGACCCAACCACTCGGAGGGTCCCCCTCTGACCTCCCCAACACCCTAACCAGGTAGCATTAGTCACTTTCTTCACTGTGCACCTATACTTTTTTAAAAAAAATGTTTAAATGTTTATTTTTGAGAAAGAGAGAGAGAGAGAGAACAAGTGAAGGAGGAGAAGAAAGACAGGGAGACACAGAATGTTAAGCAGCTCCAGGCTCTGAGCCATCAGCACAGTGCCTGATGCGGGGCTTGAACTCAGGAACCACAAGATCATGACCTGAGCCAAAGTTGGATGCTTGACCAACTGAGCCACCCAGGTGCCCCCTGAGCACCAACACTTTATATGCTTCAATGAGAAGTCACATTTTCTCTTTGCATTGCAATTGACTTACATGCTTATTTAATACCTTTGGAGGTAGATTAAAATAAATACATCATACCTTTCAAATGCTTGATATAAACGTACATACTTGTAAAAGTTATGAGAAGGAATGACTGGAAGTTTATTACTCATGTAGCTTAAAACCATATCCTTACACCCTAATAAAGTAGAATTGGGAACGTTTGGCTTAATATTCTCTCTCTCTCTCTCTCTCTCTCTCTCTCTCTCTCTCTCTCTCTCTTCCTCTCTCTCTCTTTCTCTCCTGATAGAATAAAATATATGTATACCAGTGGAACCCCAATTTTTAATATTTTAAAGATTTAGGTCATAATTCCAGTTTGTTTAGTGTGTTAATGTGTGTGGCGATCATGCCCAAATTAAACAGGAAATACTGGAGGAAAATGTAGGTAAAGAGAGCCTTGCACAGAGACCCTAAAATTGATTCAATATGTAGAACAAAAGTCTTGCTGAATTGCACTTTCCCAAACCACTGTTACTCACCAAAAAGGAATCACTGTGATTTCAGTCCAGCCAGTATCCAAGTCAGGAGGGCTTCCAGGACAGGGGGATGCATACACTCTTATTTCTCACTGTGAAATTCTCAGAATGCTTTTCCTGTGAGTATGTGCAACAGGCCTACAGTCTGGTCAAAAGAAGGCAGTAGAAACAGGAAGTGGAGATTCTGGCCTGCAGTGAGGCGGGGGCAGGAACAGGTGTGTTTGAGCGCCAACAGCCACAGAGAGAAGGACAACAGGACCAAGTAGTAGATGGAAGATCTGGAGGCCAGCCCTCTGACTGTGTGGGTGGTAAGTGACTTGAGCTTTAGCTATGAGATGTTATTTCCTAGAGCTTGTTTGTCACAGGTAATATGAAGGGTCAACAAAAAAAGATCCAGCAAGAGAATCCCAAGGAGGTAACACAGAACTCTCCCCAACTGTCTGCACAGCTGTCGCTGACATATGTCTGGCACCTGTTCCCACAGCTCATCCCAAGTGTGATCCACAAGGGAGAACGAAGAAACCTATTCTGTTACCTGAAGCCAGGAGGGGCCTGTGACTCAGTCTTGCTTTTGGCTAATCTGACTTTAGGTTGAGGTGTGTTTTTTGTACATCTGGATAGATACTGGTGTGCATATAATCAGCTAGACCAGATTTAGCTTAAATGTTTTTAAATAGGATTTATTTTTTTCAATTGAGAGGTAATATACTTTTTATCCTGCTATTCTTGGAGGAGAAAACCCAAGAGGCTCATGAGAAATTGGTTCGTCTTATCCATGTGAAAAGTCAATGGAAAAACAACCAGCTATAAATGGATCTTGTCATGATAACGTAGCATAACTGACCCTTGGCCAGTCCCTCCAGGAAGCTGTTTTTAGCCATGGCAACCTTTGCATATAGTCTGCTCCAGGGCTGGCTCATGGTGGAGATCCACTGGGAAAGTCACCATTCCCACGGTGGCTTCAGCAGGAAGGCCACGTGGGTTCTTGCTCCATCGCAGGCCTGGTGTCTTCATCAGGCTGCCACCAGGTCCTGCTCCTGATAAAGACATCAAAGTCAGGAGTGCTCCCAGTATTGAATGGAACATGAATAACTGTGTAGCCCACCTATAGTGGGAGTTTTGTGATCTTTAGGAAGTTAAAGAAAAAGGTACAGTCAGTGTCAATAACAGCTTCAAAAAAATGCCTTCAAAGAGCAAGTTTTCTGAGAACAGATGTTGGGACAGTTGTCTTTGCATCAGGGGGGCTGCTGCAGAGTCAGAGCTGGGTGGGCCTGATTAGAAGCCACCCCATACATACAGGTCTGCAAAAAACCCGTGGGGGTTGAAGCCAGGTCTCCAGGGAGTAAGGGAGAAGGGCTGTGTGGCCTCAGTAATGATGAAAATGACTCATTTCCAGTCTGTGATGTTGAGAGAAATAGAAATGATTCATCCTTCCCCATTACTTAGTGTTTGTTGTCATTGGTTTGGAACCATCTGGGTGAAGATTTATGTCATCGAATAGTGATATGGGAATCCCTAACCAGGAAGGTACCAAATGCCAAATGTCAGCCTTGTGTATTTGAAACCAGAGTCACAATCTGTGTAAAATTGCCTTACTTACCTTGGCTACAACAGCCCTCCACTAAATCCCTAACAGACTATGGCTATCCAGGTCCATTCACTTATTCACATGTACTGAGGGCCCAGGCACTGTCCTAGGCTCCAGGCATACATGACAATGTTTAATAACCAAGACTTCGGTCCCTAACCCAATTTTTCTGGCACTGGCCAAGCGGAGGGGATCTGAATCTAGAGGAGTTGCTATGACAAGACTGGAAAGACCAAAAATTCTGCCCTATGCCTCCTTGCCCCTTGACCACCTATTCCTATGTGGCTTCTCTAGGGCAGAGCACTTTCTAGGGCTCGCTGACATCTCAGGACCAGGGAGTTTTATAGAACACATCCCAGAATTAAAGGGCTTCTAAGAAAGACCAACCCAAGGCTTAGTCCTCCAAGTAAAGGCTCTAAATAAGGTGACCTTGAAGAGGCTTTGCCATGTGGACCAAAAGTCATTAACTGTGCACTTCACACTCAACAACTGTAGCCCAGGAAGGTTCTTGGCTTTGAACCTGCATCGTGCCAGTGCTCCCACTAATGTGGTGACTCTAAGCCCTTTCCTGCCACAATCCACTTTTGGAAGGACTCAGGTGAGGAGGAAAAGGATAACATGCCCTCTTCCAGGAGCTCTCTTAGGGCCAGCCTTGGGCATGCAGATTCAGATGTGGCCTCTGGACATGTAGCTCTGTTAGTCTCTATCCACCCTGTCCTAACTTATCCTCTCCTTTGGGAGAGTCACTCACTGGCTGGAATGCTAAAGTGCACTCCCTTTCTGGGCTGGCAACATTTTGCTTTGAAGGCACCTTGAATTTTTTGCTGGCCTCAGAATTCACTGGTCTCTCTGAGGTCTTTCAGGTTGATACTAAAGACTCTATGAAGTCGGCCTTAGAATAATTAAACATCAAGCTTGCAAGAACCTTTGAGAGCATTAAAGTTGATCATCTCCATCCACCCTAGTTTTCAGTCAAATCGCTTTCCAGGTAGGGATCTGGCTTCTTTCTGAACACAGTCAGTAATGGAGACTTTTCTGCTTTAAAAGGCCCAATACATTGATAGCTCTGGTGGAAGTTTACACTAAACTTGTTTCTATTTTAAAACAATGTAGATACTTTCATCTTTATGTAGGACCATTTCAGCAACTGCCACCTTGATCTCTGGTGACATGCCTGTGTTGGGATTCCTACATCCAACAGGAAATGACTGATTCCTCTACAGGGTGGGGTCAGAAAGACAGAATGTTCCTTCCCTGCAGCTGGAGCCCGGTACAGACAACTGCAGTCTCTTTTTGGCCCGATTTTCTGATCCAGTGAGCAGATTCCTTCAGAGGGAGCATTTTAGGTTTTCCTGGCTCCATCTGCTTGAAGGATTTAGTTTGAGATTCATTGTCCATGGCTGTCACTTCCTTCTCTCATGGTTGGAATAGTGTTGCATATCTGCTGATACATAGACATTTCATCTACAGTGCAAGGATACCTCTTGAACTTTGCCAGGGAAATCAGAACCCAGTCGCCAGAACGTTCAAATATGTGGCGTTTAAAGGTGGGTGCCCAGCTGGCTGCTTCGTTACAGAGACATGCCTGTTCCTTTTCAGAACAGGTGCCAGTGCACTTGGTTTATAGCGTTACCCCTAACTTGTAATTAGCTAAATGTTGGTATTTTCCAGGTTGTGACTGTGTGCACCTTTGACTCAAGAGATGAGATGAGAGCAGAAGAATTTCACAGGTCTTAAAGACTCTAAGAGGATACTTTTAATGACAGAGTGTGTTGCTAAAGAATATGCCAGGATGGGATAAAGTAAAGATAAACAGCCAAACCTAAGGGTGCTACCTACAATAGAGATGGGATCTCAGTCCATTTGGGCCGCTGTAACAAAAATATACTCAACTACTTGGTTTATAAAGAGCAGAGATTTAGGGGCACCTGGGTGGCTTAGTCGGTTAAGCATCTGACTCTTGATCTCAGCTCAGGTCTTGATCTCAGAGTCATGAGTCCAAGCCACATTGGGTTCCATGCTGGGTCTGAAACCTGCTTATAAAAAACAGAGCAGAAATTTACTGCTCGCACTTCTAGAGGCTAGAAGTCCAAGATCAGGGTGCAGCACAGTCATCTGACTTGCTCTTGTGTCCTCTCTTGGCAGAAAGGGCAAAAGAGCTTTCTTGGGCCTTTTTTATAAAGGCACTAATCCCATTTATGAGGGCTTTGTCCTCAGGACCTAATCACTGTCCAAAGACACAACCTCCCAGTACCATCACCTTGGCGGTTAGGATTTCTTTTTTTTTTTTTAATGTCTTATTTTATTTTGAGAGAGAGACTGAGAGTGGGTGGGGAAGGAGCAGAGAGAGAGAGAGAGGGAGACACAGAATCTGAAGCAGGCTCCAGGCTCTGAACTGTCAGCACAGAGCCCGATGCGGGACTTGAACCCACGGACTATGAGATCATGACCTGAGTCGAAGTCGAATACTTAACCGACTGAGTCACCCAAGCACCCCTAGGATTTCAATGTACAAATTTGGGTGTGGGGGTAACATTCAGACTGTAACAGAACGGGTAACACAATCCTTTTGAAAATGGTGTAAAACACTTAGTTTTTTTTTTAATAGTTTATTTTCAAATTGGATTCCATATAACACCCAGTGCTTCTCCCCACAAGTTCCCCCCACCATGACCATCACCCCCTTCCTAAAACACTTAGTTTTGATACAGATTATCAGGTAAACTCAGTAAGGCTTTATATGATATGAACTCTGTTCAGAATGAAGAGAATGGCCTACTCTGGTAGTCTGAATAATGATCCGTTCAGGTGTCTACACCCTCATCTTGGACCCTGTGAATGTTACTGTATATAGTTAAAGGGATTTTGCAGCCAAGTTTAAATTAGGGATTTGGGGATGAGGGAGATTACCCTGGGTTATCTGGGTGAGCCCTAACCACAATCTCCAAGGTCCTGTAAGGTCCTGTAAGGAGGCTGAGGGGGTTGTGACAACACAGAGGATGTGCAGAAATGGGTGTTGTGCTTTGAAGATGGAGGGAAGGGGTTACAGGCCGAGGGATACAGGTGACCCTGAAGAGCCAAAAAGGCAAAGCTATGGCTTCTCCTCTAGAGCTTCCAGAAGAAGCCAGCCCTGCCGACACCATGACTTTAGCCCAGTGCAACTGATTCCAGCTTCTGACTTCCCTCCAACTGGGAGAAAGGAAATTTATGTTTCTTAAACCACAGAGTTTGTGGTAATTTCTTCCAACAGCAGTGGGAAGTTCATACACACACCTTTATGTACTTTTTCTGGCGATTAGAGGAAAGTTGAAAATGTTGGAGACTGATCAGAGGAAATTATAACTACCAGAACGGCCAAATGGAAAATCCCAATCATGAACATAAGGTGTGCAAGTGAATTGGGAAGCTTCTGCATGAGAAGAAAATGTAAGAATGGTTAGTACCTGTACATTGTAAGAGGAAGGCGTAAAGATTATACAAACTTTGTGACGAAAGGAGAACAGGGGTAGAATCAGAGTGTTTCATAAGTAAAGTGACCTTGAAAGTCACCTTGTCCATCCTTCCATATTGAGGATGAAGGAATTTGGACAGGAAAAGCTTCGGGAAAGAGTCCAAAGTCACACAGCAAGGCCACTGTGAGCTGGGACCACGCTTCTGCTTCCTGGCTCCAAATCCCTGCAGGGATTTTTCTTCTGATCCATGACATTTAAAAGTTTGCAAATAACCTGTAATGAAAGGAGAAATGCTATCCATGAGTCAGTGCACAGGGCTTGGTGATAGGCATCGGACTTCATTATCCTTCAGTCTTCAGTATGACGCTAGTCATTGGGCCTGAAAGGGACAAGGGTAGGACACTATAGCCCTTTGCAAATGCTACTAGATCAGGGTATGAAGTTTGCTGTTATGGAAAAAGGGGATAACGAAGAATTTAGAAATATTCCTTAACTTTAGACATTTTAAAAGAGCAGATTTACTGAGAGAACAAACTTTTTTCTTGAATCTGGTAGGTGAAATGACATTATTCTGAGAGATCTGGAAACTCAACAAGCTTTTCCCATTCCCTAGACCTGAAATATCTTTGAGGTAAAATATCTCCCAATTTTTTGACCCCCAAAATGTTAAAAAATTTTTAATTTTTTTAATGTTTTTTCTAATTTATTTTTGAGAGATAGAGAGAGACAGCATGATCAGGGGAGGGTCAGAGAGAGAGAAGGAGATACAGAATCCAAAGCAGGCTCCAGGCTCTGAGCTAGCTGTCAGCACAGAGCCCGATGCAGGGCTTGAACCCATGAACCATGAGATCATGACCTGAGCCGAAGCTGGACGCTTAACTGACTGAGCCACCCCGGTGCCCCCCAAAACGTTAACATTATTGAGAAATGTGGAAGGAGGGAAAAGGAGAGAGAGAGAGAGGAGGGTGGGGTGTAGCAAGAAGATGAAGAGAAGGAAGAAAAGGGGGAGGAGAAGCAGAAGCAGAAGAAATGGAAGGAACCAACTTACAAAACATGATGTTGCCCCCCTTCCCTCTCCTGCAGCAAACATAGGCACACACCCGTTCAACAAATACTTACTAAGCCGACGCCAGGCCCTGGCCAGGCGCTCAGGAGGCATCCAGGAGCAAAATGGCGGCCCCTTCTGTCCATTTACATGCAATAAATTCTAGAGGTGGGAAGGGAAGATAGATACTAAGGCGTTCCTTCCTCTTCCCACCCCACCTCTACGCTGCCTTTTGGCAGGATTGCTGGCTTCTGACTGTCTCTGGCTTTCTCCAGTTTGTTTAATAATTTTCTGAGGTTTGGGAATAATCTCCCGAATGAATTGCAGCTGAACACCAGCCTCGATAGTGTTTCTTGTTTTATAGGCATAACAAGCATTGTCTTTTCACGCATCCTAGTCTTTCAGAGTTTGTCATCTCTGACTGAGACGCTGCCCTTGCCTAGCCCTGAAGTGAAAAAATGGAAGGAACCCTGGGCCAGTGTAGACAGGCTCCATTAGTTTCTGATCTCTATCTATTTTTAGCTGTGTGAACTTGGACAAGTTATTGAGTAGCCCTGGGATTAGGGATGTGATTCAAGGAGCCCCCATAAAAAACACCCCCCTTTCTGCTTGACTTTTATTTACTTACTTGTTTCTGTCTTTTAATTAAAAATTTTTTCAGTGTTTATTTATTTTTGAGAGAGACAGACAGACAGAACATGAGCAGGGGAGGGGCAGAGAGAGGGGAGACACAGAATCCAAAGCAGGCTCCAGGCTCGGAGCTGTCAGCACAGAGCCCAACACGGGGCTCGAACCCACGAACCATGAGATCATGACCTGAGCCAAAACCGGATGTCCAACCCACTGAACCACCCAGGCGCCCCCCAAATTCTTTTTATTTTATTTAATTAATTAATTAATTAATTTTTTGAGAGACAGTGCAAGCAGGGGAGGGTCAGAGAGAGAGAGAGAGATACAGAATCTGAAGCAAGCTCCAGGCTCTGAGCGGTCAGCAGCGAGCTGGATGTGGGGCTCGAACTCATATGACCTGAACGGAAGTTGGATGCTTAACTAACTGAGCCACCCAGGAGCCCCAGTGAGGATTTTTAAAAATGTTTATTTTAGAGATGGAGGGAGAGAGCAGAGGAGGAACAGAGAGGGGTACAGAAGATCCGAAGTGGGGTCTGCGCTGACACCAGAGAGCCCAATGTAGGGCTCGGACTCACTAACCATAAGATCGTAACCTAGCCCAAAGCAAACAGTTACCCAGCTGAGCCACCCCGGAGCCCTCTGCCTAAGTTTTGATCATTTGAGCATTGAAAGCAAACAGTAAAGCGATGGGGGTCAAAGTTACATGCATATTCTGGATAACGATGATACAGGACAATCTGGCTTCTATCTGCAGGCCAGGCCACTGCCCACTACTGAATCTGAGAATGAACAAACTTCCTCACACCCGTTTACAGCAGCCCTGGGGCCCAGCCAGCCTCCGCCCACCAGGACAGAGCCTGCTCCTGGGGAAGCAGAGAAAAAGCTGTGTTCAGGCACAGGGGTGCTCAGGAAAGAGAAGGAAGAAGGGGCAGATCCAGACAGGCCTAGTGTCTCCTCTCTGCTTCTCAATTAGACTGAATCACCTCTCCTTTCCATGGGCATGTGGGAGGGGGGTAGAGGGAGAGAGGGTATCATAAACCATTGGAGCCTCCAGTGCATAGAAGAGAGAAGTCTAATACCTGAGTTTCTCATCTTTAAAATGAGGTTCATCCTTCTCTCACAGGGATATTATGACAGTGAGGCACTTGGGAAATACCCTGTATTAAAGTATCTGGAAAATTGTTAGCTAGCAGCCTGCCTCCCATCCCCGCTCCTTCTGCTCTCCTGCCTTGCTTTCGTCCAATTCCTCTCTCTCTTCCTCTCTGCTTAGAGGAAGTTTCGTTTGAGAAAGGAATCTCTCCCATTTATTTTAACTGCTTGAAAATTTTTCCTAAAAATGTACTTCTGCTCTAGCAGTTGTACCATTGTCCCTCAACTGGCTTTCCCTAGAAAGTCACAAGAAGCATGTGTGTGTGTGTGTGTGTGTGTGTGTGTGTGTGTGTGTGTGTAGCTAAATGTTACCTGTAAGCTAAGGTTCTCCTCTTGCAATACTGCTGATAATTATTTTCCTTAAAGTGTAACATGGAAATCAGATGAGAATTAGTGTCATGTAAAACTTCTAATAAATGAGAGATAGAATTTGGAGGCACAAAAACCAAACTTTATTATGAAAGACGGATGATGCCCGGCAGTGAGATGCTCCTATGGGATCCACAGGGAGGAGGTGAGTGCGTGAGAATAAAATCGTACAGAAGATGAAATGGTTATGCATTAAGCTTTGGGGCAAATCTTTTCAAGATGGGATTTACACACCCTCCACCTTTTTCAAGAATGAATACTTGTGAATGTGTTCTTGCTCTGTGTCCCCGGAATGGCACCTGCTTTTGGTGTCGACGCTTCTGGAGCACAGATGCTCATATCAACAGACGTGTTGTTACGGCCTCCAGAGATTCTGAGGCTCTTTTCCAGGCTTAGTTCTGAAACAATTGCACAGTAAGCCAAATGTCACATTTTGAGACTGGGAACACAGATAAAAATAAATATCATGACAATCACTAATGAAATGGTAAAAAAAAAAAAAAATTAACCATAAACCTGCATAATCCAATCACTGGGGACCCGGTGCTGCTAAACATTAGGTCAGAGGCAGCAACAGGTTTACAGGGGACCAGCCAACACGCGCTCTTGACGCTCTCTGTTTAAAAGCATAACTTTGCTACAAAGCAGATGGACCTCGAGGGTGTCATGCTAAGTGAAATAAGTCAGGCAGAGAAGGATAGATACCGTATGTTTGCACTCATAGGTCTAACAGGAGAGACCTGGCAGGGGACCATGAGGAGAGGAAGGGGGAAAGAGAGCGGGGAAGAGTGAGGGACACAGATCAAGGGAGACTACTGAATACTGAAGAGGAACCATGGACTGAAGGGGGAGGAGGAGGGAGGGGGTGATGGTCATGGTGGGGGACACTGGTGGGGAGAAGCACTGGGTGTTATGAGGAAACCAGTTTGACAATAAACTATTAAAAAATAAATAAAAGCATAACTTACGAGAACAAACAGCTGAGCTGCCCACCTCTGGAGGCTTCGCTGGCTCTCTCGGAGCCATCAAGCAAGGTGGTCCCTCTTTGAGACCCTGTGCTTTTGTATTTCGCAAACAAGCTATTCTTGCCGAGTAGCACCTGGGTCCCAGGAGCGTGGGTTAAGCTCGGGAGGGCCATGATCCATATCTCCGTGGTTTCTAGCTCTTCCTTTTCGAAGCAAACAACCCGTTTTGGTTGAAAACATTGCCTCGAACACCAGGTACCTGAGAAAGTATCTGCCTAGCAATCGTAGCGTTGCGATTCTAGTTTTTATTACCCTGATCGACCATTCTGTTCACAAGTGACCATAGTGGGCGAGTTGTTCATTGATTGATTGATTGGTAAAAAATGTGTACGGTTTAATTTAATAAGTAGTATGCCTACTACATACCAGGCATTATTCTGAGCTCTAGGCATAGAATATTTATTGAACAGGGCGTAAGAAGGTCTTTGTTCCCATGAAACTTAAGAGTCTTCAGGTGTGGAAAATAGTCATTGAACAGTGAATTATAGACACACACACAGGGTGCTCACAAGGCGCCATCTCCTCATAACTTTATGAGGTAGATACCAGCATTGTCTGCACTATATGGAGGAAGAAATGGAGGTCTTTGTAGTTCAAGAACTCACCCAAGTACTAAGGAACATGAACAAAGGTGGTAAAGCTTCAGAGTGTATTTCCTTCCCCTCACCTGGAAAAATAAAAAATGGTGAGGCAAGAGCCACCAAGTGGCCACTTGGAATGGAGACGTCTCGGCAGGCCTGTCTGTCTGAAGAGCTGACCTGTCAGCTGAGGTCTGAATAACAAGTCAGCTGTGCAAAGCCTGGAGCAAAGAGCAGCATGTGCAAAGGCCCTAAGGCACAAATTAGCTGGCATGATGGAGCACCAAGTCAGCAAGTCGGAGAAAAAAAAAAGATGAGGTGGGTATGCAGAGGCCAATCAAAGAGGGCTTATATGCCCAGAAAAGGTGTGTGAACACTTTTTAAATAGGTTATGCCAAAAAAAATGTTTAAATCCAAAAACTTGGGGCACCTGGGTGGCTCAGTCAGTCGAATCCGACTCTTGATTGGTCATATCAGCTCAGGTAAGGACCTCATGGTTTGTGGGCCTGAGCCCTGCATTGGTCTCTATGTTGATAATGTGGAGCATGCATGAGATTCTCTCTGCCCCTCTCTGCTTGCACCCCCACATCCCCTGTTTCTCTCAAAATAAATAAAAACCTTTCATTTGCTGTTGATTTTTCATACAGGTTTTCTTCATGGCTAACCACCATGGAATCTGCCCTGGTGAATAGGCAGAAAAATGGATACACTCAAATAAAGCATTTTAAAACAAACGCCTGGGGGCACCTTGGTGACTCGGTTGGTTAAGCGTCCAACTTTGGCTCAGGTCATGATCTCATGATTCGTGAATTCGAGCCCTGTTCGGGCTCTGTGCTGACAGCTCAAAGCCTGTAGCCTGCTTCGGATTCTGTGTCTCCCTCTCTCTCTGCTCCTCCCCTGCTTATGCTCTGTCTTGCTCTGTCTCTCAAAAATAAATAAACGTTAAAAAAATTAAAAAAAAACTAAACAATCCCTGATCTTTACAAATAAATAGAGGAAAACATCAGGCTTCTGTAACATCTGCTCCTACATCATCTTACATAGTTATTATTTAAATATTCAAGCTGAAAAAATGGTTAGAATTCCTAGTGCATGGCTGTAGTGCTTCAATAAGAGTGGTTCTCCTGTATCACACACTTGGTGCTATCAATTCTATGCTAGGCATTTTCTCACATTTGAATGTTTTCAAAACTGGTTTGCATCTTGCACTCATGATGCACATGTAGAGACTACCAAAGTGATTGTCCAGGTCTTTCGGAAGATGCAGGTTTTGTAATCTTGCTGGGCAGAATGGAAATTGAGCTTTTCACAGTTCTGGCAGGAGCCAGAGTCAGTGAAATAGATCTTTCCGGTGTATTCATGACTCCTTGGGAAGGAGTTAGATGCTTAAGGATGATCTGTCTTATTCTTTATTACACTCTAGCTCTGTCTGATTCATGAAAGTTAACTCAGTGTGAAGATGGTGTTCCTAAAATTAGGGCCTGGTCTTCATGCCTTCGACAGTCCCTTGGCCTGTGTGTTTCACAACCGTCCATGGCCCCTCAGTATTGACCTTATCTTTCCCCGGATGTATTCTTCCTTTTGTTCTTCTGAAGGATTCAGCCACTTATATGGAACGTCTAGTTTATATACCTCACTGTCTTTTTCCAAAAGAAAAGACACATAACATGTCTTAAGTCTGGGGAGAGTATCATTGTTGTATAGAACGTAGCAGCAGAATATTACATTAAATGCTTTTCTGTACTTTTCTACAGTCCCTACTTCTAGGCTGTGAGCTAACTCATTCTGTCTACTCCTGTTAGATATCACTTATAACAACAAATAGTATTTATAGAATACTTCAGAGCCAAACACCATGTTAAGTTCTGTACTTGGCTGCCTTGAGTTATTCCTACAACACCCCTGGACACTATTAGCATCTTTATTTTATAGATGGACAAATTGAGTCCCAGAGAGAATGAGTAACTTGTCTTTGGTCACATAACCAGTCAAGAGCAAAGCTGGAATTTGAATCTAGACAATCCTAGTCACCTAATGCTCTTGCTTCACATCCCTATACCTACAGATACCAAGAGAAAGAAGAGTCAGTGTGTCAAGGCCGCTCTATCGAACACTCACCTAGACCACTAACTAGTCTGTAAACTCCTTAAGACAAGAATTATGTGTTAGTTTTTTTTATGCCCTGGCCAGTGCCCGACACAAAATCTCTACCTGATAATTATTGGCAAATGGATTATCCCTGTTTTGTTTTGTTTCGTTTTGTTTTGTTTTGTTTTGAGAGCACAAGCGTATGCGAGAGAGAGAGAGAGAGAGAGAGAGAGAGAGAGAGAGAGAGCGAGCATGAGTTGGGTAATGGTAGAAAGAGGAGGACAGAGGATGCGAAGCAGGCTCTGTACTGACAGCAAGGAGCTTGATGTGAGGGTCGAATTCATAAACCATGAGATCATGACCTGAGCCAAAGTTGGATGCTCAACCAACTGAGCCACCCAGGCACCCCAGATTATCTCTGTTCAAGTGTAGGAAAGGCCATGGGATTAACCTGAAAGTGTTAGTTCACCTATACCAAATGAAAGCTGATTTCCTTTCTCATTGATGATGCAAGATTTACCTTCTAATATTTTATTTGACTATATGGCAGATTGGCAAGATCTTAGAACTCATGTGCATCAGTCAGAGTCTCCACAGGAAATCATGACTCGAACTGATTAATTGAGGAATGTTTACTCTAAGGCTCTTTGCAAAGGGGTGGGCAGGGTTTCAAGGAATGCAGTGAAAGTCATTCAGTCCTCCAAGGTTACAGGCTTGAGGGGGCTGTCACTACCCCTTCACCTGAAAAGGCAAGAGGGGGAGGGGCTGGGATGTACTGGACTCCAGAGAGAGAGGTGAATGGAGAACACCAGCTGGCAAGAGCCATGGCCGGCCACTTATGGAGGAAAACCACCACAGTACCCCAGCAGGGAAGAGACAGACAGATAAACACCTTGGCTCCTCCCCCCTCTCCCCTCCATCTCCTGCCACGTCTCCTATTGGCTGAAGGTAACCAGAGGCCAAGGCAGAAGGGAGCCTTTAGTGCGGCTGAAAAGTCAGTCTTCTGGACACAAATAAAGAGCAGGGAGGTGAGAGTGCAGAAAGCTGATGCTGTACCTGTAGAGTTCAAGACTGTACTGATGACAAGGTAGCTCTCACTCCATAGGGTACTCACCCATTCATTCAACACCCAGTTGTCGATGGTCCCATGTGTGCTAGGCAAGGTATATAAACTGAGCCAGATTCTTCCAGCCTTTAAAGTTCAATGTAAGAGAATATGGGAAGGAAACATTAACTCTTCAAAGACGGTTGATTAATATAATGCATCATCAATCCCAGGAGCGTAACATGCAACTTGGAAGAAATTTATACATGCGGAGTGTGGAATAACTATAAAATTTTACACACACACACAGAACTCCGTCAGAGACCATTGAATCCCACCATCATGGAAAACTTACTTTGTGATTTTTGGGGGCACCTGGGTGGCTCAATTGGTTAAGCATGTGACTTTGTCACAGGTCATGATCTCGCAGTTTGTGGGTTCGAGCCCCGTGTCTCTCCTCTCTCTCTCTCAGAAATAAACATTAAAAATTAAAAAAAATCTTTATGATTTTTAGATAATATTTTAGCACTGTGTATACTTTATACCCTTTCTATTTTTTTCCACTAAAAAACATGAGTTCTGAAGCCATTAGGTGTTATTTTTCTTCCAAGGAGCCAAATAAATGGTATTAACAATTATTGTCTGGCTTGCAGATTGTGACACATTGAAATGATTCTCTCTAAAGTGTTAGCCCAAATTAATACTTGTGATAATGATAGAGCAGAAATAAATGAATGAATAAAGTTGCTTAGAAAAATTAATAAATGTTAAGGTAAAACTCATGCCATTTGTAAGTAGTGCTCTTGTTTTTTGATTGTTACTTTGACAGGCAAATTGAATACCATAAGAAGCCGTTACAAACAATTAGTTAGTCGATTACCAAGAACTACAGGCGGTTTCTAATGTAAATGTTGTTGGAGACATTGTATTGGCATTTCAGCATTGCTTATGATTGCTGTTATTTTGCCCGTTTCACTCCCTGTATAATAAAATCAGCATATTCTTTGCTGAATATTGTGGAGCTAGGGTCTGTTAGCATATATTCTGTGTTTACATCTTCCCTGCAAGCTGTTAAATGGCACTCTGAAGGGAGAGCTGACAATTGAAGTTGATAGAATTTCAGACTAAAGAATATTATTTGAAAAGCCTCAAAGGGCAACAGTCTCTTCAAGGGATGGCTGAGTTAGTTTCTGAAATGAATGTTCTTCTTTGGAATAGGGCTCGGGGGACACAGGACATGCTCTTTACTATGGGACCAACCCTTTTGCCCAGAACAAACCTCTCATCTCTATGTCTTCAGCTGTAAAGTCATTATATTAACTTTTAATGATGGTCCAGTCTCTTTCCGATCTAAAGTGCCATAAATTTCTGCTCACCCAACTTTTAAGTCATCTTGGACTGTATTTTTTTGAATTCTCTATGATAAAGCATACTCAAACAAGTGCACATTAATCCATCCAGCCTCCAAAGATGATGTCTATTGTGAATATTGACCACAGTATGGAATTGAGTACTCTAAAAATCCATATGCTATTCATATTTCCCCCTGTCACATTGGTAGCCTATCTCGTTAAGATAAGTAAGGTCTGTGTTATATAAGGAAATGAGTGATAGCACCTTAGAATGATGATACCTCTTGTGTGTTGAAATCTCGGCCTGTCTCAAAGCTGAGAAAACCATTATGGATGATGAGGCATTTAATGACCATGGGTTTATTGCTAACTATTAATTGGACTTCAGATCAATATAAATGGACATGTTTATCCACATATCAGACTTCGATCAGCCCCAGACCACTGAGAGAAAAACATCTGAGTATCTAGACTAGTTGCCAGCAAATGTCTGCATTAAGCATTGCACTGTGTTTTGACTTTATTTTGTCTGCCTTTACTCATCATTTGTCATGTCCGATTTAACCTGGAATTCTCGATTTAACATGCAGTATAACCTGAAATTCTATAGACTGGATTATTTGATTCTTCAGACCAAAGTTTATTAGCCACAAACTAGGAGTTGGGTGAAGAAAGGCCTAGAAATATACATATTAGAGGCAAGGGAAGTGAAGCTTCAGAGCCTGGATCTGATGAATAGATAAAATAAATAAAAGATAGAAAATTGCATAATTACAACTATGACAAATATTTATAATAAGGTTCCTGTATCATTATCTTTATTAATTGTACATTAATTATATATAACATGATTATATTATATAACAATGTTACATACCATTAATTATATATATTTAAACATTTTTTCATCTTCAGTTATTTTTGAGACTGAGATAGAGAGAGACAGAAAAAGCATGAGCAGGGGAGGGGCAGAGAGAGACAGAGACACAGAATCTGAAACAGCCTCCAGGCTCTGAGCTGTCAGCACAGAGCCTGACGTGGGGCTGGAACTCATAAACCATGAGATCATGACCTGAGCCTAAGTCAGGTGCTTAACTGACTGAGCCACCCAGGCACTCCACAATTAATTGTATATTAAGTTATTTGCACCAGTATTCATTTAAGAAGCAGTATATAGCATTAACTCTGCAGGTTTTCATCAAAATGGCTAATTTTTCTTTTACATTTTGGTGCTATGAGAGATGAGCTACAAACACATGTTTTTAAAAAAAATAATCACTTATTTAGAAGAACTGAAGCCCAACTGATGTCAGGGTCCCAGCAGGAAACAGATGGCACACACAAATTAGGATAATTCTAGATGGCTTGTTCATAAAAGGCCTGATTACAAAGGAGGCTATAAGATAGATTGCAGGAGCTAACAGAAGCCAAGCTCTTGGTCCAAAGAGCAAGAGAAAGAGTTTACTGGAGCTGGGAACGAGCCATTCAAGTAGAGCAAGAGGCCTGACCACCTTCTGTCAAGGCCACATGAGGCTGGGAAGGAAAGCCAGGTGAATAAGCTCTCTGGCCTTACTCTTCTCACTCTGTCCACTCTAGTCCTGGAACTCCCCATTTCACTGAACCCAATTAGAAGCCAGAGATTATGGGAATCCATTGATGTAGCTCATATCAGTCAGCCTCCAGGGATTGAGAGGACAATGGAGAAAGGTGAAGTGTAGAACTGAAGGTCGGTCAAAGGAAGATGTGTATCTGACATTACATGTGGTGAGTTGAACTGTATCCAAAAGATTTCTTAGAGTCCAAATCCTGGTACCTGTGAGGATGACTTCTTTTGGAAACAGGGTCTTTGTAGACATAATTAAGTTAAGAAGAACTCTTACTGGATCAGAGTGGTCTTCAGTTCAGGGACTGGTATCTTTATAGATATTTGGACACAGAGACACAGAAAATACACACAGGGAAGAAGTCTATAAAACAATGAGGATAAAGATTGGAATGGTGTGGCTAAAACCCAAGGAACACCAAGGATTCTCAACCACTACAGAACTGAGGAAGAGGCAAGGAAAGTCTTCCCTGGAGCCTTCAGAGGGAGTACAGCCCTGCTGACAGCTTGATTTTGGGCTTCTGGACTCCAGAACCGTGAGGGGATAAGTTTCTATTGTGGTAAGCAATCCAGTTAGTGGTGACTTGTTATGGCAGCCTTAGGAAACGGACACACATAAAGCATTCCTGTTGTTCAGTACCATTACAATACAAGCACAGTTGAAATAAGCTTTATTTCATTCTTTCTGTCAAGTGATCATAGACCCCAAAGTTAGGTGACATGTGATGGGATTGTAGGTTTGAAAATGTTTGGAAGTGAAAAAGGGGAGTGTAGCTAGAAGTCTAAAAAATGGTGTCCTGGGGTGGATAAACAAACAAACAAACAAACAAACAAATAAATAAAACCAAATGCTTCCTTAACCAGCAGCTCTGTGGCACGTTGACCAGCCAGCTTATCCTGGTTTCCCTAGGACTTATTTCTGTATCCTTCCTCCCACTTTTGGTGGCTGGCCTGGCTTGTATGTGTCCCTTCAAGTCTCAGATTCCACTCTCTTCACCATATACATTAGGGAGTGATGCCTCAATTCTGTTCACCAGAGTGTACACCTCACCCAGTCTCACCATCCAAAGGTTTCATACACCTTTTTGGAAAAAAAAAACCACCACCACTGACAAAAACCGGGTTATAAAAGGTTGCTGACAGGAAAATCCATAGAACAACCAATTAATCCATTGGTTGTTTCCTTATAGCACATCTCTAAATTTGGCATCATCAGAAATAAATAGAAACTTCTGCTTTAAGCCCAATTTTTCTTTCTACTCTGAATTAACTAATAAACTGAGGAAAATATAAGAAACAATGGTGTTTAGACATTGAGCAACAAGCAATGTAGGACAGTAATTCCTGAGAGAGGAGAAACAAATGAAATAAGCCCTTTATTGCCCCAATTTGCTTATCTCCTGGACTGAGTTTCCAGACTCCAGCACAGAGAAAGAAACCCAGGGGAATCCCAGAGGAATCCCTGAGTTGAGGAAATACAGTTGGGAGTTCGGGGCAACCAAGGTGGCCAGAGTTTCTAGGACAGGATATCAGAGATAGAAGAGCTGCTCAGAGACCCTGCGCTGGAAATCTGGGGAAGTTCCCTCCCAAGTCCTCTACTGAGTATATTCAGCTTATATGTGTGAAAACACTTCCTAAGATTGGAGAATGAACAGTCACTACAGAAACATGGAATAGTTGATGTTCCCACTAGGCAGGGTAGGAATATTTCATAATAGATGAAGAACTATATAGAGTGCTCAGGCTGGGGCTGACTCAGGAAAAGTCAGCCCCAGATTAAAATCTTCTCTGATTTTATTAATTAATCTTAAATGTAAGCCTCGAAAAAAAATCAAACTGTTCCAAACTTCCCAAAGAGGGGAATCTACCCTTAAATAATGCTCATATGTGTGTGTGTTAAGTGTGTAGAGCACTCAACCCAGTTAAATCACAATGTTTGATATTCAAGCAAAAATTGGTAGGTATACAAGAAAGTTAGAAAATATGACCTATAATGAGGGGGAAAAGTCACTTAAACTAAATCATAGAGATTATAGAATTAATAAGTGAGGATATTAAAACAGATATAACTGTATTCCATATGTTCAATAAAGTAGAGAAAAACAGAACAATGTTAAGGAGAGATGTGGAAAATACACTGTGTTAACAGTATATACTACAAACACTAACATAGCCAGTTAGAAAAGAAATGTAATTAGATAACAAAGAGATATAATGAAATATAAAAAAAAAATAACTAACCCAAAGGCCAGAAAAAGAGGGGAAAAAAAGAACAAAAAGCAAGTGAAACAAAGCGGGGGGGGAGGTAAGATGGTAAATTTAAACCCAATTATATCAAAAGTCACATTAAATGTAAATGGTTTAACCATTCCACTTTAAAAGCAGATATTGTCACTAGGACTTCCAGCACTATGTGAAACAATAGTGGTGAGAGTGGACACCCCTGTCGTGTTCCTGATCTCAGGGGGAAAGCTCTCAGTTTTTCCCCATTGAGGATAATATTGGCTGTGGGCTTTTCATAAACTGCTTTTATAATGTTTAGATAAATTCCTTCTATTCCGACCTTCTCAAGGGTTTTTATTAAGAAAGGGTGCTGTATTTTGTCAAATGCTTTTTCTGCTTCTATCGACAGGATCATATGGTTTTTATCCTTTCTTTTGTTAATGTGATGGATCACACTGATGGATTTGCGAATATTGAACCAGCCCTGTAACCCAGGAATGAATCCCACTTGATCATGATGGATAATTCTTTTTATATGCTGTTGAATTCGATTTGCTAGTATCTTGTTGAGTATTTTTGCATCTGTATTCATTAAGGATTTTGGTCTGTAGTTCTCTTTTTTTGCTGGGTCCCTGTCTGGTTTGGGTATCAAGG
>NC_043709.1:121747667-121759375 GCF_006229205.1 Suricata suricatta
CTGAAAATGAACTGAGGGTTGAAGGGGAAGGGGGAGGGAGGGAAAGAGGTGGTGGTGATGGAGGAGGGCACTTATGGGGAAGAGCACTGGGTGTTGTATGGAAACCAATTTGACAATAAACTATTTAAAAAAAATAAAAGCAGATATTGTCAAATTGAATACTCCCTATAGATGCATATGTGTGTGTATATAATTTAAATTTAAAGATACAGCTAGATGAAAAGTAAAAAGATACACCATGCTAACACCAATCAAAAGAAAATTGAGTGGCTCTAAATATCAAATGCAGTAGATTTCAAGGGAAAGAATATTACCAGGGATAAAGAGATTCACATCTCAATGACAAATGGGTCAATCCTTAAGAGAACTTAATTATCCTACATATTTGTGCAACTAATAATAGAGCTTTAAAATATATGAAGTAACTTCTTGTACAACTCAAAGAAACAAGTAGACACATCTATAATTCTAGACAGAGATTTTAACAGTTGCTGCTCAGTTAGTGTTAAAACAAGTAGACAGAAAGTCAGCAAGGATATAGAAGACTTGAACAAGACTTCAACCAAAGTGACCAAATGGACATATACAAACTACCCCACCCAACAGCAGAATACACATTTTTTTTATAAGTGAACATGGATCTTTTTACCAAGACAAACCATATTTTATGCCATTAAACCCCAGTGTGAGTAAGTTTTAAAAGATTCCATAATACAATATATGTGCTGTGACAATAATGGAATTAAATTAGAAATCAATAACATATATTTGAAAACTCTTCTAAGTAATTAGAAATTAATACCACACCTCTGAATAAGTCTGGTCAAAGAAGAAATCATAAGTGTATTCTGTAAAGTCTTTCTGTTCACTGTCATGACATTTCAACTTCTCATATCTGTTTCAGACTGTGCCAAACTAAATGAAATAATAGAAGTATAATAATCACCTAAAGAATAAATAAGCAACTTCAAAGTTTTTTGACAAAGCAGATATGTATGTCTACTGGTGTCTGCATAAGAAAATGGTTCAGGTGCCTAAGGTCTTGCTGGAGATATGGGCAGTTACATCCCTGTTATTGAGGCATAGACAAAAGTCTGAAGGTGAAAACTTCAAATTTTTAACAGTGGGTGTTTGGGTAGTGAAATTATAGGTCATTTTTTTCCTGACCATATTTTTCGAATTTCAACATCATCCTGCAATGGATTGAAAATAAATTTATAAAAAACAAAGGAAAATCATCCTTACTAAATATATACATAGAAGATTTCAGGGTCTACTACTGGTGGAGTAGATTAGATTGGACTAATCATACAACACAGTAACAAGTTTCACTCCTGACAAAATATGAATATTAGCTATTTAGAGTCACTGCAAGCAGGCAGAAACTGGAGATATGATCTTGGATTAAGGGAATCATATTGAATCAGACCAACATGTGTACAGCTTTTGTCCTGAGGCTGCCCTCTGGCTTTACAGCACTGGGTGATTAGAACTCATTCATTGCTGTATATATAGTGGGCTGATTTGTCACATTATTTGGAAGCAGAGGGAGAAAATTCCAAAAGGAGGCAGTCATAGGATGTGGAACTTTCATATCTGCATACACAGTCTCCTTAAATTCTTGGTTGACTCCCAACCTGAACACAGATAAAGGAAATTCCAACTCTCCCAGCAGAAAGAAACACCGAAAGGCTGAGTAGTTCAAATACTCCTGGCACAGAGGTGACAGTTTGGAACTTAAATTCAGTAATATTAGAGGGGGATTGGTAAACATAAAAGAGTTCTATTGAAACTCCAGAGGAGTTTCAAGCCTTAGGAATCAAGTCTATATCCCAAGACTAAAGATTCATCCTAAGAGTAAGAGTAGACACTAAAACAAACCTGTCCAAAATAAAATGAGAAAGCAATGCTTCATAATGTCATAACAGTCAACCAGTAATGTAACTGTCCTCTAGAACAAAGATTTATAGTCTAAAGAAGAAAAAAACAGAATTCAGAGCCTCCATAATATGTCATTGGCAATGCCTAGCATATAATGAAAATATACTAGACATGTGAAGAAACAAGAAAATGTCATCAGGAATCAAAAGAAAAAGTTGTGAACATAAACAGTCACTGAGACAACATGGGTTTGAGGATATGCAGAAAAAGATTTTAAGCAGCTTTTATAAATATGTTAAAAAAAACATAATGGCAAAGATGGTAATAATGAGTGGGTAAAAAAGGACTATTAGAAGAAAAGTGAAAACTTAATGAACCGTATGGAAATTCTAGAACTAAAAACTATAATAACAGGAAAAAAAAAAACACTGAAAAAGCTTACCAGCAGATTGGAGACCAAAGACCGTATGTATTGACTTCATTTCAGATCAGCAGAAATTATACATTATGAAGAAGAGAGAGGAAAAAATAAACAAAACTATGGTGAGAGAAGAAATAGAGCAGAAACAGTATTTGAAGAAATAATAATTTTTAAAACTCCCTACATTTATGAAAAACATTACCTTACAGATCAACAAATTTCAGGAAACACAACTCTGATAAATCAAACACACACACTTAAGCTCTCCTTAATAACGTTGTTAAGTACCAAATGTAAAATTCTAAAAGCCACCAAAGGAAAGTGATACATATACAAAGGAACAAGGACAAACAAGAATGCTTATTCTGCCCACTTCATTCTACTTGAGACCCTGAAGTCAAAGAAAATTTTACTAGAGTCAAAGAAAATGTATTTATGTATATGTGTGTTATGTATAAGGGAAGTAAGGCAAATAAGAAGTAAAAACTGTCTATATTTACAGATGACATGATTGATTTTTAGAAATTATTGAACAATTTACAAATCAACTACTAGAATAAATAAATTGTCAAGTTTTCAGAATTCTAGATCAGTATATGAAAATCAATTGTATATCTATATAGTAGCAGCAAATAGTTGTAATGTGAAATTTTAAAAAATAAAATAATTAGGAACAAATTTAACAAGAATGTGTGATAATTATATACTGAAAGCTATAAGTTCTTGCTGAGAGAATTTATAGAATATCTAAATCAATGAAGAGCTATACCATGTTTATGGATTAGAAAGCCAATATTGTTACAATATTGTTTCTTCCAAAATTTTTCCATAGATTCAGTACAATTCTGATCAAAAGCAAAAAAATTTTTGAGTAGAAATTGACAGGTTGATTCTAAAATTTGTATGGAAAAGGAAAGACCCTAAAATAGTTAAACACATCTTGAGTCTCAAAATTGGAAGGATCATAATGCCTGATTTCAAGACTTCTATAAAGTCAAAATAATGAGGACAGTCTGATAGTATGGTTAGGATAGACAAATAGAGAGTGGATCTCATTGCAAGAAAAAAAATATATGTGTGTGGTGATGGACTAGACTTATTGTTGTGGTCATTTTACAATATGTATAATTATTGAATCATGTTGTTCATCTGAAACTAATAGTTATTTCTCAATTATACTTCATTAAAAAATAGAAAATGGAGCGGAATAGTCCAAAAGTAGATCCATACATATATGGTTCATTGTTTTTTTTTTTTTTTTAACCAAGGTACCAAGGCAATTCAATAAAGAAGGAAAGTTATCTACATATGATGTGGGGGAAAACTGGATACATGGTGGAAATTATGCTTTGACATCTACTTTATCCTACTCAGAGAAATTAATGTTAGAAGGATCTAAAAATAAAAGCTAAAACTTTAAAACATCTAAAAGTAAACATGGGTCAGTCTCTTTCCCAATTTGTCCAGCAAGGAATTTTTTAGAAAAGACACTGAAAACTCTAAATGTGAAAGGAAAAAATGGCGAATTGGGCCTTATCAAAATTAAATTTCTGCTCATCAAAAAATAACAAGCATTGAAAAGTGAACACCTATATTCCCAATATATAATAAGCTCTAGAAAATGATAATAAAACAACCAAAAAAGAAGAGTATTCATAATAGCTTTATTCATTACACCCCCACATGTTACTATTTTCATTAATAGAAGAATAAACAGATAAACAAATTGTGGCGTATTCATATAGTTCAGCAATGAAAAGAATAAAATATTGACACCTGCAACCATATGGGTGAGTGTCAAAACCATTAAGTAAAGAAGCCAGGCACAAAAGACTGAATCCTATATTAATCCATTCATGTGAGGTTCAAAAAAAGAAAAAAACAATTAACTTGTGATGTAGAAATTAGAACAGTGGCTGCTTATGGGAGGAGGTGAAGATTGACTTCACAGGAGCCATAAGGGGATGGAAATGTTTTATATTTCAGTGGGGGAGGTCATTACAGGAATGTATACATTTACCAAGTTGCAACAGATTTTACATTTAGGATTTGTACAGTGTAAATTTTACCTCAAGAAAAAAATTTCACAACAACTTCATCTCAGGGAAATCTAAGTTAGGAAAATTCTTTCATTATGCAGGATATATTTTTAAATCACATATTTTGTAATTGAAAATAAATGGTTCATTTACTGGAATTTGGAAATGATTCTCCTGCACATTTAGTTTCTATTAGCAGTAGTAATAGTTGTTATTTTAGTTATTATCTCACCTCCGTAAGATTCCATACATATGATGTGATAGGACTATTAGCCAAAAAGCAGAATGTCTGTTGTGATGTATGAAGGCTCTTCACAGCTGCACAAGGGATCTGCAAATTTTGTACCTATTTTTAGCTCTAGGGTAAAGCCTGGTTTTTGCATCCAGAGACTATTTGACTATGAGACTTAATGTCATGGCTAGTAAATCTCTACTTAGATAATAATAGTTCTCAAGGACACGGAACTCATTTTGGCCATACTCTCTTTCCGAAACCCGGCTCACACTTCTGGGCAGCTTCCTATCCTTCTTTATAGATTTCTGCCTGCAGCCTGTGTGTTTCCAATGTCTGCTCTGTTGGAAAGAAAAAAAAAGTAAGGAAGCAACTTGGCATGTAGACAAAAAGATCATGTAAGAAAACAGCCTGACTAAAATCTCATTAAGGCTTACTGATTTATTTCAGGGGCTCAGAGTATATAAGTGTTTCTTTAATTATGTATGTATTTATTTTAAATTCATATTTTACCCATATACGCAGCCGCTGTCGAGTTTAAATTCACTTGCCCATAACAAACAACAAACTTTCAAGCAAACACAATTGATGTCTTCACCTTCTGGAGAAATTAAAAACCAGTGATGTAGAAGAACATGATGTGGAAATGATGGCTGCTGAATGTTTTTTTTTCCTCTTTCTTTTCCTCTTATTAGTCTAACGCTTACCTGCAAGATGAAATTATCATCAAATAATGGCAGTCTACATCTAGACTCAAAGGTTTGGATAGGATTCTAGTTTGAGGGGATCAGTGTAGGAGGAAGTTCAGAAAGACCACATCCTTTATTCCTAGTAGAATTAAAATATGAGGGTCAAAGTATATATATGTATTATGAAACATTTATGACTAGAAAAAAAAGAAGTAGTTAAATAAAAATATTTCAAAAGAGCCTTTGTTTATTTAGCCGGCCAAAATCAAGATTATGACTTTAAAGTAAACAATGAATATGTGCAACACATAGATGAACATCCCAAGCTTTTCTTTCAGCCAATCCTATAAATGTCATCCTATAATCAAAGCTTTTCACCTAATTACTTAAAGCTGTAAAAGGAGCCTATTGCAATTTATAATCTTTCCTCTCCTCCTCTTTTTTTTTCAACAGGCGATATGAATAGATAGTGACTGTAGTAAAGTTACAATTGTAAAATTACCATTAGTTTCCTTCTTTCATTCAAGAAGTTTTTAAAAAATTTTTAAGTTTACTTATTTTGAGATAGAGACAGAAGGAGTGAGCAGGGGAGGGGCAGAGAGAGAAAGGGAGAGAGAATCCAAAGCAGGCTCCACACCCTCAGCTCCTGGAGCCCCATGCAGGACTCGAACTCATTAACCGTGAGATCATGACCTGAGCCCAAACCAAGAGTCAGACGCTCAACCAGGATGCTCAACTGAGCCACCCAGGTACCCCTAATTCAATAAGTTCTTATTGAGTGCCTTCCTATGGCACAGGTACTGTTGTTGGCAAGGAGATCCAGCAGGAAACTACATAGACACAAATTCTGCCCTCCTGAAGTTTCTACTCTAGTGTGGGATACAGACTGTAAATAAGATAAGCACATAGATGGCATCACAGATGGTAATAATTAATAAGAGGGAAAGTTAGGAGGGAATACCTAATCAGAGGAAATGTACCTAATCTAGTGTTCAATAACTGAAATATTGTTTTCCACCAACTCTCAGCCCTGACAGGAAAGAGAATCACTTTCCTTAGCTCATGAACTTGGATCCTTCCAATCCTGGTCATTTTTTGAGTTACCTTTCACCCATTGCATTGCAGGTGCAGAGACTTTTCAACATGTCTGTGACCTAACCTGGTATCTTTCTGAGTTATGCATGCCTTATTTACAAAATTATATATTGTCCATTTGTTTGCCTTCAGGAATTTAGTTGGGCTCAGCGTTTGCTGGCGGTGCCCATGGAAGCCCAGTAGAAACAAGAGAAGTTAGTTTGTTACTAGATAAGGGCATAGACTCTAGAGAAAACTGCCTTGGCTCAAATCCCTGCTCTCATCAGCTGTGTGACCACAGTCAATATAGTTAACTTCTCTGTGCTTCATCCTCTTCAGCTGTAGAGTAAGGATGATAATGATATTTACTTCACAGAGCTGTCACATTAATGTGTATATAAAGCACTCAGAACAGTGCCTCACAAATTGTTTATTAAATACAACAATACAAAGAAGACCACTTTGGGCCTCTGTCCACCAACCTTGCAAATTTAGGTTGAGTTGAATGCTGTGGTTGATGCCACACTCCCTCCTCTGACACTGCAGGTAAAGACCATTTTCTTTAACACCTGGAAGGGACACTGAATGTAGTGAAGTTTTCTTTGGGACTTAAAGAGAGGGAAGAGGCTGTATCTCCTATATACTGTGACTTTGAAGAGCAATTGGAATCCCTAAATATCAGAAAAGCTGCATTTGTTGTTTACTCTTTATTGTCATTTTTCTTCTGATGAAAAGTAGGTTCCATGAGGGCAAGGATTTTCATTTGTTTTGCTTTTGCTTTTTGTTGTTTTTGTTGTTTACAGATATCGTCCAATTGCCTAGAATCGTGTTTGGCATATGGTATGCATCTACTATATGGCATAAATAAATGAACAAATGAACGAATGAATGAGTAAGTGGGTGAAATACAACGTAGATAGGAGTCTCAGGAGCTGGGTTTAATTCCGGCTTAGTCACTGAATTCCCTAGAGCTTTGTCACTTGTCCACCTGTAAGACATTTTCAGTTTTTGGAACTTTTCTTGAATGCCGGTCTATGAAAGGTAATCTACTAGACTGTGAGGCTTCAGCAAGTTCACAATTGGGTAGCATAGATAGAAAAGGGACATAAATAAATAACACAGAGTAGAAAGAGCCAGGTATTCTAAAAGAAAAAATATAGAAAGTGGGAATTGTAAAGTGAGCGAGGGACCTGGAAGAATCAGAAATTTCTTACTGGTCTTTTCTCTGTTAGGGTTACTTGGGCTGATTCAGGCAATCCTCCTTGAAGTCTTCTTACACAAATCTTTGGAAAATTAAGATATTTGTCAAGCTCAGAAGCCTTGTGAAACCCTGACAGACAATGCATGGGGAATTCTAGTGAAACAAGACACCCTTATGTATAAAAGCAAACATACAGTGAGAGAGGACATTTGTTCTCCAGGGGGCCTCTGATGAGATTTTGTAAGTCTGATGATTTTTTAGTTGATTCATATATGTATTTACATTTCAGATTGTTTTGTTGCTTCCCAGAGTTATGTGTGTTATTTAATCTGTAGAAATACATAAGATTGTTTGACATATGCATAGCGAGAATTTGTTACTCTGGCAATGATTACTTATATTTGTACAGAATAACATTACAAATGCATTAAATCCAGATACCCAAAAGAAATTGCAGCTATAAATTTCATTTACCACAAAAGTAGACAGCAACAGTTTTTATTTTTTACTTTTTTTAGATTTAATCTTCATAATATTGAAAAGATTGTCTTTTTTAAAAAGCAATTCTACTGAAAGTCGTTGATGATCATGATGACGCAATGACTGAGTGCATTTTTTTTTATTTTAAAAAGCTGAAAAGTGTTTGATTTTGTAGGTATAAAGTCATTGAGAAGTCTAAAAATGAAAAGATAATAGCTTCTTTATAATTAAAATTCTCTCGTTTGTTCACAAAGTCATGTCCAGTCTCATCGCGAAAGGAAGACAGTGGGATAACATGAAGTCTTGAATCAGAGCAATAACAGCCAACATTTCCTGAACACCCACTATGTGCCAAACACTCTTCTAAGACTTTTACTGAACACCCACAATGTGTCAGACACTCTTCCAAGACCTTTACATGTTTTAGCCCATTGGATCCTTATAGTAACCATGATAAGTTGATGATTTGATTATCTCAGTCATATAGATTAATAAATCCAATGAGAGGCATGAAGGGAATTGCAGTCCTCAAGACCAGGAAGTGGCTAAGCAGAAATTTGAAGCAAGATCCCTCTTCCTCTGACCTCCCAACCCTGAAGGACTCTGGACCAAGTGTGTTGACTCACCAGGCAAAGAGCAGTTACATAGTAATTGTAACCATGACAACGATCCAGCCTCTGTCTCCATGGTTTGGGGCTTGTCTCCCATAAGATTACCAGGAATTTTTTTTATAATCATTACATTGCAGTGCTATGAGAATTCTCTGAATGCTCTATAAAAAGATAGTAGCTAAGATAAAGTTCAAATGCTGAATATTGGAGTCTTTCAACATTTTGGCTTATATGTTTTCATAAAGTTAGGTTTAGATCTCATTATTTCTGACTCCCTGAGGGTTTTAAAAAAGTAAATGACAAGACTCAATCTCAGACAGGCGGTTGAGGAGAAAGAAACATTTACTGAACACATAATAGGGCCAGGCTGGTGCTATTATTAATGCCTTCCCTGGCATTATCTCCAACAATATACAGAGTAATTCTGTTATTCATTTATTCATGAACTCCTTCATTGGGGATAATGATGGAAATGAATTTCAAGTGGGAGAAGTGCAGATAAAAATGGAGTAGGGTTAGGGACTGGGATGGGGGCTGAGGTTGGGCCCAAGGATGTGGAAAAGGATGGAATGGACATGGCTTTGAGTAGGGCTGGAGATGACATGAGGTTGGACACAGTGTATCACCATCGGACATACTGTACATTTTACTTATTCATTGATTGTCTCTTTTCCCCACCTAGACTGTAAACTTCCAGAGGGCTCAGATTATTTTTTGTTTTCTTTACTATTGCATTTCCAGGGTCTAAAACAAGGCTTAATGTATAGTGAGTATAAATATTTATCTACTGAATGAATGAATGACATTTTTATAAGTATTCATTTTGCTGTACCAGTTACTTTGCTAATGCCGGGGTGTCCATGATGATAAAAAGAAACTTTCTTTGTTCTTAATAAACTTTCAGCTGAAGGTTGAACACTTAGGTGGGTTACTACCACTGATGTGAAAGGTACTGCTGTGAAAGAGGAATTCAGGGATCACCTGTGTGATCCTGTGAACCTAATCTAGTCCTGGGGAGGCTGAATGGCCTTCCTAGGAGAGGCAAGATCATCTAAGCTGAGACCTAAAGTAATATAGGAGCAGTCCAAAAGCTGGGGGCTACAGGCTGTTCCAGGCAAAGGAAATAATAAGAAAAGGTTTTTAGGTAGAGGATATATGGTAGGTTCAGGGGACTCTAAGGTTGTCTTAATGTCCTTGTTTTTGTTTTGAGAAAATTAAAGGTCAGACAAGTAAAAATAGGGGCACCTGGGTGGCTCAGTGGGTTGGGCATCTGACTTCAACTCAGGTCACGATCTCACAGTTCGTGGGTTCAAGCCCCACATCAGGTTCTGTGCTGACAGCTCAGAGCCTGGAGCCTGCCTCAGATTCTGTGTCTCCCTCCCTCTCTGCCCCTCCCCTGCTTCCTCTCTCTCTCTCTCTCTCTCTCTCTCTCTCTCTCTCTGTCTTTCTCTCAAAAATAAACATTAAAAAAATAAAAATAAAAATAATTGTCACCAAGTCACATTGAATCAAAAGCCCAATTCAGTTCTGTCTGCATTCAAGTAACAGCTTTGCCAGTCTGCCGTTTTGTATCTGACGTCACAGCATCTCCTAGGATTAAATGCCCTCCTCCTGCTTATGCGGCTTTAGCTTTCTTTTTTCTTAAAAAAGATTTTTTTTTTACATTTACTTACTTTTGAGAGACAGAATGTGAGTGGGGGAAGGGCAGAAAGAGGGGGAGACACAGAATCCAAAGCAGGTTCCTGGCTCTGAGCTGTCAGCACAGAGCCCAATGCAGGGCTCGAACCCACAAACTGTGAGATCATGACCTGAGCTGAAGTCGGATGCCCAACCAACTGAGCCACCCAGGTGCCCCAATGCAGTTATAGCTTTCCAAATGGAAAACATTAGTCTCATTTCTTACTATTTAACATACTCCTTAGAGAACCACAAAGCCAATAACTGTTCCGTTTTTTTCTTCACATAATATAGACTGGGACCAAGCAAAACGTTCAGGAAGTTGTGTTTACTTTCTTAGGACACCAGAAGCTTATTTGTATGGACTCATATGTCCATTTAATGAATGTAGCTTAAAGGGATAGAAAAATTCATGCCCCATCCAAAAAAACCTCATTTTTTTCCTGGGAAATAGTTTTTATACAGGGATTATCATCTCTATCCCAAGAGAAGGAATTGCTCAACAATTGTTTGAGCAAATTTTGTACAGGCATACCTCAGAGATATTGTGGGTTCGGTTCCAGACGACTGCAATAAAGTGAATATTATGATAAAGTGAGTCAAAGGAATGTTTTGGTTTCCCAGTGCATATAAAAGTTATGTTTACACTATACTGTAGTCTTTTAAGTGTGCAATAGCATTATGTCTGGGGAAAAAAAAGTCATGTATATATCTTAATTAAAAATGCTTTATTGCTGGGGAACCTGGGTGCCTCAGTCGGTTGAGTGACCAGCTCTTGGTTTCAGCTCAGATTATGATCTCATAATTCTTGAATTTGAGCCCTGCGTTGGGCTTCGCATTGACAGAGCAGAGCCTGCTCGGAATTCTCTCTCTCTCCTCTCTCTGCACCCCCTTCTCTCTCCTCTCTCTCTCTCTCTCTCAAACACACATACACAATAAATAAATAAGCTTTAAAAAATAGGTGGTGGTGATGGTGGAGGGCACTTAAGGGGAAGAGCACTGGGTGTTGTATGGAAAACAATTTGACAATAAAATATTATGGAGAAAAAAATACTTTATTGCTAAAATGTGCTAACCATCATCTGAGGATTCAGTAAGTCATAATCACTGATCAAGTTCCCATAACAAATGTAATAATAATGAAAAAGTTTTAAATATTTTGTTTTTTGTTTTTTTATAATAGTTTATTGTCAAATTGGTTTCCATATAACACCCAGTGCTTCTTCCCACAAGTGCCCCCCCTCCATGACCGTCACCCCCTTCCCCCCCCTTCATCCCTCGGTTCGTTTTCAGTATTCAATAGTCTCTCATGATTTGTGTCCCTCATTCTCCCCAACTCTCTTTCCCCCTTCCCCTCCCTATGGCCCTCTGTTAGGTTTCTCCTGTTAGACCTATGAGTGCAA
>NC_043709.1:121759475-121823141 GCF_006229205.1 Suricata suricatta
GTGTTACCATCTATTCTTGAAACCATGGGGTACAGTAATAACATCCACTGGTAGGAGAAATTGCCTCTGATGAAATGCTATAAACAGGGCTATTCCAAATATTTGGAGTAACCTGGTGGTGATTCAAGTGCTCTCTGTTATGGCAGTATTAACAAGACTCTTCAGTACTCTTCTTGGCCAGTTTCTTTCACTTACTGAAGTTTGGGAAAATCTGAGTCTCAGTGTTAGCTCTGCAGTTCAGGATCCCTTAGTCTTTTTGAGCCTCAGTTTCCTGATCTGTGAAGTAGAGACAGTAACCCTGGCCTTCCAACTTCACAGTGTTGTCATAGGAACAAATGAGAAAATATGTGTGAATGTAACTTTTAAATCATAGACATTCTGTAATTGCAAGCTGTTTATGTTATCACTACCATTATAATTATCCAACCATCCTTTCAAGCAAGAGGACTTGGTTCAGTTAGAAATATATTGTCGAGTGTCAGTAACCCCTCCCATTTCACTTGGACTGCCTTCATACACAAAGTGAAGAAGGGCAGGGGCGCCTGGGTGGCTCGGTAGGTTGAGCATCCAACTTCGGCTCAGGTCATGATCTCCTGGTTTGTGAGTTCAAGCCCCACATTGGGCTCAGTGTTGATAGCTCAGAGCCTGCAGCCTGCTTCAGTTTCTGTGTCTCCCTCTCACTTTGCCCCTCCCCCTACTCCACTCATGCTCTCTCTCTCTCTCTCTCTCTCTGTCTCTCGCTCTCTCCCTCAAAAACGAATAAAAGTTAAAAAAAATTTTAAGAGAAGAAGGGCAACCACACAGATTGCAGAGGTTTTACATGAAGGTTTCTATCAACATCACTTCTTATCTACTGTCTGGGAGTTGATACATTCTATATTCTGATTCAGTCATATCTTAAATACTATTAGAAGACTAACTTTGGGACTGGGCTCTTAGCAGACATGAGGTAAAGGGTCCAGAAGGTATCACAGAATGTTTGAGAGTTTGGGCTCTGAAGTCTGCCCAGTGTTCTCACATGGTGTTTTAGTTGGGTTTTTACTAATTTATACTATAGGAACAAATTAATCTTGAAATATCAGTGGCTTAATATAGTGTAAGTTCTTTTATCTTTTATGTTAAATATGATGCAGATCAATAGTGGTTTCCCATTCTATGTCTCAAGAATTCAGGTTCCAACTTAAGACATTGCTGTGTCAACACGTGGCTTCCAAATGTGCCAAGGCAAGGGAAAAAGTTACTGAAAAGTAGACACACCAGCATTTGACTGTATTGGCCTCCACGGGTCACCTAGCATCTCATTCATGTTTCATAGGCCGGAAAAGTCTTATGGCTTTGCCTAACTACCAGAGTTTGGGTAATGCTGTCTTCCCATGTTGCCAGGAAGGAGGGGAGCCAATAAGGAGAAACGTTAAGGGTCTCTCTGATACCCAGTTCTACTCCCTTCTTAGTCAAGTGAGTTTTGGCAAGTTAGGTTTCCTTATGTATAAAATAGAAGTAAAACAGTTTCCACCTCATGTGGTGATTATACAGATCAAACGAGACAAGTAATGTATGTAAAATACTTAGCATAATGCCTGGTATAGAATAAGTATTTAATAAATGTTGAGTATTATTGTTGCTGTTGATTAGCTGATTCACCAATTAGTCATTTGTATTAGGAATTGATGAAGACATTTTAGAGCTGATCTCTGAATTACTGGATGGAAAGTGTTCAGGACAAGAACCATCAGTTTATTTCCAGGAGACTGAGTTTTTTCCCAAAAACTGTTAAAATATGATGAGTTTTTAAATTTCTAGATGAAACTGTTCTCTTGCTGTGAAACTAATACTCCCTTGGTCAATTTTATCCAAAAGCCAGATGAAAATGTATTTGTGTGATCAGATGTCAGCGCATTGAAGGGTTTGTCATTTTCTGCATCCATCGAACAAAAGACCATGTTGCGATTGTTAGTTTGTTTCCTGATGGCTTTTTCGTTTGTATTTAAAACCATCCAGAACTTTCTTCTTCTAGTGAGTCAATCGCCACAACAATTAAGCAGATGTATCCAGCAGGCAGGAAAATTCGTAGGGGACCTGGCCACTGGCTCAAGAGCCTCAGTGAAAGAGAGGGGAATGAGCATATACTGATAACCTGCTCTCCGCTGAGAATCTGATGAGTCGTTTCAATTAATCAGCATAGCAAATTTGAGATCAGGGGGCACCTGGGTGGCTCAGTTAATGGAGCGTCTGACTCTTGATTTTGGCTCTGGTCATGATATCACATTTCATGAGTTCAAGCCCTGCATTGGGCTCCAGGCTGACAGTGTGAGCCTGACTGGGATTCTCTCTCTCCCTCTTTCAATGTTTCTCAAAATAAATAAATACATTTTAAAAAATAAATTGGCGAGATCAGTACTATCCCTCAGTTTACTTGAGAACATTGAGTCTCAGGAGCTGCCAGTAATTGGTCCAAAGTTTCCAAGATAGTAATTGGCAGGGCTTAGTTTTGAGGGAAAGGAGGAAAATAATAGAAAGAAACATATGCTTTGTAGTAAGAAAGAGCTGAGTTAGAATCCTGGCTTTATCCCTCACCAAAACAATATCTTGATTAACTTTTATGATCCAGTTTATCCCTCTGTATAATGAAGATAATAATAATAATAATGCTCACAATCACAAGTAACACAGATGTAAGGCTTTGGGTAGGGGTTTTTACATAGAGCTTGTGCATGTGAACCCAGTTAATCTATACAACAATCTGACTGAGGTGGTAAACATTATTATCCTTATTTTACAAAAGACAAAACTGAAATACTCACTGGTTGAACAACTTACCCAAGGTCCACACAGCTAGTAAGGAGCAGAGTGTGAATTCAAACCCAAGCACTCTGGCTGCTAAGACTGACTCTTTAGCTCCTCGCTGCCCTCTGCACTAGGTAATCATGCTATGCGGAACGAATGAGAGAACACTGAGTCAAGTTCAGTGTTTGCCCATGGGAGGGCTTCATGATCATTACTTTCGCACTCTGTAATACTGAGATGGTACTTCAAGGGGGAGTCTTCTCCCCATGGAGTGATCTAGCCTGAGGACCTCTGACCATTGGCTCAACTATGAATGTCCCCTTATTCCTTTTATCTGTCCCAGGGCTCCTTTCCCACCCATTATTTTGTCTGGGGTAATGCCTGTTCATTGTTACAGGCATTTGCAATTTCTCTTAAGGAAATCAAATTTGGGATGGGACTGTCCAGTCTCCGTTGGTCTGTAGCAGGTAAATTGCCTACTGTGGGAAGACTGTGGGTGATGACCTGTAAGGAGATTAGAGTCAAAGTATGGCATTTTAGAAGACCAGCCGGGGCACCTGGCAGGCTCAGTCGGTTGAGCGTCCAGCTTCGGTCGGCTCAGGTCATGATCTCATGATTCATGGGTTTGAGCCCCATGTTGGGCTCTGTGGTGACAGATAGCTCAGAGCCTGAAGCCTGTCTTCAGATTCTGTGTCTCCCCCTCTCTCTGACCCTCTCCTGCTCAAGCTGTCTCTCTCTCTCTCTCTCTCTCTCTCTCTCTCAAAAATAAACATTAAAAAAAATTAAAAAGATAAAGAAGACCATCCATCAAATGCTAAGTTAGCTGAATGGTATAATTGCTTAAAGATTTTATCATATATTTGGTTTTTACTAATGGAGAGCTTAGCTATAATCCTTTTAAATTGATTAGCCATTTTTCCTATTGTTAGACCGGATTGTTAAGGATGGTTCTCATTTCCTCTGAGTTCATCTTATCACAGAAATCTACGAGACAAAGAGAAGTTCTATTTTCAGATGAGCAGTTAAATGGTTAGGAACAATAAGAAAAGATGTGAAAGGCCTGAAATCTTGAGATTAGGTTCAGCAGCTAATGAATTTGGAGGAAACACTGAGCGAGGAGGGAACTAGTTGCTAGCTGAACAGAAAGATGATGAACTATATTGACTACTGAGAGCAGTCATGGTAAGTTACTACGAAAATATTTTCCAAACCTCCAGGCAAAAAGCACAGACTCAGCGAAGACAAATAACTCTCAGAGTCATTTTGTTAGGTGAATCCATAAGGGAGCTGCAACTTACAAACATTCTCTAATGGCCCCATTTTAATCTTCTTCCTCTCGAACACTGAATAAAAGAAGTAAAAGTCGGGGTTAAAGGACAAAGCGGTCTTTCATGATACTTTTGTGTTCGTACGTCTTGACATAGTCTTCCCTCAAATTTAAGATGTAAAAATATGTACAGTACACACACACACACACACACACACACACGCACACACACACGCACACACACTGTTTTAGCATTGCTGCCTATCATATAAACAGCTGGGTGCCCTTGGTAACTTGAGGGAACATTATAGTAGTTTAATTCAATATCACTGAAGACGTATGACGTTGAAGGCAGTAAGTTAATTACCTCACTGCATTAAAAAAGATGTCTGCAGCAGTCACCTTGATGCTCTTTCTAAATCCTACCTAATGAGTTACCACAGCTTGTGGACGCTACAGGGTGGACCATGCCGTGCGCCCCCCAACCCCCTGCCGTGGCCACCTCACTGCCTTCCAATAGCCAGCATCATCTCAGGCCTGCAGTGCCACACGGACTTCTCACCCACTTTGTCCCTTCCTTTAAATAGCAGTCTGTCCCTCAAAACGGAAATCTCATCATGCTGCTCCCCCACAGAGAACTCAGTGGCTCTCAGCATAATGGCCAAACTCACTTCCTGCCTCATAGGGTCCTATGTGCACTGCCCTCAGTGCCCCGGCCAGCATCCTGATGTTCCCTTGCCATCTGCACCCTCTCCAGTCCCATTCCTTCATGTAAGCCCACCCCCACCCTCACCCCCTCCCTGTCCCAGAGCCCTCACATGTCCCTCTGCTGCTTCTGCTCACACAGCTTTCCACACCTGGCCTCACCTGGCTACCTCCTATTCTCCTTTAGAGCACTTTGTGTTTTTTTCACCTATGGCTCTATCCTCACAGTTTATTTATATACCTAGTTGTAGAATGAAATTTCAAGTCCCACAAAAGCAAACTCACCAACCTTCATAAGGAAATGGGGATTGCTGTATCCTCAGAGTCAAGCACAGTTCCCCACCCCTAGAGATGCTAAATATTTGTTGAATGAGTAAATGAAAGAACTTAGTATTCACAGAGAGAAGAATATTTGCAAGGAACATAAATCAGAAAGAAAGAGATAATGTGGAGCACAGATAAGATGGTCATTCAGTCCTAGCAGTGGGACTGGGGAAATCTCAGTAGATGAAAGTGGAGTTTGAAGGATAAACAAAATTAAGAAATGCAAAATAGAGGGACAGGCCTTCTCATTCAGAGAAAAGCACATGACACTTTAAGAAATGGTAAAAAGGCGGGCAGAGCTCAAAGCTAAGGGGTACGGTGGATAGGAAGCTGGAAGGGAAGGTGAGGTAGAAGATAGCCTTGAATGCCACCCCAAAAAGTTGGAGTAAGCCTGGAGATGAAGGGCTTCATTATCTTCGTGAGGGAGAACCGCATGGCCCAAATGGTTTCAGCAACACTTTATGGGTGAATAAGAAAAATCTAGGCTAAAAATTTAAGCCTGAACTAGACAAACAGAAGAACAAGAGCAGGGAAGAGATTCAAGAGATAGTTTTCTTTTCACACTGAAATCATACAAGTTTCATATAAAAGGTTTTTTTAGAACTGAAATTTTTCCCTTGTGAGTGATTCATTCATTTGAAATGGATCTTTCTAATTTTTATAGGAAACAAGAAAAAGAGAGAGAGGTTGTTTGGTGGATAGTTTTGGTTGCAAAAAGGATGAACTTAACCCAACTACTTTAGGCAAAACTGGGGATTTATTGGCTGTCGTACCCTATAAAGGCCAGCTTGCTGCTGGAAGCTCTTTTTGCTTCTTGTCATCTTTCATGTTTGCTTTACTTTGGGTATCAGTTTTACTTTCTCAGACAGGTACTTTCTGAGCTTTTTCTTGCAAAGGTTGTCATTTGTGCTTCCTTTAGATGCTATTAGAAAACTCCTTGATGGGATGCCTGGGTGGCTCAATCGGTTGAGCGTCTGGCTTCAGCTCAGGTCATGATCTCACAGTTCATGGGTTGGAGCTCTGTGTCGGGCTCTGTGCTGACAGCTAGCTCAGAGTCTGGAGGCTGCTTCTGATTCTGTGTCTCCCTCTCTGTCTAACCCTCCCCTGCTCGCGCTGTCTCTCTCTGTCTCTCAAAAAAAAAAAAAAAAAAAAACAACCATAAGAAAAAGAAAGAAAACTCCTAGAGGGGGTGCCTGGGTGGCTCAGCTGTTCTAGTGTCTGACTCTTGGTTTCCATTCAGGTTATGATCTCATGGTTTGTGGGATCAAGCCCTGTGTCAGGCTCTGTGCTGGTAGCATGCAGCCTACTTGGGATTCTGTCTGTCTCCTCTCTCCTTCTTGTGCCCATGTGTGCGTGTGTGCATTCTCTCAAAATAAATAAATAAACATTAAAAGAAGAAGAAAAAGAAGAAGAAGAAGACAATGACAACGACTGCTAGAGGGGGGCTTTCAGCAACATGGCTGGGCAGCACATCCGCCCCCTGGGCCTGGAAGGTGTTCTGTGCCAGCTCCTCAGAACCGTAAACTTGACATTGTCTGCTGGGGTGGAGCTCTAAATAAAAAAGGGTTCCATTATAGGAGGAAGGAAAAGGTCTGGTGAGACAAAACAATACATGTCCATTACATACACCATGGACATAGATTATATGAAATGTTGAATACTGTCATACATTTGGGGACCACAGATCAAGCATGGATGTTCACGTAGCTCTTTCTTGTATTCATTCGTCTTATAATAACCCAAAATATCATCTCCAGCATGCCCTGCTTGCAATATGAAAAAAATAGAGAACTTTTTTCCCCCCATCTTCTGGGTCTTGAGCTTGGCTAACTGAAAGATTATGTTCTTTTAATGAAGTTGGAGAGCACTCTTTTCATTCCAGAAATAAAAGAATATTTGTGTAGAAAAGGAAATAGCTGAACACAATGTTTTTTCTTCTTCTGAGTCTACCTTGCTTCATGGTTGAATAATGTCCTAGATAGCCAAGGGGAAATAAATAAATGAAACCAATATTTCTCTTAAGAAATTTAAACAAAGCAAAACAAATACCCATTACAGTTCTGGGAATCTAACCCAGTTTTGACACACCCTAATGGCTTCATTAAGTCTTTGTTACAAGTAAGTTCAAAATAATCCATTAAAAAAAAACACAGATGAATATGGGTTAACTGCCTAATAGTTCATCTTATATTTCCTGTAACTACCTTACATTATTTATTTTATAATAGTAAAATAGGGTTCAAGAGCTGTGGATTTGAGTAACTATAATATGATGGCAGATCATTTAAAGCACATTATATTTAAAAAAGGTATCTTGATATTCTTAGGAAATCAAAGCCACTAAAATATGAAATTACAGTGCATTAAGAACGTTCAAATTATATTTTTATGGATTATAAATTGTAAGATTTTTACAAAGCCTCTGGGGAATTTTAGAATTTGCGTTGGAAGCCACTCTGTGGAGTCCCATAAAACATTTTAAAGGTAGGAATTTTCATGGGTCACTAAGGACTTCTGTAGAGCCCCATAAAAGTGCAATTTCTATAAAATATTATATTAATACATTTTAGTTTATTTATCTTTGTGCCTTTCCTCTAGCTATAACCTAACAATCATCTCATCTTTTATTTTTTATGTTACTTTCTTATGGTTATATTCAGATATAAATCTGTACATTCATTATATTTCATGTGGCCTTTTAGGAACCATGTTATCCAAAAATAATATTTGAAATGGCACCGAGAAACATTTTTGTGAAGCCGTCAGCCAACGGTGCCATGGGTTGGGAGCAGGTTGAAATGGAGACTTTCAAACATTTCTAAATAAAATTACATAGCAACAAATTTCACGACAGCCTCTATAATTAAAAAAAAGTAAGAAACCTTTGGCAGGTGTTGCATTCCTGTTTCTCCCCGTGTGTAGCTCAGGTTGGCTGGTAAAAACTTCCTTGTGTGCTATGACACCTATAATCTATTTTTAAAACAACCCTTATCCTTCTTATTTGAATACAGTGAATCAAATTAAACAGACCTAATTATGCCTAGAAAAACTGTACATTTTGGGAGCAGTTGAGCTAGGGTGGGGTACTAGTTTGCTAAGGCTGCTGTAACAAAGTAGCCCTGACAGGAACTCATTGGTTCCGCTCTGGAGGGTAGAATTACAAAATCGTGGTGCCCGCAGGGTTGGTTCCTTCTGAGGGCTGTGACAGAAGGTCTATTTCAGGCGACCCTCCTTGGCTTGCCGCTGGTCCTGTTCCTCTTGGGTCTCTTTGCATGGCCTTCCTTCTGTTTGTCTATATGTTTAAATTTCCCTTATTATAAGGACACCAGTCATATTGGCTTAAAGGCTCCCCTTAATGACCTCATTTTAACTGGATTACCTCTGTAAAGACCTTATCTGCAAATAGCAGTCATATTCTGGGGTACCAGAGGTGAGGATTTAGGGAATTTAACCTATAAAAGATAGGTTGACCTTCCTGCCTGACCGTGCAGAGAGTCCTCAAGAATGTTGTTGCCATGATTCCCATGGACAGCCGTTAAGAGTAGAGGTCCCGGAGTTGGAGGCCTGGATTGAGGTATGGCTTCTGACACTTGTTACCTGTCGGATGGGAAGCAATGCTTAACCTCCCGTGATCTCACCTTCCACATCTGTACACTTGGGCTGAAAAACAACTGCCTCAAGGAGTGATCTGAAGCTTACATGACAGAATCCATGAAAGTGCTCACTAACTAGAAAAAAACAGATACCCAAATATACTACCTCCTCTTAGGGCTTTTATCCTCATGCTGTCTATGGTTATTGTTGCCCTCCTTTATTGGAACTTTTCAATGATAACACCTTCTATAATTATGTTAACCCAAAGAGGAGTCTCTTTGATCTATTTCAGTATTGGTAGCTTGGATATACCTCAAGGGAATTTGAATGAAAGGTACTATGGACAATGGCTAAAATTATAATTATATTTATATTTAGAAATTAGTAGCAGACTGAACCACTGGGTCCCTCCCCCCACTCAGAAAGTACATATAAACAATTCTGATCCCACCCCTGACTTAAAAATTTATCTTGCGTATGCAAGACTGGACCAGAAGTTAATTGGACTAAAAATTCTAATCTAGATTCTACTACGACTTCTCTGTGTCTATTCTGACTTCTGTACAAAAGAGGATGCTGGATTTGGGGTTTATATTTTGTCATTTAGATCTGAGAAACAATGGCTTCACTTCGAAATGCCCACTACTGCCAGTCATCAGACAAAGCCACGAGGAGGTGGCTCCCAGGCTCAGATTTTCCCTCGTTTATACTGAGTATTTTACAGAAAAAAATATAAAATCTCTAGGAGCGCCTGGGTGGCTCAGTTGGTTAAGTGTTGGACTTCATCTTAGGTCATGATCTCACGGTTTGTGAGTTTTAGGCTTGAGTCGGGCTCTGCGCTGACAGTTCAGAACCTAGATCCTGCCTCCGATTCTGTCTCTCCCTCTCTCTCTCACTCTCTCTCTCTCTCTGCCTCTCTCCCACTTGCTCTCTCTCTCAAAAATTGTCGGGCCGCCAAGTTTTCTGTCTGCCTCAGGCAAGGATTATCACTCCGTTGAGTGAGCCAGTAAACAAGATTTGCATCTGTAGGCTGGAGATTGCCATTTCCTGGTCAAAACAACTTTGGCGACTGTCTTGCAGAGCTAGACGTGAGTGGCCAAGGCACACAAAAGATCAAAACCATATTCAGTGTTAGTTCTCCATCCCCCAAGATTGCTGAGGCACAGTCGGGGCGCTTCTTTGATATGCATTTGACTCTGTAGCCTGCCTAGGTCAGCTTGCCTTGTCTTCCCCCCCTGAAGACTATATAAAGAACAGTTCTTTGAATAAACGCTCTTTTCGCCTGATCGGAGAACCGTGAGTTCTGTCTTTACTCTTTGCGTCTCCCTCTCCTGCCCCCTTTTTTCTCTCCCTCCCTCAGGAAAAGGACCCGCGACGATTCTCCGCCCTGCCGGTCGGGGCGGACGAAGCAGCCCAGCCGTTGGGTTACGACAATTGGTGCCTCAACGGGGGCTCAGTAAAGTAACGCGACACTGAGCTCGGGTTACGGCAAAAAATAAATAATTTTTTAAAAAATATAGAATGTTTTTAGGGGCGCCTGGCTGGCTCAGCCAATTAAGCGTCCAAGTTCAACTCAGGTCATGATCTCAGTTTGTGAGTTTGAGCCCCTCATCGGGCTCTGTGCTAACAGCTCAGACAGAGCCTGTAGCCTGCTTTGAAATCTGTGTCTCCCTCTCTCTCTGCCCCTTCCTAGCTCACTTCTGTCTCTCTCTGTCTCTCAAAAATAAATAAACATTAAAAAAATTAAATGTTTTTAGAAAAAACAGAAAAGATTTTCAGGTCCCAGAAAATAATCTTCATTCAAGCACTCACTTGAACTACAGTGAAACTTACAGTAGTTGACCTTACAACAATTGCAGTTTCAAGGGTAAGTGGGACCACTTTCTTTTAGTGACAAAGGGACGATAAAAGGTATCAGCCCAGCTGTACATTAAGGAGGAAATATAGGAACCTGAACTATGACTGTTGTGTTTGAAACATCATCAGACTTTTAAATATTGTGAAAAGCATTTCTGAGATCAGGACCAATCTGAATTAGTAAGGATAAAATGGCGCGCACACACACACACACACACACACACACACACACACACACACTGGTAGTTTTAGAAGGTCTTTTCAGGAAAAACTTAAGCTCTGCCTAGAAGCTTGAGCGAGCGTCACGCCCCATCCAGGAGACAGCCCTGCACTTGTCCCCTGGGAACGTGTGACCTGAAGGTGCCCTGAGGTGTGTCTCGTACCGCCTGTGTCTGCTCTCATCGGCACAAACTCACACGGTCTCCTGCTCTGACCAGGTCGGTCCATGACAACAGAATACAGGCGGGTTTAGTCGTTGTGACCCTCGTGTTTGGATGCCTTTCTTTGTTTCCAGCTAATTTCCGGCTTAGCTCTGGGCCTGGATATCAACCTCCAAGCTGTGTGTGAAAGGGGCTGGAATTGCACTGAACTGTAAGTAGCCAGAACTCTGCAACATACAGGCACGATGACATCAGAAACTCACACCGTTGCCATCTTGGTGTGCTTATGAGGTCTGTGGGGACACAGAAGAGAGCAGAGGCAATAGTAGCAAACGGGCTTTTGCAATAATCCACAGCTAGACGCCTTCAGCACAGTGTAGGTGTAGCCTTCCAGACTGAGTGCAGTTACATAAAGCTCAGGATATGTGGGAAGGAGAAGCCCTGCTTTGTGCCCACAGGACCTCTGCAGAATTTGCTGTCCTGTTACGCTAATGTCTTTAAAAGAAGCCCACTCACTTAAAGCAATGGAGAGGAACAGTATCCCTGTAAGTGACACTGATCTAATGGCTCGACCTTGACGTGCCACGATCCTTTCTGAACCATGGCATCAGGCATGTTTTAGCTAACATCGTGGCCTGGACCCTGGTTGTTAGTGGGGGAGCTGGGGAAGCCGATGGTGGCTAAGCTGGCTTCCTGGGCCTGTGACTGAGCGACCTCACGAGCGCCGTACTTAGCAAGGTTCCACGCTTGGTTTAATGCTCTGCTGTCTCCATCTGAAGATTCTTTTTTTTTTTTTTTAAGTTTATTTCTTAAGATGAGACAGACAGAGACTGCGTGAACAGGAGAGGGGCAGAGAGAGATTAACCAGCAGGCTCCACGCTGACAGAGCAGAGCCTGAGGCGGGGCTTGAACTCCCAAAACCATGAGACTATGACCGAGAGACTATGAGCCGGAACCGAGAGTTGAATGCTTAACTGACTAAGCTACCATGGGAACATCCCACCTGGAGAGTCTTCACATTTTAGCAAGGGCGTCACATTCTCATTTTCCACTGGGGCCTGCAGATGGCGCTGCTGACGCTGCCTGGCAGGCAGCGAGGCTCCCGGGGCACCATGCCTAGGGGGTGTGAAGAGCCTGAACGAATGCTAGCAGCTTTGTTTACGGAACTGAAATGAATCTCAAGGATGAGATGTGTGAATGATGCGACTCGGAAGCCTGTACGAGAGCAGTGGTTTGTGGAAGTTTCCAGAAGAGCTCCCTGAGGGGGGAAGGAAGTATGGTCAAGGTACCCACGAAACCCATCAGAAAGGATTGCTGCCAGCAAGACCCCCTCGAGCCTGCTCTCCTTTCTTAAAAAGTGGCATCAGACTGCCCTGCTTGCCCTCAGCTTACAGTGGACTCTCTTCTGCTGCCCTGCCCCGCGGTCTGTAGCCTCCATTCTTCCTACCGGTGAGGCGGATGGTTGACACCAAGAGAATAAAAAAGGTGCTCTCCTCCCTTCTCTATGCAGTGATGACTACTTACCCAAGCTCAGTTCTTCCCGAGACCTTCTTTGTTTGTTTGTTTGTTTTTGAGAGAGAGACAGAGAGAGAGACAGAGACAGAGACAGACAGGGCAGCATAAGTGAAGGAGTGAAGGGAGAGAGAGAGAATCTGAAGCAGGCTCCAGGTTCTGTTCTGACAGCTGAGCAAGGCTTGAACCCACAAACCGTGACATTATGACCTGAGCCAAAGTCAACCAATGGAACCACCCAGGTGTCCCTTCCCTAGAGCTTCTTGACGCTTCCAGAGAAAGGTGAAGAAGGCTGGACTTTATAGATTTAGGATAGAGACTGGTGAAGTCCTCTCCAACAGTGAAAGTGATAGTGTAGTACCAACCTCCTGAAATGACTACATGATTATTTAACCTTCTCTGGGGTGGCAGTAAATTGAAGAGTATTAAACCATCACAGGGAAGTTTCATTTTTATTCCTTCCAATAGGCAAGCTATGTACTTCTTCAAGAAATGGATAGCACTTGATTTTGCAGATGACCACCCCTCTATTTTAAAAATGAAGTAAATGTTGAAAAAGTCATCAGTCCAGTGTTTTCACAAAATTTTAATTTCATGGAATGCATTTTTTTGCTAAGAATTACAAGTTTTTGAGAGAACAACTACTTGGAAATATAGAAAACCTCCTTAAAACATCTCTTCAAGGAAAAAAAAAAAGAAAACAAAATATGTAGAAAATAAAAACCACAAAAACATGATGTGAGAATAAATTTATAGTCCTAATGCTTGCACATATATAAGTCAAATAAAGGAAAATAAGTGAATTAAGAGTCCAATTCAAGAAATAGAAAAACAACTATAAATAAACCTAAGAAAATGGTAGGAAATCAGAAACAGATAAGTAAGAAAATGAAAATAATAGAATTAAAAAATAAACCCAAAGGTAGATTTTTTAAAAGGAAAAAGAAAAGGATAAAGCTGTGGCTGATGTAGTAAAGAAAAGAATATATAATTCAAGAGATTAGAAATGAAAAAAGAAATGACACCCAGAAGAATAACCAGCTAATCAAAAAGCAATTTATATGACTTTACAAATACATTTGAAAACTAGGATGAAGTTTTCTAGAAGAAAAATGTTACCAAAAATGACCTCAGGAAAGTAATCCAATTACTTCTACTTTTATTTCACATTACTTTAGAAAAATTAGTCAAGGTAACTGGGCAGAAGACACAATTTATAAATGTGTATACTATTTATTATGTTGTATATAATAGTATATATATTAGGACAGAGAATAATTTTTAATTATTTACATATATAATATATGACTATAAAACTTGATTATACAAGAAAATCAACAGAAAAACGTTGGCATCAAGAAGGTAATTCAGAAAGAGGATTGGATGCAGTTTTAACCTATAAAACATAAGTATAAATGTGGTTTCCCCACATTCAAATCAATCATCAGAGGATGGGAAATATCTCGTTTACAATAACAACAAAAAATACCTAAGAATAAACTTCAAAAGAAATATGCTAGGTCTACAGGAAGAAAACTTCAGTTCTATTGAGGGGTATTTAAGAAAATTTGAATATATGAGCGACGCATCTTTCTTTAGGACAAATCATTATTTAAAAATACAAATTCTTCTTAAATAGCAATCTGCCAACAAAATGTTTTTCTGTGACCTTGGGAAAATGAATCTAGAGAAACAAACATGTGGTCTTAGCTAAGATATCTTTGGAAAGGAATAATGAGACAATGAAATATTCATATCCTGAAATCAAATAATTAAGTAATTAAAGTTAAATTTTACTTAATTTCAGAATGTGTAAGTAATTAAATAACTGTAGTGCCAAAAACAAAATTGTTAGAAAGTCATTGGAATAGAATAGTCTAGAAATAGACCCAAATTTCTGGGTTTATGAAGTGCTCTTTAGGCTAAAAGTAAAATTTCAAATAACGGAGTAAAGGTGAAATAAATAAAGCTGAGTATCACACTAGTTATATCAAAGCAAAGTCTGACTGTATCAAAGTTTTAACTGTTAAAAGTAAAACCACAAGTATCGATAGAAAGTGTAAGTTTGTTTATTTCTAATTTTGAAGTGGGGAAATGATTGTTAAAAAATATGCATAACTCACAACCATAATGGAAAAGATCAACAAAAATCACAACATAAGGTTTTAGAAATTCATTTGGCAAATTACAAAACAAAAACCTAGAAAACAAAAGGAACTGTATTTGCAAAACATATATCATGGAATGCATTGATTAATTTTCCATAAAAAACTAATTAAAAAAACCCCAAAAGTTCATAGAAAAAAATAAATACCAATGGCCAGTAAATAAGTGGAATGATGCTTGGACTTCTTTACAACTAAAGAAATTTCATTTAAAAGAGAAATATATTCGATTTCACTTACTAGAATTTTAGGTAGCATTGGCAAAGATATGAAGAAATAGGCATTCTCCTCTAGTGCTGGTAGGAATGAAAGTTGGTGCAACTTTGCAGGACAATTTGGCACTATAATTCTTTTTCAAAGAACTCATCCTATAGATTTTCTTATGAATAGATTCTCCCTAAGGCATACCAAAGTATATATGTATAAATGTATAAATATATAAACACAGATATAGGTACATATATTTTTACTGCAACATCAAATTCAAGACTGGAAGTATTCTGTGTCCATGATGAAGAAAGTAATTAAATAGATGATGATGCATTTATAGACAAGAACACCAGAGCTGTTGGGATGCCTGGATGGCTCAGTTAATTAAGCTTCTGACTCTTGGTTTTGACTCAGGTCATGGCCTCACAGTTCCATGGGTTCAAGCTCTATGGTGGAAACACAGAGAATGCTTGAGATTCTCTCTCTCTCTCACTCTCTGCCCCTCCCCTACTCATGCTGTCTATGTCTCTCTCAAAATAAATAAATAAACTTAAAAAAAAAAAAAGACTTCCAAAGCTGTTTAACAAGGAATGAAGTTGGTATGCCTACATTTAATGGGAAAGGCCCTCCAAGAGGTATACCTCCTTTCCTTTCATTTCTTGGGTCACGTAGATTGGCCTTATGTAATTTGACTTCTGGAAAGCATCCAACGCTTTCTTTGTTGTTGTTGTTGTTTTCAACAGTTTTACGTACAACTCATATGTCATATAATTCACTCATTTAAAGTGTACAATTCAGTGGTTTTTAGTATATTCACAAAATTGTGCAGCCATCACTACAACTTTTGTCTCCCTTTAAAGAAGCCCCATAACCCATTAACAGTCCCTCCCCTTACCAACCAGCAGCCCTAGACAACCACTGATCGACTTTGTCTCTATAGATGTGCTTATTGTGGACCTTTTCAGTAAATGGAATTATACACACATAACTAAGGGTGAAATTTTGGGGGTCACCAAGAAACTCTGAGTTTTGAGGAACTGGGAAAATGTTTTCCAAAGGGGCTGTACTATTTTATATTCTCATCACATTGCATGAGTGTTCTAATTTCTGCACATCCTCACCGACACTTACTCTCTCTTCTCCTTTACTTCGGCAATCCTAGTGTGCGAGAAGTGTAACTCATTGTGGTTTTGATTTGCATTTCCCTCGTGCATGTTGAACGTCTTTTCATGTGGTTATTGGCCACTTTTATATGTTTTTGGTAAATGTGTAATCAGAAACTTTGCTCATTTTTTCCACTAGGTTTTTTAAATCTTTTTTATTGCTAGATTGTAAGAGTTCTTTGTATATACTCTGGATACAAGTATCTATCAAACATATGATTTTTAAATATTACTCTTATTGTATTTTGCTCTTCATGAAGCCATTTGCAGCACAAGAGTTAATTTTGCTGAACTCCAATTTATCTATTTTTTTTCTTTTTTCATTTGTGCTTTGATGTTGTATCAAAAAAAAGTTTAATCCCTGGCCAAAAGGATTTGCTTCTATGTTCTGTAGATTTTATAGTTTTAGCTCTTTAGATCTGTGATCCATTTTAAGCTTCACTTAGGGGGAAAGAAAGAGGCTCGTCTTCATTCTTTGAATGTGAACATCCAGTTAATCCAACACCATTTATTGAAATAAAAATCTTTCCCCCAACCGCATTATCTTGCCAATATCACCTATGGAATATTCTAGAATCAAATGTTAACTGATGATTGATGCATTTTTATGACTTTTTCATTAAACAAAATTGTTCTTCTTTGTGAATGAATTTACATAGAATTCATATTGCATTTTATGAAAAATGTACCACCTACCTTTTTGTTAACCCTTCAGTTTTCACGCACATTTTTCAGTATTAAGGTATTAAGGTTCTGCTTAAATTCAAGAGGCTCAGTTTGAAAGGCTATAGATGTTTTTGATTTTCCTCTATCATTGTGAAATTATCATGTCACTTTGTTAGCTGATGATGAGGATTTAAACATTTCCTAGATACTTGTCATTTGGGTATATGGAGAATTAAGTGTAGGAAAAAAATAGCTCCAGAGAAGGAAATAGAATTATTGAATTTTACTGTTATCACCATAATCCCAGCTACCATTCATTGAGCATTTACTCTTTGCTATATACTTATCTGATTTAATTCTTGAAGCAACCTATTTTGCAGATTAGGAAACTGAAATTAGAAGAATGCAATAATATCCCCAAAGTTATACTATGTATAGATGGTAGAGCTAGGGTTCAAAGCCAGCTCTACCTGAATTTCGGGTTCAAAGACTGCTCACTGCCCCTTCCTGGAATCGTGCCCAGCACCACAGATGGCTCATGCTGAAATCCTATAAAATGGCATCATGTCCTAGGGGAATAAATTCATGTATTTGTCCAGATAAAAGACAGTTACTTTGCACAGAATGAGGAAGAACAGTTAGTAAATTCATAACTTGTCAAATATACTTCAAGTACACTGCTCCCTTCTAGAAAGGTGTTTTCCTTATCCCAGGCAATCAGAGGTACTGAGAAACTGGTTCATGTAGGGAGTCTACTGGCTTCTCTCAAATCTTAGATGTCACACCAATCTCAATCAGCACTTTTTTTCCCCTATGGGACCAGTTTCTGACGAAGACAGGAAGTATGACTTGGGAGAAAAAAACTCCTGTTTTACTTCTGGAAAGGAATGCAGTCACATTTCTTACTGGCTTTGCATGTTCAACTCTGCAAAACAAGCCTAGAATCAGATAATCATCAAATAGCCTCCAAATGCATAAGTGATTTTTTTACAGTTGAAAATGAAAAAATATGTGACTGACTATAGAAGGCAATTTGGGATAGTTCATTGATGAAAAGACAGAAAAGCATTTGTATCGACTGTGTCAATGACCCAGAATGAAAAACACAGACTAGTGTCTGTGCCACAGCTTAGCCCTTGGCTTTAAGGTGTCTCGACATTAAGAGGACTGCATAGCAAAGATTTTACATTTTTATGACTTTTTCATTAAACAAAATTGTTTACATTGGGTGAAGGAGTAAAAAGCATATGACGTGGAGGACTGGGTTTGAAGTCTATGTTCAACAGTTTCTAAGAGGCTAGCTTAAAAAAAAGTTACAAAATTCCACATTTCATTTCTTTGTCTATGAAATGAAGATGCTTTTTACTCTTAAGTGTGTATTCCGATGTAGAAATCAGGGGCCTGGGCTTTGCACCTATTTACATCAGGGTCCAAATCCCAACTGTGTGATATTGGATAGACAGCTAGCCTCTCTGAACCTCAGTTTTTCCTTCTATAAATGGGGTTAGTAATACAGAGGGTTTGTGAAAAATTAAGGTAACATGTACAACGCACATGAAATTGAACTTGGCTCATCCTGCGTGCTAAAAATACACCCACCTTTTGTTGTTGTTTATGATCACTGTTGCTCCTACTACATGAGCCGCCCTGTCCAATACATACCATGAAGCATACCCTCTCTCCTCATGTTTAGTTTGAAAGAATAGTATGTTTAATAATTATCCTTTCCCATATGGACAGGCATTTCCCCTTTGGCCATAATGTAAATGTAGAAAACTCCTGGCTCCTTTTCATGAGTTCTGGGTGTAACTGTGTTCACTTTCTCCTGAGAAGTGAACTTCAGTGTTTTAGTTTAATTACCCAAAGCCCTTTGCGGAAGGTATGCCTTTCCTGCATCAGGGATTCCCAGAGCTGATACATACAAAAGTGAAGGAGCTGGGACAGGGGCTGTGGCACCCCTTCTCCTCATCCAGAAAATGTGCATTTCCAATTCAGAATCTCCCTGGAAGCCACTGGCTCTAGAGGCAGAGACTATTTTTATCAATAGAAGTCTGCCCCTGAAATTTTATTGCCAGCTCATCTTACCACAACTTCACTCCTCTTGTCTGGTTCCCCACAACCCTTTCCAACTGGAAACCAGAACAAGTTTCAAGGAGATGCTTGGAGGCAGGCAGGCAGGACACGTTTTATGAAAAAGCAAGTATCGGAACTTAAGATTTCAACCTGCTGTCCCTGAAGCAGCTTCTTCTAGCTTTTACTTTCTGCTCTGAAATGAAATTAGAAATACTGAAAGTGCCTTTGAAAATAAAAGGGGAAAAAATGAAGCACTTCTTTTTTTTTAATGTTTATTTTTGAGGGAGACAGAGACTGTGAGAGGGGGAAGGGGCGGAGAGAGAGGGAGACCCAGAACCTGAAGCAGGCTCCAGGCTCTGAGCTGTTGCACAGAGCCCAGTGTGGGGCTCGAACTCACAGACAAGACTGTGAGATCATGACCTGAGCTGAAGTCAGACATTTAACCGACTGAGTCACCCAGGCGCCCCTCCTTGGTTCTGATTAAAATGAACAGGCCAATGGTAACTTCCTCATATGAGTCAAAAGGAACTCACAAAGAGGAACATAGGTCATTTACCAGGGTAGATGTGACTACTCATAGAAGATGCTGTTGGTGAACCCATGAAGGTCAACTCTTCTTAACTAACTTTGAGACTCCAACAATGATAGAGTCTCCCATTACTAGATACTCAAAGGGCCCATGCTACCACTGAGCAGCACATCATGTTGCCTTTGAGCTCCTGGAGTAAAGAATTTCTGTGCCTTTGGCTTTCCTTCACTTTTGAAAATGTTACATTGGATTCCTGTAATATGAGTTACTTATCTGGAAATAGAGATCATTTCACGTGATTGTTACAATCCAATGCCCAATTCCTTCTTTGATCCATTGCACCTGTATATTCCAGACAGTTTAAAAGGGCTAGCTATGCAGATTCTAGAAACTCATCAGCCTATGTAGGGGCTGCGCTCACTACAGTCTGTGCCGATTTTTTGACTCCTCCTCCACTGATCCAGAATGACTTCAGAGACTCCCAGCTTAATGTAAGAACTTAACCAAATCACCTGATTGCACTCACTCGTTTTTAGATGAAGGATTGAATTCAGTCTTAGGGAGATAAAGCAATTAATCCACAGTGGCCCAAGCAGCTTGCAGCAAAACTGAGACTAGAAGTCAGGATCATCTTTCCTCATTCCAGACTGCCCTTCTTCCTGTTACAAGGCCTTGGGAGTTTACCGAGGAGCGGCTTAGCTGGACATGTTCTTGCTCTACAAGATTATAAATGGTCTATCCTCAAATGAACTGCAGCTGTTAAATTGTTAATAACAATTTAGGTATATTAAAATATGATAATTTGTGCCCAAAGGCACAACTTCTATTTCTAGGCAGATGACATGTACATCTCTGCCAAAACCCTCCCTCTTGACTTAGGTTCACACAATATTTTGTATACAAGATAATATTCCTTAATACTTAATCAGTGCATAGTTAATGAGGGTCTTCTGTGTACTCAGCACTCTTCTAGGTGTTGTAGAGATTAGAGGGAACAAAATTTTTCAGTACAGACTTAGAAGACCTGAGGTGACTATAGGAGGAAATTTTGAAGGAGGAAGTCCAAAGGCTTTGCCTTCAAAGACATGCTGGGTCCTAAAGTATGAATGGCTGCTGAGAGACCACTGGTGGGACCGGGCGGGGGTGGCGCACAGATGTTACAGAGAGTCTCCCTGAGACAATGCTATATCACATTGCCCAGGTCAAGGGAAAACTCTCAATGTTTCAAGATGAAATACGCTTTACATTGCTTAAATCAAGACTGTATGTGGGTTTAATTTGTACGAAAGGAGTACAGGAGCTAAGTCATTTGCAGTCAGAGAGCTAATAAAACCCCATGAGACATGACTTTCTTTCTTAGCAGACTAAGAGCTAAAAGTTAAAGATGATTATGACTTTTAGTCTGTGAGCTTTTCTGCTGACAGAGATCTTTTTCATGTGTGTGTTAGATCTAAATGGAAAGATGGGTGTCCTTGAAAAAAAAGTTGCTTCCAGAATTAGGATCTTCTTGGTTCTAAGGATGATTTGTGACTCGAGGGTTCAAAAGAATTTTGATTTACTTGTAAGAAGAGAAGCACGTCTTGAAATGGTTTCAAAGTTGGTCAAACTTTTCTTTAATGAATTAAATGCCATCTTCCAGCCCGCGTTGTTAGAATGTTATAAATTTATGTAACTCTGAAGTTTATAAAGGACTTGCACTCCCTTCCTAGCAGAGGAAGAGAGAGCAGCCATCGTTACCTTCATGTTATAGATGAAGAAGCTCAGCTTCAGAGAGGTTAGGTGACTTGCCCAAGGTTATACAGCTAATAAGTGGCAGAGTTAGATGTGAAGAAGTCTTCACTGATTTTATCCAGTGCTCTGTCATACGCTAATGCTTGGCATTAGAAGGAAGGAAGGGCAAAGGAAGTAAGATAAAGTCAAGTGTTAGGACTGATGAGGTACTTGTAAGGTAATCCAGTTTCCCCCAAAGTAAAACAGTTGGAAAAGAAAATTGACTCCATTTTTATGTTTTAAAGCCCTCACCAGTGTAATATAAGATGAAAAATTAATGAACACCTGTAAAAGATTTCATTGCCCCACTCTCTGGGGCCACAATTTAAAGTTAATGTTATTTTCTGTATTAATAGCTGCTCCCAGTGATGTTTCCTTTTAAATTAATGCAGATGCCAAGTAATTTGGAAGAGACCAAATAGACCGAGAGGAACACCACACATTGCTCACTCAGCAGCCCTCTCATTTGAAAAGAGAGCAGCAGGACCAGTTATTACCATTGGGACCTTGTTGGTGGTCATTAGATGCACACAAGCTACTCCTTAAGAATAACATCCTCTATTTCTTATCCTTGGAAAACTTGTGGGCTCCTAGTAATTGTAGAATAGAATTCCATTATCACAATACTCCCACTGAGTTTTTCTTCCCCTCTTCATTTTTTAAACATTTTCCTTAAATATGACTGCTTGCTCCAGCACTGATAAGGGAGTGGGTTGACACGTTCTGCTCATAAAATGGTAATGATCATCATCTGGGTTATTGCAGATGAAGAATGGAAACGTCCTCAGTCTGAGACCCAAGCTTAGTATTCAGAGACATCCTCAAGGTTTTTGCAAACTCTCCAAGTCATGTCTTTATTCTGGAAGAGCTGAGGCTGCAGCCCACCCTCCTTTGACCTTAAACCTGACCTCCCTCAAGGAAAGAGAACCTCCTATATGTTGCCAGGTTCATGGCTCACCCCTTGTCATCAGAGCATAATTATTTTTCTGGACAGGAAACAAGAGAAATGTGTGGGTGTCTTTTCTGACACCAGTTTGAAGTTATCATGACAAATTAGCCTAAAGTAGAGTAGAATTCCTCAAGTGCAGTGAATACTTCATGTTGAATTAATGTGGGCCTTCATATGTGCCTGGCCCCCTTCCTGTTAGTCTCTAAGTTTGGTTTTGAAGCATAAAAATACAGAGAATTAAAGAAGTAGCTATAGAAATCAGACTCTAAATATCACCAGTAATATATGTACCCATATACGTGTGTGTATATGTATATATATGGATTATATATATATAATGTGCATATGCTACTGTAGAAATGTGCAAAATGTATTTTAATGCAAGCACAGAAAATGCTAAGCAAAGGTGAAATATCTATAAATAGGAGTTGTATTTTTTCCTTTATGGAATCATCTTAGCTTCTTTTAAACCAAGGTTTTAAAGTCTTTTTTGAGGTAACTGGACTAACCATCATCTTCTATTCACCATTTTCTCTCTAGTGGCCCTATTGGGTTATGGCAGGGAAAACAATCTTAATGTGCTTTATGGACAGTCCCTGACTTAGGGGATGGTTTGACTTACGATTTTTTGACATCACATGGTGGGAACAGTAATATACATTCAACAAAAACTATACTTTGAATTTTGAATTTGGTTCTTTTTGTGGGCTGGCGATATGCGGTATGATGTTCTCTATAATGCTGGGCGGGCGCAGGGAGCCTCGGCTCCCAGTCAGCGACATGATCACAAGGGTGAATGATCAATACACTCACAACCATTCTGCACCCGGGCAACCATTCTGTTTTTCACTTTCAGTGCTGTGTTCAATAAGTAATGTGAGATATTCAGCATTTTATTATAAAATAATCTGTGTTAGATGATTTTTCCCAACTATAGGCTAATGTAAGTGTTCTGAAAGCATTTAAGGATGGCTGGGCTAAGCCGTAATGTCCAGTAGGTTTAATGTGTTGAATGTATCTTTGACTTAATATTTTCAACTTACAATGGGCTTGTCAAGACATAACCCCTTGTAAGTCAAAGAAAATCTAAACTTGAGTTATTTGTACTTGCTTGTTACCAGAGTAGCAAAGTGTGCTGGGCACGTGAATGGTGGAAGAGCCTCATGTCCCCAAATGCCTGGAATGTTAGGCAAATAACAGTGAGATTAAAGACCCAACTGTATCTTTCCCTCAAAGGCACATCTCAAATGAATGTATATACATCTTAATTAAGATGCTCTTAATATAAAGTCAACTTGAACCACAGAAAACAGAAGAGAAAAAAATATTATTCTTCCCAATGTTCTGTGGACTTATGCACTCACTTTAGCAGAATCTTAGAAGTGATTTTGCACATGTCCTCACTGAGTCCCCGAGAGATGACATGATATGCCCAGGTTGACATAGCCGGTCCCAATGGGTGGCAGGTCTGATGCTTAAATCCTTCTGTGTTCATTCTTTTTCTAGAAGACTTTATTTTTTTACGTTTTATTTATTATTGAGACAGAGAGAAACAGCATGAGCGGGGGAGAGTCAGAGAGAGAGGGAGACACAGAATCTGAAGCAGGCTCCAGGCTCTGAGCTAGCTGTCAGCACAGAGCCCGATGCAGGGCTCGAACTCATGAACCATGAGATCATGACCTGAGCCTAAGTCTGAAGCTTAACAGACTGAGCCACCCAGGTGCCCCTAGAAGAATTTATATTTTAAGGTGGAGAAGTGTTAGATTTCTGGAGCATGAACAATCTCACATTTATTTGATGCCCCCTTAAATTCTATTTCTTTTCATGTCTTTCTTAAGGGGAAATGTACCGAAATAAAGCCTCCTATGTGCCTTCCCCTTCTCTGATTTGAGGTGATTTTTTTTTTTACCATTTTATTGTAAAATAATATATAGATGCAAAACCCACACCAAACACAAAAGGTTGGGAGCATTCTTGCCAGACCCTCAGCGGGTTGGGTGTGCATGCCCTTGCCCTTCTCGGCCCTCCCCTCTCCCAACTGTTGCTTTATTGGGAAGCCAACTTGCAGGATTGCTATGGACCCCACTCCCTCCTGGGCCCGCCCAGCCTCATGTCTCTGCATGGGCTCTGCAAAGCTCTCAACCTGGGAAGTTCCTCTGCTGATCTCAACTGATATTTTATTTTATTATTTACTTTTTTTAAATAGTTTGAGAGTTGGAGAGAGTGCGAGCAGGGGAGGGGCAGAGAAGGAGGGAAAATCCCAAGCAGGCTCCTCTCTGTCAGTGCAGAGCCTAAAGCGGGGCTCAAACTCATGAACCTGTGAGATCATGGCCTGAGCCAAAATCAAGAGTCAGATGCTCAATGGACTGAGCCACCCAGGTGCCCCTGATATCATATTTCTTAAAATATTCTTTGTTTCTTATTCCTCATCTCTTTGTTCTGCTTCTGAAATATTTCTTTAACTTGATCTACCAATGCTGAGTATTTTAATTTTATTTCCCAAGAAATTTCTTGCTCACTGATTGTTTCTCTTTTATAGCATCCTGTGTTTATTTGAGGGATACAGTATTTTCTCATTCTGCCTGATGATAGGTTCAAATACATTTCAAGTTTTCCTTCATGCTTTGCAGTATCTCATTTTTCTATGTGATCTTTCTTCTCAGTGTTTGTCTTGGTCTGTCTCTCTCAGACAGGAGGCTTGGTTCAGGGTCTGATAACCTTTGCTGTCTGTCCTTTTTGAGAGGGGGGCCCTGCAGACTTGATGGGGGGTTCATGTTGGGAGGGCTGGCTGTGCTGACAGGTGATCAGCGGTCTCATCAAACAAGTGACAGATGGCATTATCTGGAGACTGTCTCCCTGAGGTCTGAAGTTTCCTCAGAGCAGAATCCTCCAACTTTACTGGCTGCCAGCATTCTGGAAGCAGGACAGGGAAGGTGTCCAAGGACTCCACCATTCAACACGTGGAGTGTCACTTCATCCTGTTTTGAGTCCTTCCCTCCCTGACAGTCCCCAGTCTGCCTGGTGCTTTGAGTCCTGAGTCATCCAGAAAGTGCACGTCAGATTTCCTGTAGGCAGGGTGTGTTGTGGGGTGGGTGGATAGCGAAAGAAGGAGATAGACATGTTGTAAGGCATCAGAGAAGCCCACTGTTCTTTCATCCATCCCCCTGCTTTGGCCTTGTTCCCCTCTGCATCTCCCCCCAAACCCACTCCTGCCCTCCCTTGAGGGTAGCTGGTGTTCAAAGAGCTTCGTGGTCCCCCAGCAAGAATCAGTGGGCTGCTTCCTGGCATGCATCTCAGTGGGCTCTTGAACCATAATTCTCCTCTGCTCAATCCGTTATTACTCCTCCTTCTTTTTCCTCTCCCCAATTTGTGTTAAAACCTCTCATCCATCGCTGTGTCCTCCAGTTTTCCTCGTCCATATGCGTAATGTCTTTTTAGGTTTTGAGAAGGAAAGGAGGTAAATGGGTGTGGTTTTCTTGCTGCTGTTAAATTTGATACCAATAGGCTTCATAAAGTCACTTCAGTGATATGGTCTGTTGATCAAGGTTGCTTACAAGTTTTAAATGTTTACTTATTTTGAGAGAGATAGAGATAGAGAGAGAGAGAGAGAGAGAGAGAGGATGAGCAGAAGAGGGGCAGAGAGAGAATCCCAAACAGGCTCCATGGTGTCATTGCAGAGCCTGACCTGGGGCTTGATGCTATGAATGGTGAGATCATGACCTGAACTAAAATCAACAGTCAGATGCCTAATGGACTGAGACATCCAGGCACCCCAAGGTTGCTTAAAATGCTTAAGTAAAATTATATTTAGACCAAAGTAGAAACTTTACTTATGCACCAGTGGATCCTTTAAAAAAAAAACAGAACATTTATTACTTGCTCAGACAGTAATGATTTTAAACTGGTGAAGACATCTATCAGTAACATTTATGTAAGATTTGTTTTGCTACTTGTTTGAAATTATAAGGAAAATTTAACTCAGATATTCATTTTCAATTATAACGTTTTATATTATCTTTATTTTAGAGAACATTTTCTTGAAATAATTTTCTTTGACGTTTTAACAACTTAATCTCAGAGTTATAGCCATAGCTGTTCTCTTTAGAAAGCCTCCACTAGATTTGGTCAGCCCAAACTTGATCTCATGCCCCTTGCTCTGTTCCGAAGCCCCTGTGTCCTTACACATAAAAGGATCATTGGTGACCTTTAATTCAGAGGTTAATTTTGATTTTGTAAAGCTTTGCCACATCTATAAGCGGGTGAGGGTCATTTTCAGAACAGATAATAATTTAATAAGAAAAAAAACCCTATGTGTTACTCCCTGCAAGGACTGCAATATTCATTTTTCATGGCCAGAGCAAAGGACTTTGTTATTCTGCCTGAATCGCCTACATTTTCCTCCTGGAATTGGATGTCTTTCTTCACACACATCAGGACCAGCTCGACTTGCACACAATCTGTCCTCTAAGGTGCTTCCAGGCCTCCTAACCTGCAGAGAAGTGTACATGGCCCTGAACTTTTCATTGCAAGTCATTTCTTGGGTTTGCCTGTGAAAGTTCCAGTCAAAATGCAAATATATTAGTAGCATTTTCATCTACTGCCATGATGTGGTTAATTAGGGCCACTGAATTCAACAGGGCCATAGGTTAGGTAAGTTTTAATGGGACCAAACCAAAAATCAATGATGGAAAGCACTGTCTAGCACTTGCAGAGGTGAGAGGTGGGAAGGAGGTGGGAATCTTTCAAAGCTACTGGAGATGTAAGGGGCTGCTTTTTTAAACTATGTATGTATGTATGTATGTATGTATGTATTTACAAGAGAGAGAGAGAGAGAGAGAGAGAGAGAGAGAGACCATGCATGAGTGGGAGAAGGTCAGATAGAATCCCAAACAGTCTCTGCACTGCAAGGGCAAAGCCCAATGGAAGATTCAAACCTACAAACCATGAGATCATGACCTGAGCTGAGATCCAGAGGCAGATGCTTAACCAACTGAGCCACCCAAGGCACCCCTGGAAGGGGCTGCTTTTAAGAGTAGTGAGCCATGCTCCTGAACTATTCACGCAGACACCAGAGGAAATCTGGCAGAGGTCCTTTATTTTTTTTTATTTTTTAAATGTTTTTTTATTTTTGAAAGATGAGAGAGACAGTGCAAGCAGGGGAGGGTCAGAGAGAGAGGGAGACACAGAATCTGAAGCAGCCTCCAGGATCTGAGCTGTCAGCACAGAGCCCAATGCGGAACTCGAACCCACGAACCATGAGATCATGACCTGAGCTGAAGCTGGATGCTCAACCTACTGAGCCACCCAGGTGCCCCTGGCATAGGTCCTTTAATAACTATAGCTCCCCTAGTCATGTAGCTACTACTATTTTCAAAATGCATTCATATCCATTATCTCCTTTCCTTTCCTCTCAATAATCTTGTGACTCTTGTGAAGTAGGATAACACGTTACAACTTATAAAGAAGGGAAACTAGGACCAGAGAAACCATGCAACCATTCCCAACTTCACACCACTGATGATAACTATCTGGAGTCAACATTACGACCCAAGTTTCCTTACTCCAGGCTGGGGCTCTTTGCTATACAATTCTTTTCAAAAGATCCCCCAAATAACCATAACTGCAGTGGAAGTGACCAGTGGGCCCCAATATCTAAATGGATAGTCTCAAGAGGCCCAAAGTAAGAGACATTTTTGCAGTCTAGTTTAATCTTACAATATAGTGAAGGTCTGTTTCACTGTATATTACTCTTTTTTCTTTGTAACAAGCAACCTTGATCTCAGGGCTTAAGATAGTCAGACTCATGTTCTCACTTATGGGTCTGTAGGTTGGCCATGACCGTGAAGGCTTGGCTGGAATAGGCAAGACTTGACCCTAGGCTGTGTGTTGACTTCAGCTCTGCTTCACGGATCTTCTCATTCTCCTTCAACCATCAGTGACCCAAGACCGATCAGAAGAACAAGGAGAAAGAGACAATGCCTCTCAAGGCAGCTGTCACCTCCCAACCTCCTTATGGTGGCTGAGGCATGACATACAGCTGAGCCTATAATTACTAGAGCAAGATGTATATTCTAACGCTCTACTGTACTGCAAATTCACATGACAGGAAATGAAGAATTAAGAAAAGTAATCCAATTGATCACAGCCTTTCTTGACTACAATCATTTACCCCTACATGTAAAATGTGTTTACCTTCACCCTAAGTCTCCCAAAAGTGGCTTCTGATTCCAACAGTAAGCTCAAAATCCATAATCTCATGGTTGGCATTGGTCTTGATGCAACTCTAAAAGTTATGGAGACTTATAAACTAAAAAGACACGTTACCTGGCCATCCCCTCTGCCCATATGTATACCACTACATAGTCAACATGCAGTGGTGGAAGACCAAGAGATTAAATGGCAAAAACATTTGGCAGATCAAGAACAGGAGGCACATAGTAGTTACTAATCCATTGAAATTTTGAAATCCCACTGGAAAAATACTGTCCCTCGATTGGGCCCAGTTCTGCTTCCTGGGAGCAGTCCCCAGTACGTTGTTCTCCATTGCTCTTGGCTCTACCTGCCAGAAATTGATCATCTTTCATGGTCACATTTGAAGACAGTTGTGGTGAAAACATACTTCCTGGTGGCTGAGGAGTTAACTTCCTTTGCCTGATTCTTGTGTATGGACTGTTGGTTGTCCTTAAGTCTTTTTATAGCCACCTGTAGGTTCTCTTAATTAAGTCTGATGGTAGTTCTGCCAATATAATTATCTGTAAATGCTTTGCAAGTTTCCCATGTATTTCATTCCAGCTAATTCTTTGTGCATAAGCCACACCCACCATTCTTTTTGGACATAGATCTCTCTATAGACTTAATTATCAGTCCTTGGAGCTTACTAGACTTCTGGGGGACTATACCTTTAACCTATATGGAAGCACTTTTCTAGTTAAAACCTGCTATAGGAGCCTTTGGGAGTGCCTGAGTGACTCAGTTGGTTGAGTAACTAAATTCGGCTCAGGTCATGATCTCACAGTTTGTGGGTTCAAGCCCCGCATCAGGCTTTGTGCTGACAGTACCTGCTTTGGATTCTATCTCTCTCTTTCTCTCTGCCCCTCACTCCCTCTCTCCATCTCTCACTCTCAAAAGAGATAAACATTAGAAAAAAAAAATTTAAAGCCCTCTGTGGGAGCCATTTTAATCCTTTCAGATGTCTTTAAAAAGTGTGACTCCCAGAGTCTTGAGTTAGTGTTTGCCTTGAGTCTGTGTTTTATTTAATTTATTTTTTATTATCTTTTTTTGTCAAATTGTCTAGCATACAGTGTGTAAAGTATATTCTTGATTTTGGGGTATATTATTTGATTTTAGTGGTTCATCGCTTGCATACAACACCCGGTGCTCATCCCAACAAGTGCCCTCCTCAGAGTACATCAGCCATTTCCCCCACCCCCCCATCAACCTTCATTTTTTTCCTGTATTTAAGAGTCTCCTATGGCTTGCCTTCCTTTCTCTCTGTTTGTAACTATTTTTCCCCTTCCCTTCCCCCATGATCTTCTGCTAAGTTTCTCAAGTTCCACGTATGAGTGAAAACGTGGTATCTGTCTTTCTATGACTTATTTAACTTAGCATTAGTACTTTCCAGTTCCTTCCATGTTGCTGGAAATGGCATGATTTCATTCTTTCTCATTGCCATGTAGTATTCCATTGTATATATCAGCCACATCTTTTTTATCCATTCGTCAGTTGATGAACATTTAGGTTGAGTCTGTATTTTAATGACTGTGCCCTGGGGTGATCAGGTCTTTTCCTGAGATAGCATATTAATGGCCTCATCTTTGATTTGATAAGGAACAGTTTCATTTTCCACCCCTACAGTCCTCAAATCTCCAGACTCTCTATTCTCTTTGCAAACTAGCTTTTTCTGAATTTGTATCCATCTTATAGCGCCTTACCAAAGGAGCCAGCTCATTCTGTCAACACTTCACTTTAAAACACCACAAGTTTTTGTGAATATTTTCTGTAGTGTGAGTTTTACCATAGAGGGCAGTCTGACCAAATGGTTAGTCGATTACATATCATAGGTCACAATTTTTCCTTTCTCCCATGATTTCCTACTTCCTGTCTACTAATCTCATAGCCAGTGCTTCAGAGATTTGTTACTAGCATTCGTTTAGGTACCAATTTCTGTATTACCGGGGTTTGCCATGTAACAAACAAAATCAAAACCTCCAGGGGTAAAACAGCAAGTAAATAGTTTTCTTGCTTCTGGTTCTTCAGTTTTGCCTAACATGGCTCCAGGCTTTAGGTTGGTTCATCCAGGCTCCACAAGTTTCTTTGCCTTCTGACCAATAAGAGGGGATAGCAAGAGCAATGATCAGAAAGGTGTGATGCCCTATAGAGTCTAAGGTCAGAAGAAGGCCACTGCCACCTCTTCCCCATTCTCTTGTCCAAAGCATGGCACATGACCAAGCCCAGATCAAGGCCTACTCTCTGTGAGTCTCGTGGCAGAAAAAGGGGAAGAATTGAGACAAATAAACCAATTTGTCATGCATTTCACACTGTATCTTGTTTAATGCAGTTATTTAAATATTGTTATCCTGAAGACTTCAAGTAGAATCAATATTCCAGGATTATTCCTTTCATTTATTATGGCTTTGAATACATCTGTCATTCCACCAAGCGCCCTCAGAGGTACATGCTGTCCAATTTGGAAAGCAGAGCCTCATAAAACGGTGCCTGGAGTGTTGGAGGAACAATGGTCTTGCGGGTCTGATAAGGATATTCTGCTTCTGTAACAAGGGATGGGGTAGAGGGGCGTGGAGGACACTGAGCACTATATTCAATTCATAATTTTCCCTTTGGCTGGTCTGAATCAAATTATGTAACTTCTGAAATATGGCCTCACATGCTCCCTGTCTTCCCTCAACAAAATTGCCAGACAAAATGAATGCAAGAGAAAGCCTGTCTTTGAAAACACATATAGATTGTTGCCCACTATATTAGAAAAGAAACAATACAAGAATACAATGTCCTTTTACTCATTCATCCAACAGGTAACTTGTACATATCTATCAGGTGTCAATAATGGCGCTGGTGGCTAATGATGTGATTATACAATAGTTAACAAAGTGTGACCTAATGATCTTGAGTGTCCTGAGAAATTTCCAGGGGTCTTCAAGACCCAAACTAGTTCCACCACGATACCGAAAACTTTGCCTTTTTCACTTTTATTCTTAGTATCTTAATAAAAGATAGAGAAGGTAGTGTCTGTTGTGCCAGACATTTAAAAATACTTTCAACAACGTAAAACAATGCCACTCTTCTCACTATTCAAAAAAATGTTTTTAAATACCCAATGTGGGGCTAGAACTCACAATCCTGAGATGAAGAGTCACATGCTCCACTCTCTGAGCCAGCCAGGTGCCCCACTATTTTCTGTTTTACTATGGAAAAACACAGTGATTTTTCCTAAGAAATATTATATTTGTGCTAATATGTAAGACTTTATTACTGTGATTTTTGTATGAATTAAGAAATTAACACTGTTTGGGGCACCTGGGTGGCTCAGTTGGTTAAGCATCCAACTTCAGCTCAGGTCATGATCTCACAATCCATGAGTTTGAGCCCTGCGTTGGACTCTGTGCTGACAGTAGCTCAGAGCCTGGACCCTGCTTCAGATTCTGTGTCTCCTTCTTTCTCTGCCCCTCCCCCACTCATTCTCTATCTCTCAGAATAAAATAAAGACATAAAAATTTTTAAAAAGAAATTAACATTGTTTAAATGTTCACAATTTTAATATTGATAGGTATAACCCACATCAACAACAGTTCTCATTGGTATCCTCAAAAAGTGTTAAGAGTGTAAAGGATTCTCATTTACCATGAGAGTAAATGGGAGCAGCATAGTTCCTTCCCATGTGGAGTTCATACCGAATTATCTGCCGACCGCCCAGAAACACTCAACTCCCTCTGTGCACCACCCACTATCACAGGGGCCGAAAGCCTGAGAGCTCATTTCCTAGAACCCCTTGCCAGGAGGGTCCCAGATTAGATTCTGCCAATGAGATGCATTCTCACAAAATTTGGAAGCTTAGAAGCCAAATCCTTACTTTATGGGCAGGTGTCCAAGCTTCAGCAGATGTGAGATTTTTCAGCAGCTCTGAGATTTTTCAGCAGCTCTGGGTATGGCGATAATCACTGTTTTCAGTAATTCAGGCAGCTATCTATGATTCTCACTAAGAGCTTCCTGTTGTTCCAGAAATTTCCTAACTCTCTTAAAGCTTAGTTGCAAACTTTAATTGTTTTTCTTCCACTCTTTCAACTTTTTTTTGGTAACCAGGAGATTCCCTTATTTCGAACCTTTTCTACTAGGAATACCTGAAGAGATTTTTGTCTCCCTGAACTTGTTTATTTTGTTCTTAGAGAGACCAACAAAGACCAAATCAACAAATAAATTTCAAAAGACACACGGACTATTAAAATACTGCAAGAGAAATAAGTGACTGTTGTAATATAGAGTAAGAATAGAGGCTTTACCTCAGGTTTTACCTTAAGTTAGAAAATATATACATGAGAATGATATATAATCTGTTCACTTATGTTGGTGAGTACAGACTTTTATTTTATAAGAAGGTATGGAGTTTTTTTTTTTAAGTTTCAAAGGATGAGGAAATAAAGTCTTAAAATTATATTGGAAAATGACATTAACTTTAAGAAATTAATACCAGTGTTCCTTGTCACAATGATTTGTGAATGTGCTACAGAATTTTACAGATCTTACCATATGGAAATGTTTTACATAGAAATTCTTGGGAACATAATTTAGAATCTTGTTACATAATAGCTTGATATAAAGCATTGATTTGCTGATGTGATTAATGAAAAGCAAAATTTCCATTAATTTTTATTTTCATCTCTGCAAAATATTCTACTTCATTAACTCTTCTAGAAATATCAGCACAATATAAGTCATATGAAACCCAACGTCTAGTGGACTGAAGCAGAAACCGTAGGCTGTAGCAATGAAACATACATACCTCAGCTCTGCAGAAATAAGCAATGTTCACCATCAGTGATTATTGAATTAAAATGTTTACCAAAGTTGTAAAGAAGGCATAAAAGTTGCAGTTATATTCATCAGATAAAATGGATGTGTGTGTGTGTGTGTGTGTGCGTGTGTGTGTGTGTGGTGTTGAACTAGATTTCTCTGAGACTTAAGGCTGTCTTTTCAGGTCTCTAACACAAAAAAGGATGTGACACAGAAGGACACATGCTTTTCATTAGAATGAGCAATAGAAGTTAAATGCCAAATTAGCTCCTTTTCCAAATTTCAAAAACCAGTAGGGCTAGTGACTTATCGAAGGGCAGGCTTATGCAGGGTACCCTACTGCCTCGGCTTCAGAGCAGTTAATGGAGCCCAAGACCCACTGGCCAAGGAGAATTCTCAGAGCTCAACTCTGTGGAATTTTTATTATGAAAACAATAGATCTTTGAACCCTTTCCTGAATATAAAATTTACTATAATGTTGTAAGTACTTTTGAATAACTCCATATTCTTTCTCAGAGATGCCTGCAATTTTTTTCAATCCCAGGCTTAACACTCAAGAGAGAATTCCCCCGCTCCCAGGGTGCCTGGGTGTCTCAGTCAGTTAAATGTCAATTCTTGGTTTTGGCTCAGGCCATGATCTGACAGTTTGTGGGTTCAAGCCCCATATCAGACTCCATGCTGATGGTACGGAGCCTGCTTTGGATTCTCTCTCTCCCTCTCTCTTTGCCTCTCCTCTGCTCTCTTGCTCTTTCTCTCTCTCAAATAAATAAATAAACTTTAAAAAGTTAAAAATAAAAAAGAGAGAATCTCCCCCACTTGAAACTTTTAGAGGAAACTGCGTTTAATGAAAATGAAGATGAAACTTCTAAGTGTTTTCCCTGGGGCACCTGGCTGGCCTGGTCAGTTAAGCATCCAACTTTTAATTTCAGCTCAGGTCATGATCTTGCCCTGGTGGGATCCAGCCCCATGTTGGGCTCTTTGCTGAGCATGGAGCCTTCTTGGGACCAGTCTCTGTCCCTCCCTCTTGTTCCTCCCCTGTCCCTCTCAAAATAAATAAATAAACATTTTTTACAAGTGTTTCTCTTGCATGTTTAGTTAGGGATTCCTATATCAGAAGGCTGTAAAAGAAAGAAATCTAGTACCAGATCTATCCTCACATAACTGTAATTTCTTAAGCAAGTAACTCACGTCCAATTTATCCTATTGATCTGAGAAGACAGTACTAAGGTTCAGGAAAATCTAAGTCTGTTGTACACACGAGTAATTGCCAGTTAATCAAGATTCTTGAGCCTCAGCTTCCTAATCGTACCTAATTGCTAGGACTGTAGCAGGAGCTAACTCAGTGAATGAATGAACAGTCCGTGCCTTGGTCAGTGCGGACACACGGTGGACACAAGCTCTGAAAATAAGTTGATTCTATGTCCCCTTTCTCATTATGTCACATATAATGAGGTTTAGAAGTACTGACAGGTTGGGCATGTTGCAAATTTATTTGTTGGTATTAATTCATTGGCTATGAGCAATACAAAGAGAAGAGCTATTTGATTAAACGCACTCACTCCTAACCTCAAGAGTGAATCATGGCACGTATTTCCCAACTGAGCAAGTGCTATAAAAAGCACCACACAAGTCAAGGGATTGAATTTTCCTTTTTTTTAATTTTGTGAATTCTGCTTAAATCTTTCCCTTTTCAACTTGTGTTTATTAAAGCCTTAAAAATCATTTTTATCCTTTCCAGTAATTATTAATATAATATCCTGCACCATTATTAATAATTTTTTTTCTAAAATGAGATGGTCTTTTTGTTTTTATTCAATCCACATGCTTTTCTTCATTTGGTTTCTATGGGTACCTTTCTCCTCTTCTAATGATGACTCATATCTGTGGGTGCTAAAAAGAGGTTATCTAAGATATATTTAAGAAAAGCACATACTTTATTTTTTCCCCTGAGTTTTCTGTTTGCCCAGAGGAGGCACAGTTGTTTAAAGTACCACTAGCTTTGTAAAACCTAAGTTAGTAGAGGAAGAACAACAGAGCCTTAATCAAATGCAAACTAAGGAAGTGTGTTTTAATTATTTTTAAATTGTTGCTTTGTATCTTTTTTACAAGAGGTCTTGATGAACAGATAAGATGACTAGTTGTTATTGTTGTTGTTGTTGTTGTTGTTGTTGTTGTTTTTAACCTGGTAGCAGAGGGTGTTAATAGGTGTTAAGTGGATGTTAATCAGTTTATTAACTGATGAATAGAGTGAAAGCCAGAGGGAAAAGAAGGACCTTAGGGAAACAAAGTAGGTTGTAATGTAAAAGAGGCTGGAGGTGGAAAGAATGTTGGAGAAGAATCCAATAGTCCAAATTCTTTGCTTTATAAATGAGGTAGTTGCAAGCTAGTGAGACAAAGTGACAATAAAACCTGACCCTGACAATTCAAGAGTTTCATATGATTCTGTTTGCTCGTGAAAAGCAAAGTGAGAAATGGAAGTCCTTCTCTATTTAAATTAGGTTTAGAACCAGAATAGTCCAGTTGTGCTGTCTGTTCTGATTGGTTCATCCAACCAGTTGGGGATTTTTCTAATGTTTAGTAGAAGTTGTGCTGTGCAAACCCAGTGTGTGTCTGTAGGAAAGTAGAGGTCAGTCCCTGCCTCCCTGTGGCTACCTGAGCAGCTTTAGAACCACGGACAGCTCAGTTTTGTGCTAATCAACTCCTTGCCTGCAATCCATTTACCTTGGCTTTTTTTTTTAATTATTTTTATAATGTTTTTATTTATTTTTGAGAGAGAGAGATAGCATCAGCAGGGGAGGGTCAGAGAGAGAGAGACACAGAATCTGAAGAAAGGCTCCAGGCTCCGAGCTAGCTGTCAACACAGAGCCCGACGCGGGGCTCGAACCCACGAACTGCAAGATCATGACCTGAGCTGAAGTCGGACGCTTAACCAACTGAGCCACCCAGGTGCCCCCATTTACCTTGGGTTCTATTGCTTTTCATGTAGCCTGCACTCTAGTCACTAAGCATCTAAGATATGCATAGCTCTGGGTTCTTGATGCTTAATGAGCCTATAAAAGTACCCAGCAAGGGCCTTTAGGAACTTACAGTCTAATTAATTAGGAAATAAACAGATGGGTGGAGAAGTGAAGTGTGACAGATCACATGCCTTGCATGTATGAGAGGCGGTGACTCAGCAAAGGGGATGACTTCCCACAGTGCCCTGAATTCGAGCTGGACCAGAAAATGTGGACAGGTTCTAGATGGACGAGGGAGACAAGGAACTGCATTTTCTGGAAGGAACAGCATGTGTGCCCACTTTAAGTTGCTAATAAACACCATATAAATTAGAATCAGAAAGGAAAAGAATCAGTTGGGGGAGCAGGGATTCATGGTGAGGACGAGATAGGTCTGTCTTATAGGGTCTTGAATACCAACCTGAAGCACTTTATATTTATCTCATTAAATATAACAATCCTACCCTTCACAAGCCTATTAGGAAATAACCTATTCGTGGTGGTAAAGAAGATAACTTGTTTTGGGATCCATTAAAATAATGACACGAAGCCACGTTGCCTAATTTCTCAAAAACCCAATTTTATGAGCTACTCCTCTGGTAAAATTCTCTCCTGACTCTGCAACAGTATGAAAGAATGCTCTCTATGCCATAATATTGAAACAGTGAGTGCTTTGAGTTGTGCTCCTCATGTGAATTTATAAGTCTTTATTGTGATTTCATTGTGGAAATTGTTTGGACAAATACATATTCAGAAGTATGTTCAAAAAGCAAAAGCTTATGAAGGGAAGAAACTAAAAATGTCATGGGATCTGACAGGACAACAAAGAAATAGAAATGATGAAGCTTGAATTTCCAGTACACGTATCAGTATTTTGTGACTGAACCATAAGGAGAAGCCATACCTTGCCTACCCCTTAGCAACCTCTTAAAGGTCAAAATGAGGCCTGAGAAAAACAGAAGTGACTGGTGAAGGTGGGGGGAGGAAATGAAGCAGTTAGCACCTTTGGGAATGCTATGTAAGGCTCTGGTAGCTGGGTAGCTATTTAGGCGTGTCACAGCTGATGATCTCGAAGTAGCCTTTGATGTCAGGATGGAGGTGTCATGGGGTACCATGATTCCCTAGCACCATTAAGCTGGACATCCCTGCTGGCACCTCCAGGTGGACCAGAAGGGCCTGTGTGGGGGTTGTCCTCCACTGAGTTTGCAACTCCAGAAGTGACAGCTATGGATTGCACAGGGCGGTGGGTCGGGAGAGGAAGGAAGGACAAACCCACTTAATCAACCAGACCAACTGAGTCAACACTGCTGGCCAAGGGGTATCAGTAATGTCACTGCCAGCCCCACTTCACTCTGCTTTGTTTGCGTGTCATTTAAGTGCCACGTGCAGCCATTCCCCCTCATGGACTCTGATAGCTTCATTTTCAGCCCCACCTGGGAAAGGTAATTAAATAGCAAGCTTCAGGGTTCCCTTTATGGCCTTTTCTCTTTTCTTGTTCTGAGCTATTTGCCCAGCCTCCTCAACTTGGGTAGAAGCAGTTAGCACCTTCGGGATCTCCATGTAAGGCTCTGGTAACTAGGTAGCTATCCAACCATTCCGGGTGTCTCAGGGTTCAGATGTCTGGCTGTGCGCAAGCAGCCTTTTCTAAAGAGACGCTGGATGGAGGAGAGTCTTCTGGGGTTACCTGGGTCTCAGGAGGCCAGAGATATGGTCCTGAGGTTGAAAGCCCTCCTGCTTTTCTCCATCTGACAGATGGGGACACATGGAGTTTAACAACTGTCCCAGCTCTGCTCAAAATCCTTGGAGAAAAGGTTCCCTTTGGACCTGGTAATGAATGCATTGTGTCTCTGACCCAACCTAGCTTAGAAACACCATCACCTTGAAAACCGTCTTTTGATTTCTAAACCACACGTTCATAAGTACTGAAGCTAAACACGACCTTGGTGGTCTTTGAGCTGCCATGTCATACCTGGGGAGGGAGTGTGAATATGTAGGAGTCTGAGGAATGGGGACTCAGGGATGATTGATGATAGGAAACTCCATTAGTGCTGATTTTCAGATCTCGGACAGTCCCACTGCCCAACATCATCTCACGTGGGCTCTCAGGGTTGCTGGTTCTACACCGGAATCCTAACATCCCCTCATGAACAGTTTGCCTTCCTCCCTGCAGCCTAGAAAAAGCTTCGGAGAACGGAACAGAGGCAGGATATGAACGCTGAGGAGGTGCCTGAGACTAAAATCTTTTAAGACTAAGCTCAGAAGCCTTTCTTGAAGGTGTTGCTATGGAAGCCAAAGTAAAAGCCAATCTTTTATCCAAGATTGATGAAGTTTCATAGTTGAGCACGACACCACCAGGGGGCAGTGTGAAGCTATGTCCACTACTCATTATTTCAGTCTTGACCAGAGTCAAATTCAAACCTCACACAACCTTTTCTGTCCCTGTACAGGAGCTTCTCCAAAGCCCTTAGGTGGCATTTAAACTTTAAAACTGTGGAAATGTTTAGTAAATGTGACAGCATCATTAAGAGTAGGTTGGATTTTACCCTTAAAACTAATACCAAATTCAATTTTACCCAGAGTATGTCGCCATCCATTTTCTCATCTGAAATGGCCATTTTTCACTAGTTTCACCATCTGAAATAAGAATGCATTATTTAAAATTATGTAATTCCCTGCCCTAAGCTGTAAAAGAGAAAACCTGTTTCCTGTGTCTTGTAAAACTTTGCCTCCAATCCATGTTATTAAAACTTAAAAGTATGCAAGGATAGCGTGGCATACCCAGACAGATTCATATTCAGATGAGTCCAGCTCTTGCCTGGAGAATGGTTTAGCCCGTCCTTCAAGAGCTTATGGTCCCCCCGGGGGTCAGACAAAAATAACAGAAGGGCCAGATCCCCAGCCCTCTGTTAGCTTTTTAGGGAATAACTGGTCAATTTGGAAAATGGAAAGAAGAAACTAGAATCATTTCTGGAACCATTACAGTTTAGGGAAACTGACATGTTCATAATCTCAGATTGGGGGTAAGACCCATCTAGTGCCAAATATATATTGTATATTATAATATAAGCAAATTAAGGCACACGGCTACCTCGTTATTAGGAGGAATTATTTGCCTTTTTCTTGCAGTTTTCATTATTTCCTAAGCAATGTTTTCTTAGGGCAGTTTTGCAAATATATGCTGCATGGGGATAGACACCAGTTGAGTTGATAATCCAGGAACTGTCTCACAAAAGCACCAAAGAGTTTGGAAGAACATTGAGCTTTTAGATTAAACAGCAGTAAAATAAAGTCACTGCATCATGAACCAGGTGCTGCATTCTTGCCTAATGTGTCTTAATTCTAATAGTTAAACAGCAAAATTGAGCCTTTATTTTTTGGCAAGGTTAAGTGAATGGTTGAGTGCGCTTAGCACAGGTTAGGGATTTATAAACTCTTAATCCTGTCCCAGGTATATTATTGACTTTGGGAAAGACATTTAACCTCTTGTTTCTTATTTCTCTGGAGTAAAATGGAAGTAATAAAAAGCATCTCAATGGGATGCCATGATGAATGTCACAAATGATGAAAATATACTTTGCAAATTCAACTGGTATTGCAGTGCTGATTTGAACCCTTAGCACAGGGGCGTGTGTCCTGATTCACAGAGAAAGAGCCACTCTGCCTCACTCTTTAGCTCACCTCCACCTTTGAATGTGTCCCGAAGGTCACCCAGCCCTTCTTGCCTTTATGTGCAGACACAATCATTTCAAAGACATTCAGAAAGTGTCTTATCTTTATGTTCTTCAGGAAACAAGGACTGCTGAAGGCAAATTATTATCACTTTAGCTTATACCCCCTTCTTCCCTCAGGGTGATGCAGAAGGTGTAGGGTTCTGAGAACAAAGTGGCTTTATTATGTAGGAAGGAGATACCTTTTTTGTGTGAGAGAAGGAGGCCTTGGACCAGTACTTCCAGGAGTAGTGGGTTTCTCCTCACGAGACAACATGAGAGCAGGAAGCAGACAGTTTTCTTTTTTATTGTGAGCCCAACAACTGGCACAGTGCCTGGCACAAAATAGCCACACAGTAGTTTGTTACAGGAAGGGTGGAGGAGGGGCACCTGGTGGCTCAGCCGGTTAAGCATCGGACTTCAACTCAGGCCATGTGTGATTTCACGGCTTGTGAGTTTGAGCCCAGCATTGGGCTCTATGCTAACAGCTCAGGTCGGATCTTGGAGCCTGTTTCTTATTCTGTGTCTCTCTCTCTTTCTGCTCCTCCCTGACTTGCGTGTTCTTGCTCTCTCTCTCAAATAAATAAACAATTTTTTTTTAAGAAAAAGGAAAAGTGGAGGCAGAAGATCTGCTGGTTAATCTGAAATGCCAGTGGCCACGCCAAAGTGCTTAGAAGCTGCATTTTTAAGGAAGGTGTAAATAATAAAATAACCACGAAATAATAGGAAGTAATACTAATCAATTTTGTCTCAACTTGCACATAAAATAAAAATTTAAGACATTAAAAATGGATTTTAACTCTCATCTTATCTTAGTTGGTTTATTGGATTTTTTTCAGCAGTCAAATTTTTCTGTAAGCCCGAGTGCCCAACTCACACAAAAATGAAGAGAGATGCTAGTTTAAACTTATGCTGTGGAATGTCTAGCGACACCAAAGTTGCTCACATGGGAAAATGTAATTTTGGCCAGATGGACTTTTTTCATGTTTACTCCTAAGCATTCAAAATATTTGAAACTGCAAAGGTATAAAGAGCAGATGCAAATGCCTTTAGGACTCACTTTATTCTGTGGAAAATCGTGTTTTTTGTGAACTGAAAAATAGCAGAGCTTAGTGATCTAAGCTGTTTGTTTGAGATTTAGAAGGATTCCAGAGGCTCACTTCTATAGATGGTTTGTACTGGTATTTGGGCAGTTTTGTCTTCTCTGATAGGAAGAAGCAGCCACATTTTTAAGATTTCCTACCACCTTACGGAAAGTTCTACCATGAAAGGAAAGGAAAACTTAGTATTATTTCAGGAGAAGAGTTATAGTCTCTCAGATGACTGCATGTCCCCAAAAAACTATTGCGGAAGGGAACACATTATTGCTTGGAGCAATAATCTAAAAAAATGTAGGTTTAAAGCCATTTTCAAGAAAGAAATGCTTTTTCTTTTTTTTTACGTGACTTGGATCCATATTCAATAAAGAGCTTTGCTAATCATTTTTCCTAATTACTTTGGCTAACTCATATTTGATGAAAAAAATACTGTGGAAACTGCAGTGAAGTCTAAGCTGCTCTCTCGTGTAATTAGTTTGTTCTCAGAGCTCATTTTTATCATGAAAATAATTCGTGGTGGGTAGTTTTAAGGGAGAGACTCAAGCTGGAATGCTTCAGGATAATATTTCCTATGTGAAACTTTCTCTACCTTGACAATTCATTTTATTCCCTGGAAGTCAAATGTATATTTTACGTCTAATTCTTGATATACAGACTAAACAGGCGCAGGTCCTCGATTGTCTGGCACTTTCATGGAGGGAATTAAAGTCTTCAAGCATCAGTGGCCATGTATTTCCTTCCAGAAAATCTGTTTCTGGGTCCCTGTTTCTCTTTCCTGCCTCTTACTTCCTCTCCCTGAAAATTTGATTGCATGGGAGATACCGGGACCAGTGGAAGAGGGAGGGAAGGAAAAGCCAGGCCCATAGACACCCAGGGTGACTGCCCTTTGGGGGCATTGACTGGTTTTGTTTATGGTTTCCTGAAGTCAAGAGGAAAAAGTAAGGGGAAGGGGTGCTTTCCTTTTCTTTTCTAAAATCAGGCTCTCTACCGGCACTCTGGATCCTATCCATACCACCCCTGCGCACTCTGGGAACTGTCTCTCAACTATTTTCAATTTTATCCTCCATTTGGGTCTTTCTCCTTTGCCTCCAAACCATAATGAATAAGTTCATTTGTATATAAAAAAAGGGAACTATCCTTAACAAAGTCGTCTTTTTTGTTTTAGTTCCAATGTTTAACAAATGTTCTTTCCGTGTTGCTTTAATTCAATAAAATCAAACTTCAAGTCTGTACAGTAGAGAGAATTCCCAAATATTTCAGGGGCCTTGAATTTTGGACAGCTCGCCCCGCTGCCCAACCTCTCCCTCCCATATTCATTATAGAGGGAAAATGTATTAGAAACTCTGGCTAATAAAAATTCCCTGTGCTTTCCACTGATTTATTAAGGCCACTACAGATTTAGTAACACTGCTGTGAGTGTGGTTAATAGATTGTAATATTTTCTAGCATTTTTTAGTTCAACTCAGTGAAGTATTCCTTTGTGAAGTCGGCCTCAGGTACTGAGGCATACAGTTCTCATGTCGGAGGGGGTGGTGTCCTTTTCAACTTCCGGTATCACCCATGCTTCGCATGAAACCAGCAATAACGAGCAAAGGGTTTAAATGCTGACTTAATAGCAGTAAATTAGGAAGTCTCTCTGACCTTTATACTCTTCAAATGGGATTTCTTTAACTCTGAATATCATCAATTATTTCACATTTAGGAGAAATCTCATCTTACATTCTCATATTCTCTCTAGCTATGCAGCCAGTTTGGATTTCTAAAATGAGAAAATTTGACTGGTAGCCAGTGGATCAGAGGGAGAAATTCTGTTGCAAAAAGAGGCATGTCTCTCGGGAGCTTGTCTCATGAAGATGGGGCTGGCAGAGGATGACTCTGATGATTAACGTGTCCCTCTGAATCACAGGGTGTTTTCCATAATTCTGCCACTAATAGAAATTTGCAGTCATCAAACAACAACATTTCCCTCAATCCCCCTTGGTAGTTTTATATTCTTCTTGTCTCAAAGTCTTTAAACTTTGAAATAAGTGGAGTTCGGCTGGTTTGAGGTTAATATGTACTTACACAAAGTCTCTTTTTCAAAATCTTACTAATTTGGCATGAATATTCAAAATATTTCAGGGGCCTTTTCATTTTATTTGAAGATGAGATTTTTCAAGTAACACCAAGTACCTTCAATGCACTCATTTACTCTTAACAACCAAGTGATTGCACATATTCTTATTCATTCATTATAAGAAAATCCATTAAGGGCTTCTACTTGGCTATATGTAGTAGTGTAACTGAAGTCACTTTGTGTAAAATTAATAAAACTGTATCTGTTGGAAAGCAAACTACAATGCACTTTTTAATTACCTGCCCCAGTTAGTCTGAATTCACCACACTTGACCCTTGAGAAGTTTTCCTCTGTGAGCCTCAGCATGCTCATGTATGAAATGAGTCTATATGAGTCCTAACTCACAGGGTTGTCATGATGGTCATATGAGCTAATATGTGGGGAGCAATTCGTGGCTCTCAGAACAAACTAGTTCTTGTCTTTATTGTAATAAAGCAATCAAGTAGCTACGTTAGAAATTTTTTATTTAGTAAAATAATCACTCCTTGGCCTGTCCTGTGGTTTATGCAAATGGAAGGATCTTGGATTTTATTTTAAGAGAGAGAGAGAGAGAGAGAGAGGGAGAGAGAGAACACGTGTAAGTAAGGGAAGGGAAGAGGGAGAGTGCGAGAGAAAATCTTAAGCAGACTTCGTGCCTAGAGCAGAGACTCATGCAGGGCTTGAGCTCATGACTGTGAGATCATGACCTGAACCAAAATCAGAGTCAGATGCTTAACTGACTGCGCCACTTAGGTGCCTCAAGATCTCGGATTTTGAAGTCAGATTGACCTGACTTCACATCCTAGGTCCACTGTTTAATAAATAAGACTATAATTTTTCATGTAGAGACTCTCGTTCCTTGTGACTAATGGGGGATCCATTTTGCCTGTCTCTGAGAATCATTATCAGGATTAATAGTGATACTATTAATATATCATTAATTAATTAAATTGATTATTAGTGATTAATTAGTGGTTAATTAACTTGATTATTAGTGATTAATTGGTGATTATGAAATTGGTTATTATCAGTAATAATAAGCTTATTAACATGGGCTTAGTAGGATTCCTTATTAAAGGTAGTTGGCATAGTGATTTTCAGTTCTCAACATTTCATAATTTTTGTCATTCAGTGGCTAATGGAGCCTAGTGTGGTGAGTGGAGCAAGTACTAAAAGAAATAAGCCAGTCTAAGTTAGAACGTCCATAAAGTCTCATGATAAAGCAGCAGTAGAATCAGCATTAGAACCTGGAATGTAGATCAGCCCAGTTGAAAGACTATTCTCCATAATAGCATTTGTAATGACTTGAACTCAACACAAGAAACAAATAAATAAATAGACATAGCTAGCATTTAAAAAACTTAAGAACACAGCTATTTCAGGGTCAAAACTCAATAATGTTTGTGATATATTTTAATTATGGCATAGTCCAAATTTTAATATCAAAGCTATATTCGTATCAACACTCAGTGTGCCTGTGGTACATTTTAATTGCATTCAAACTTTTTCATAGTTTCACCCATGATTTTCTTTCCATTGAGAAGTGTGTTTCTCTGGACCTTAATAAGGGTTGATATGAACAGATTTCCATTTGGAAATGTTCTAAAGGGCTGTACTATTGTGTGTGCGCTCATTTCACGGACCTCCACTAAACTCAACACAGCTTCTGGAAGTGTAGAAATCTGTTGATGGTAGGGGAGGATTGCAGCGTCAAGTTCAATTTCCTGGGGCTCCTCAGTGATCCTGGAATAGTCCTTCACAGAAGAGGTCCCTCTTGGCCTTGTCCATGATTTCAAAATCTGTATGTAGAGCGGCTCATGTTCTTTGGTGGAGCACACCCCCCCCCCCCCCCTCCCCCACTCCCTTGGTCGTTTCCCACTGGGCACAGCATGGCGAGTGGAACCCAAGCATGTCAGCATAGCGGGCTCTTACAAGGATACAGAAATGGTGTCTGACCATCACTGTTCAACAAAGGGAGCAAAAGGATGAATCAGAGATTGCTCAGCCTTTCACGCAGGTTCTCCCAACTCTCAGTTCCCCTCCCCTGATCTCCTTCCACCCCCAACTACACAAACTTGCTCTTATTTTTTCTTTAATGTTTATTATTTTTGAGAAGGAGCAATCGAGCACAAGCTGGAGAGGGGCAGAGAGAGAGGGAGACAGAGAATCTTAAAACAGGCCTTGCTTTCAGTACGGAGCCTAAAGCGGGGCTCAAACCCAAGAACTGTGAGATCATGACCTGAGCTGAGCTCAAATGCTCAAGACTGAGCCACCCAGGTGCCCCGTAAACTTGCTCTTATTTTCATGGCTGATCTGGCTTCACATGTTTCCCTTCCTTTGTAGTGCACAATGAATGTTTATGGAAAACTACAAGTGAAAACCTCTCATTTGGGGGACATCGTACAGGTGTATGTGTGATTACAGGGCATTCTATGCTTCACGGTGTACATGCATTTTATTTTTTGTTCTTCCTGTGTTTTTTAATCAGCCTGAATTTCTAGTTACTCGGCAGTTACTTGGAGGAAACAGTGACATTATTATTTGTATTTTTCAGGTGGAGAGACTGAGGTCCTAAGTTTGGACTGATCCCACTGTGTATGCTGTGTCTCAGAGACATTTGGAGCCCCAATCCAGAGCCCATGGGGATTGCCCCCAAGGGACTGCATGACTTATCTGTGGAGGACTCCTCTTCATTTTCGTTTTAGGTAAGGTGTTTCTTTTTATTAAGTCCTAAGATAAACATTCATCATCTTAACAGTGAACGAATTATGAGCTCAAGGTCTATCTATAAAACTTGGCTCCTTGTTCAGCTCCTCCCTGAACCAACTAGAACAAAATGTCTGCGTCGAACCTGGTGGTCTTCCTCCAATATGTATCTGTTCTGATATGCAGCTGTTTTCTTTTTTAAGCCATTCTTTCCCTGGGCTTGTAGGCAGTGCCACCCATATATATGTTTTATATTTTCGGGACATGTTTTATGTTCACTATGCCTGTCTCTGCATTCAGACTCTGGCTTAAAGCCATTGTGACGACTAAAGAATAAGAGAATGTTGAAAGAACATGAACTTTTGGCAAATGATATGTGGACCTTTGTAGGTATCTAATGACTTTGTCTATGGACTGAGTGGAATAAATCAAAAATAAAAGTCCCTTTTAGGCCAACCCAATAATATGAAATTGTTCCAAGTCAAGCTCCCACAAAAGTAGCAAAGTAAAGTTGCCAATTTCATTGAGGTCCTTTTGCTTTGCCCAAAACAGCCTAGTATAAGTGAACTTGAGTGTCTAAATTAGTGAATGAAATGACCAAATAGACTCCCAGCTTTGGCTGTATTTATTTGGCCCAAACTCATTCCTTCAGTATTTTACGATAATAAAAGCAATTTCCATTTTGAGGTTTCTCCCATTACAAGGATTCTCATCCAGTCCTCCCCATTCTGAAGCCACACTGTAAAATTTTGTATTTGCTCAGAGGGAGTTAGGAGAGAGAATAAATATGTCCCATCCCAGTACAGTCTTTGTTCAACTTGATTTTTGCTTTATTGAGCAGTGTGAATCAATACCCAGCTGTGTTGCAAAGCACCTGAGAACATCATGTTCTGAGAATCGCTGACAAGAAGTCACTAAACTTAGCTTCAGTGACTCCCGAATTGGGAATTCATGACTCCCATGTTTGCACCAGCTCTGACACAGAAAGTTCACTCAGGAATGCAAGAGTCAACTTGCAAAATAGCCTCTGAATTCAAGGAACCAAAGAGGGCCTTTCTTTTCTTTCTGTGAAGTGGCAGTGTTGGTGGAACACTGCCACTGCCGGATATAAGAGGGCATGTGGATGGTGGATTTGGGGCAGGTAGGTCCTGTTTATTCTTGTCCAGAAATTGAAGTGGCGCAGAAAGGAAATTCAGAAGTCCTCTTAGCTCCTGGTGATTTACTCCGATTTCCCCTTGGAGGCATATGGATTCGATTTTCTACTGTCTCTATAAATACTGTTGTGTCTGTCTCCCTGCCAACCCGGCTACCTTTCTCACCCCAGAGAGAAGCCAGAGATCAGACATTCCTACACTACAGTCGCATTGACTCCATAAGGGGAGGGAGCAGATCTGGCAGTCAAAATGATGTGTGTATTTGAATCTTGAAAGAGCCAGGCTAAACTTAGAGGCAGCGGGCTCCCATAAATAACCCGTGTTCCTCTCTCTTTGTGTGGTTTGGACTGGAATGCTTCTCTCTTTAGAGTTGTACAAGCAGCCAGAGATCAAAGAGTCAACGGTTTATGGATGCAGAGTTCATTACAAAGTCATCGTGCTCAGCAGGAAGACTCTGGCTAAAGCACAAATAATTTTCTCCCATTACTATTTTGTTGCACGGATGGGGGTTGGAGGACACTAAAAGACCTTGCAACAACATTTAATAATGTAAAAAAAAAGACACAGAGAGATGAAAATTCACTTTCAAAAGAGGGTTAAAACTCAACTGGCATCTTTATAGGGTATCTTATGTGGTAGGAGGAAAGAGGAAGTAACGAAATGGACCCATTACCACATGGAATGTGGTTCAGGAAGAATAATAGAAGGCAGAACAGTATCCTGTGTAATTGACTTACCCTTGGGTAAGCATTATGGAGAGCCTTTGATAAGCAGTGCAGAACTTATACAGGGATTTTTTTTTAACCCAAACTTGATAATGTATTTGCAAAAACAGGCTTTGAACTAGTTTGCTAGTATGTGAGGGATACGTGTGTTTTGAATTATAGAGTTGGTGATGCCAGCAATCCCAGGATTGGGGATAATCACAATGGTACAGAATAATAACTACTATTTATTCTATGTCTACTGTGTGTCGCATGCTGGGCAGCGTGTGCCGTATCTTTTCATCTTCCCAAGCAGGCACGGGGAGGTGTTGTTAGCCCCATTTACACACAGGGAAATTTGACCCCACAAAGTTTAAGTGCTTTGCTCTAAGTCATGCAGTCATTAAGTGGTGAGCCCAGAATTTGAACTGAACTCTGGAACGAGGCGGAAACTTAGCCTGTAGTTAGCATGTCTGGCGCCAAATGTGTCTCCTGGCCTCGGTTGCCGGAGTTATTGGAGTTCTTCTGATTTCCAAGCACGGGAGTTCTGCTCACAAAAAGCTGTGTCCATCTGTGATGGCAGGCTCTTCAGGCCAGGGTGGATCACCTCCAAGTCCTGCTTTGCTGGGTCCCCTGTTTCCCTTATCCACACAGTCCTCCTCTGTCTTCTAGAACTGTCTCGGACCAAACACATGCCTTCTGCCAGGAGCATTACCTTGAATGCATGATGAAGAAATCGCTTAGAAGTGATACTTTGTCAGATCTATTTCCTGTTTCAAGGGCATTAAAGGTCCCTGGTTGGACTTCTTGTTTAACTTGTAGAGGATGTGAAAAATACTTTCTTTGAAAGAAAACTCAAGGCACGGAATGAGTCTCTCTGTGTTAAGTGCTTATCAATGTGTTGTCCATAGGTAGTCGGGCTTGATCGCTGACCCCTCACCCACCATACTGCACCGTCTGATCTGGTGTTTTCTGCATGAAAGTTAGGGACCATCTTGTAAAAGATCTGTCACATGCCTGATCAGTTACAGTGATAACTGAACAGCATTTCCTCAAATGCATTATTTTAACAGGTATCATGTTCTACTTTATGTTACTTTAATTTTTTCTTTTTTTTAATTTTTAAATACTTATATATTTTTGAGAGAGAGACAGACAGAATGCGTGGGGGGAGGAGCAGAAAGAGAGAGAGACAGACACAGAATCCGAAGCAAGTTCCAGGCTCTGAGCTGTCAGCACAGAGCCCAACGCGGGGCTCGAACCCACGAACCATGAGATCATGACCTGAGCCGAACCAACAGAGCCACCCAGGTGCCCCAGTTTAATTTTAATCAATGCTGGATTGTGTGAATCTTAAAAAGAAAAAAAAAGCATGCGGTATAGAAAAGGCATGTGGCTTTTTTTTTTTAATTGACTCTAGATAACTAGAGTCAATAAAATTCTAGTGGCTAAAGTCTCAGTAGCTATGTAACCCCTGGGAGACTTGTTCCTTGTCACTGATAAAACCCGCGTCCCAAGAATGCCATAAAACCAAATAAATAAGATGACGGGAAAACTGCAACACTTTCCAAATGTTACCTTTTTCTGTTCTCAGTGATACTACCTTTTGTTCAACCCGTCTCTTTATGTTGCTTTAAATACTAGTAGTTTAGGGGCGCCTAGGTGGCTCAGTCAGTTAAGTGTCCAGCTTCAGCTCAGGTCATGATCTCATTATTTGTGGGTTCAAACACCACGTCGGGCTCTGTGCTGGCAGCTCAGAGCCTGGGGCCTGCTTTGGATTCTGTGTCTCCCCCTCTGTCCGCCCCTTTCCCGCTTGTACTCTGTCTCTTTCTCTCTCAAAACTAAACAAAAACATTTAACATTAAGTACTAGTAGTTTAAAGAAGGTCAGAAATAAAAGCAAACAATCCATTCTTTTTTGCCGATTTAATTGATAAGCAATTGAGAGGATCATCCAAAATCCTGCGGCTCTTTCCAGGACATCCACATTTTCTTGAAGGATTTCACACGTGCGGTGTAAGAAATTGTGAGTCAGCCTTCTCCCATCCTGACTTTAAGAGTTGCAGAAATCAGCTGCCAGGCATCACATATGTTCTTAGTTCCATGGGAGGAAGAAAACACATTTGCTGAAAAGAAATGGGAACCTTAAAACCAGCAGAGTTGTAATAGACACTTTGCATCTTGCTAACTTCTTTTCCCCTCTGGTTCCTGGCTGCCTTTCTGGCCCTGGACAAGTTCTCTTGCTCACGAGGCATCTGTCACCCACAAACACTCCCTCCCTGGGATGTGGGCTCCAGCTGGCCATTGTCTATGGGGGAAGGCACAGGAAGCACAGAATGACCAAAAGATGGGGTTATGATGCAGAAATAATATATCAACAGCGAGTCCTTCTTGAATGCAAGGCACTCAAAGGCTGTAAATCCATTCTCTTATTAAGATCTAGTAACAATTAAATGTGGTAATAAACTTTAGCAATAAATTCCAATCTGCATTTGAGGAGACAACCTTAGAAAGGCTAAGTCACTTGGCCAAGGTCACACAGCTAGTGAGCCAGGCAGAGGTGAATCATAAAAGCTCTTGGCGACATTACATAGGGGACCCCCAGACGTTGGAAAGGTATTTTCTTCTGGGCAAATGTCTTCACCAAGCATGCCCCTGAGCCACCAAACCTCGTAAGGCAGAAGGCTGTGACAAGGACTATGCCTCCATGTTAACACAGTAGAGACGAGATTCAAACCGGTTGTGGGCTTCTCTGGAAGAGAAAGAAATCAATTACAAGGAAAATGGAACTCTCAACTCAGTGCTCTACTTCAGACATTTTTAAACTCATTTCATGATCTTTGGCCCTTCTTCAGTTTTGTTCTTCACTAGTTGGTATTCGGTCGTTCTTGTGCATTGTCGGCCAGTATGTTTTTATTCATTAAACTGTGTAAGTAAAAATTGATGTGACGGGAGAAGCATGGTGGCCTCAGCCACAGAACAACGGCTTTTCTTTTTTTTAATGTTTTATTATTTTTTTTTTGAGAGAGAGAGAGTGCAAGCAGGGGAGGGTCAGAGCGAGAGGGAGACACAGAATCCAAAGACAGGCTCCGGATTCTGAGCTTTCAGCACAGAACCTGATGTGGGGCTCCAACTCACAACTTTTGAGATCATGACCTGAGCCGAAGTCGGATGCTTAACTGACTGAGCCACCTGGGTGCCCCAACAAAGGCATTTCTAAACCAGCATTTCTCCCCTACCATCTGGGTAAATGTTTCATGTGGGTTATCTTTCCCCAAGTATCCGATGGCACGATTCTATGTTCAGGACGAATTGGCAGTGGCATTTCATTTGACCAAAAAAAAAAAAAGTAAAGAAAAAAGAAAGAAACATTTCTATGTTCAACAAAACCCAATGGCAACTTGAAAAACACTTTGAAATTTTATTCTTATTTTGCAATCTAAAGCAGACGTAAGGTGTTTTCTGCAGACAGGTGGTGCTGGTGGTAGTTCTGAGTCCTTGTGAAAAAGATCATGTTGACTCTCTGAGAATATTCCAGGATTCATCATCACCAGGGACTTTGAAACATGGTTTTCAACTCCCATTGAAATGGGTCACAGTGTAAATTCTAAAGAAAAAGTCAATCTAGGTAAACCCAGGATTCTGTCTCGGTGTCAAACTTCACAATTTGAAACCCCAGCGCACACCTCCAGAAGTCTCCAGCCCAAGACTTCTGTGCACCCACGCTGGCCACAGACACCAACTCTGTGGCTTCCGTGACCCCGCTGAAACGCAGTCAAGAAAAAATGCTCAAAGCATATCATTTTGCTTATATCTATCAGGATGAAGAGGAATCCACAAGAAAAGTATTCCTTAGTCACCAAAAACCAAGGTGTTGGATGCTAAGATAGTTGTCTCTTTTTTCAAGGTTAGTGGAAAAAATTCTCCTGCATGCCTCTGAATGAGGGATTTCCCTAAAGACAATACTCAGCTCTGCGTTCAGCTGCTGGAACTCTGCAGGCCTGGGATTTAAAGAATGGTCAGAGCTTTCAGAGGAAACTGGATTATAATGTTCGTTATGACAAATTGTAATTTAGAAGCACACTATAGAGACAAGAGAATTCAAGACTTTTTAAAATGCAGTCTTAACAAAAATTTAAACTTCGGTTAGATGAAGCTGTCACTGATTTCCATATGCCTTGGTCAGTAGAATATGTACCTTTTATTATTTATGTTTTCATTTATTTAAATTTTATTTATTTTGAGGGAGATTTCATGCATGTGCACACATGTGAGCAGAGGAGACAGAGAGAGAGACAGAGAGAGAGACAGAGAGAGAGACAGAGAGAGACAGAGACAGAGACAGACAGAGAGAGAGATTGAGAGAGAGAGAGAATTCCAAGCAGGGTCCGCACTGTCAGCATAGGGCCCATCGCTGGGCTCAATCCAAGAACCGTAAGATCATGACCTGAGCCAAATACAAGAGTCAGATGCTTAACTGACTGGACTGAGCCACTCAGGAGCCCCAAAAATGTACTTTTTAAAAATGGAACTTTTTCTGGGATCACGGATACCATTCTGGTCCCTAACATTTTTATGATTTAAAAAGAGTCAATCTTCATGGAGTCTATATTTGCACATTCTCTAACTCACTAACATTTATTTGTAATCGCAACCTAAATCCTTAAGAGTGTTTTCATGATCACTCACAGCAAGCACAGAGTGGCAAAAAATCTGCGTCACCCCAAGTGTGCGTTGCCAGCTGAGGTCAAACAAGGCAACGCTTTGCCTCCTTGTTTCAGTTCACATAAGTGTCCTTTTCATGGTCTATTTAGTGCCACCTTTTGCTCAATTTCGTGCTGTTTGTTGGTGGTTTTACTTTTTAAATGGCCCCAAGCATAGGGTAGAGTGCTCTGTAGTGTCCAAAGCACAAAGGCTTATAGAGAAAATATGGGCGTTGGATAACCCTCATTGAGGCATGAGTTACAGCACTGCTGGCTGTGCGTACCATGTTAATGAACCAACAATATATATAAAAGGAGGTGTCCTTAAACAGAAACACATAAAACAAGGTTTTATATTGATCCATTGATGAAAACCTTGTGACAGGAGGCTCTCATAAACTGTTTTTTGTATTTCCCGTAGGAGCAGTGATTCAGTACTTGCTAATTCAGTGTTCCCGTGACTCTTATAGACTATACCGACTGTAAATAATGAGAATTGGTTCTATTTGACTGAGAGCTCTGGACCATCGCTTACTTGAGTGGTGCTGTTGTTTGGAGAGAGTGTTCACTTACCATCTCCAGTGTGAGTCAGCGATGTCCTACTATGTTTAGAATGAGGTTGCAGAGTTCAGGAGTAATGTAGACTATGTGAGCATCTGGTGAATTTTATACATGGGGCAAAGACAGGGAAGCTGGTGTTGGCATGTAGGGAGAGAAGGGAAATTTGGCCATAGGCATGATGAGGGTTACCCTAAGGGGAAGGAAGTGGAGGTAGAGGAAGAGGCTGAAGAAAGAAATCTGAAGCTAGACAAGAACATGAGTGTTCTAGTGAAGTGGAGAGTCAGCACCAAGATAATGCTATTAACCCTTGGATGTGCCTCTGTCTGAGAGGATTCAACCCACTTCTTCCATTGAAGTATAAAACAGGCAGGGTAATGTGCATAAAATGTCATTTGTTATGTATCTGTTTTGAGAGGCAGTAGATGAGATACCACCATATTCTGCAGAACTTAATGACATCATTTTTATGTAAATTGAGTTTTGTTTATTTGTTTTTCCTTCCTTGAATAAGGTCACGACTTTTTGCTTCATGGCTACCCAAAAAAGACAATTTTGATTTTGGATAAATAGCATCTGTAGGATGTTTTTTTAAGCCAGAGGCACTGTCATGCACTTAAGTAAATGGAATATAATAACCTTTTTAACACACTATGGCAAGAGAGAGATTTTTACTAGCTAACTTAGAGAAACTATGTGTTCTCATATTCATGCAAAAGGTAATTTGTTTTATAGGCAGAAAATAGAGTTTACAGTTTGAAATAAACAAATAATTGGCTTAAACAGTGCAGGAGAAAGTACATTACTTCAAAAATAATTGCTTGTTTACATGCATTTGCTTGTTGGAAACAAAAGACTGAAGTGAGAAGTCCTCTATCATCAGTCTGTTACGTAAAGAAAAGAGAAAATATATACAGGGGCACAAAGCAGTAGAGAGAATGTCCCATAATCCCATGTGGACATGATAAATTGTACTATTTTGCCACTTAATGGTATATTAGATCAATACAGCATCTAACTCATGAGCTTCAGTAACAAATCTCAAGTCTGATAGAAAAGTAGTTTTTAGTATTTCAGGAAAGATTCTCAAAAAAACTTTGCAAAAATCAGTGCTGATGAAATATGGCCAAGTTATATCTTCACACATGAAAGATGTACTATGCTTATTTTCCAGAAGTTTGAAAATCATTTTGAGTACTAAGAGTTTTTTTTTTATAGCAGTGTTAAAGCCACATTGAACTGCTGCTAAAGAGTAATAGTCGTGCCCATCTTATAGTTTGTGAAAATTGAACAATATAAGGAACATAAAATACACGGAGCAGAAATTAACACAAATTGTTCAACGACTATTAACTGCTATAATAATATTTCTGTTATAGTAAATGTTAACCCTAAGATAGTATATGATTATCGAAATAACCTTAAACAAAGTATATTCTCTTGAGTCTCATGCATTCAATGTCACTCTTGAAAATCCCCAGAACCAACTAAGAAAGAGATAGGAAACAATGAGGCCAAAGGAAATTTTGAGGGCTACAAAGACACTTTCCTGAATCATCCAAGACATTTCCTATAAAGGAGTATGTGATGACTTCGCTGATCAACATTTATATGTCTCATTAGTCAGGGCAATTAAAACTAACTGGTGTAACAAGCAACCCCCAAATCTAAGTAGCAATAAGATTTATTTATTTCTCACGTCATAGTTACATAACAGGTAACTCTTCTTGGGGCTCTCTTTTAAATAGTTTCTTTCATCTTGTAGTGTCACAATCTTCATGGAAGGAGAAGAATTTGTATAAGGATCTGGAAGGTTTATGGCTAGCTCTAGAAATTGCAGCAGAAGTCCCACTCATGTTCTTTAGACCCGAACATAGTCCCAAGGTCACAATGTAACTACAAGGTGTTCTGGGAAGTGTTGTCTTCCTCTTTACATGGGGAAAAGAAACAGGACATGCTTTCTTGATTCTTCAGAGATCAAAAAGGTTTACACTTTCCAGTATGCTCAGTTTATTTCTTAGCATGCCATTAAAAGGGGATAACAATTTATTAAAAGGACAAAAAGGCATAATTTGGCATCGGAATCTATGTATCTCAGAACACATGGTTGAGGTCAGTCTTAAGGACAGCTGAAGTTCCAAGTCTTTCAGAAGCTTCCCTGACTATCTGACCAAACCCACAGTGATCCTCTTATGCATGCTGTTATAGTGTGATTTAGCAAATATTTCTTCATAGTCTTTATTCTTTCATTCTAGGTATTGTATCTATTATCTTCTTAGTAGACTCTAAGCTTCCTTTCTATGATAGCAGAGTATACTGCAGTGTAGTGTAACATTACATAGTATCATATCATACAGTATGGACATGGGCTCTGCAGTCAGATTGCAAGGATTCAAATCTTGTTTGAATCAAGAACTATGACTTTGGTTTCTTGAATTCTCTACTGCAGGTAGTATGTAATAGGCTTGGCCACAGTAGGCCACAACAAATGCTTACTAAAAGAAGTAGTGAATATTTTTAATTAATGAAGTAAAGAGTCCTCTACAAAATCTTTCCCAATATATTTCCTCCAATTCCACACAGATGGCAACGTTAAGATATAATCTCAATACAGATATAGAAATTATTTTTAGAAGAAACAATTACTTATGTAAAAAATCCCAAAGAAGCAACAAAGAATGGTTGGAACTAATAAGCAATTATAGCAAGGTCATAGGATACATGATTAGTATAAAAAAGTCAGTTGCATTTTTATATACTAGCAATGATCAGTTGGGATTTGTAATTAAGAACACAACACTATTTACATTAGAGCCAAAAAATTGAAATACTTAGGCATAAGTCTAACAAAATATATACAGGATCTATATGAGGAAACTCTGATGAAAGACATAAAAGAAGATCTAAATAAAGGCAGTGAGAGTCCATATTCATGGATATGAAGATTCAATATTGTTAAGATGTCAGTTCTCTTCAACTTGATCTGTAGATTCAATTGATCCCAATCCAAGTCCCAGTAAGTTGTCTTACGGATATCAACAAACTGATGCTAACATTTACACGAAAAAAGCAAAAGACCAAGAAAAGTCAATACAATACTGAAGAAGAAGAACAAATTGGGAGACTGACACTACTCATCTTTATGGCTTGCTATAAAACTTCAGTAATCAAGACAATGTAGCATTGGTGAAAGAACAGAAAAATAGATCAGGGGAACAGAATGAGTAGCCCAGAAATAGACCCAAACAGTCAACTGATCTTTGAAAAAGGAACAAAGACAGTTCAATGGATAATGAATAGTCTTTTCAACATCTTGATACCCATATGCCAAAAAATTAATTTAGACACTAACCCCACACCTTTCACAAATATTAACTCAAAATGGATCCGAATCCTAAACCTAAAACCCAAACTATAAAATCTCTAGAAGATAACATAGGAGAAAATATTTTAATTACTTAAGATTAAATCTTAAAATATTTAAATCATCTAAGATATATCACTAACAGCATGGTTCATGAAGAAAAAACATAATGTGTACTTCAATAAAATTAAAAACTTCTGTTTAGTGAAAGACAGTCACGATAATGAGAAGCCACACACTGGAGAAAATATTTGCACAACACATACATCTTTTTAAAAAAACGATTTGCATCCAAAATATACAAAGAACACTTAAAACTTAATAAGAAAACAAACAACCCAATTAAAAAATGAACAAAAGATCCGAACATACATCTCATCAAAGAAGACACATAGATGACAAATAAACACATGAAATGGTTTTCAATGTCATTTGTCATTAAGAAATTGCAGATTAAAACAATAATAAGATACCAGTACAAACCTATTGGAATGGCTAAAATTAAAAATACTTACAATATCAAATGATGGCAAGGATGTGGAGCAACAGGAATTCTTATCTGTTGCTGGAGGGATAGGAGTGGTACACCCACTTTTGAAGGCAGTTTTGCAATTCCTTACAAAGCTAAACACAGGCTTAGGATGTGATCTCCAGTCACACTTCTAAGTATTTTATCAAACAAGTTATAGATTTATGTTCACACAGAAACTTGCAAATGAATTTTTATAACCTTTTTTCCATAATTGTCAAAACCTGGAAGGAAACAAGATGTTCTTCAATTTGTGAATGGATCAACAAATTGTGGTATATCTATACAATGGAATATTATTGAACAATAAGAAGAAGTCTGCTCTAACGCTATGGAAAGACGTGGAGGAAACAAATTAGAAACGAATGTTTGAGAACACTGTATGATTCCAATTGTATGACATTTTATAAAAGGCAAAACTATAAAAACATTAAAAAGATCAGTAGTTACCAGGTTCAAAAGGGGAAAGAAGTAGAAACTCAGGATGAATAGAGCAGTGAAGTTATTTTGTTTAACATTGATGGTGGCCACATGGACATTATGCACTTGGCAAAACCCATAGAGCTGCACAACATGAGAGTGAATTAAAAAAAATTTTTTTTGTTTTTTATTTATTCTTGAGAAACAGAGAGAGACAGCACGAGCAGGGGAGGGTCAGAGAGAGAGGGAGACACAGAATCCAAAATAGGCTCCAGGCTCTGAGCTAGATGTCAACACAGAGTCCAACATGGGACGCGAACCCATGAACCATGAGATCATGACCTGGGCTGAAGCCGGACGCTTCACCAACTGAGCCACCCAGGTGCCCCAACATGAGAGTGAATCTTAATGTAAACTGTGGACTTCAATTAATAATAATGTATCAATATTGGTTCATCAACTTTAACAAATGTATCAGACCAATTCAAGATAATAATACAGAAAATTGTGTGCAAGAGGACAAGGGGTATATGGGGAGTCTCTATAGTTTTGTCTAATTTTTCCATAAACTTAAAACTAATCTAAAAAGAAAAGCTTTTAAAAATGTTTTTAGAATAATCAAATGAAAATTCTAGATTTGAAAATTAAAGTAATCAAAATGCAGGGAGCCTGGGTGGCTCAGCCGGTTAAGCGTCCAGCTTCGGCTGAGGTCATGATCTCACGGTTCATGGGTTCAAGCCCCGCGTCAGGCTCTGTGCTGACAACTAGCTCAGAGCCTGGAGCCTGCTTCGGATTCTGTGTTTCCCTCTCTTTCTGACCCTCCCCTGCTCACACTGTCTCTCTCTGTCTCTCAAAAAAATAAATAAAAGACATAAAAAAAAAGAAAAAATTATTCTGAATGGCTTCAATAGCAGGTTTGAGATGGTAGGAAAAAAGAATTTGTGAATATGAAAATAGTTCAATAGACATAATCCAATCTAAATAGTAGATAAAAAAATATTTAAGAAAAACAAACAAAACCCTAGTGATCTGTTATACCAACATACATATATTGCACCTAGGAAGAGAGACAAGAGAGTGAAACAAATAGAAAATTAAATGTCAATATTTCCCAAATTTGATGAAAACTATTAATCTACAGATCTAAGAAGTTCAATGAACCCCAAGTAGATGAGAGAGAGAAGTAGAGAGGAAGATCAATCCACACCTTGATCTATCATAGTCAGAAAAGCCAAAGATGAAGAGAAAACCTTGAAAACAGCAAGAATAAAATAACTTATTACATACAATGGACTGACGAAGTGATTGACATATGATATTTTATCAGAAGCAATTGAGACCAGAAAGTAGTGGAATTACCTTCAAAGTTTTGAAAGAAAAAAATTATTACTGAAGACTTTTATATACAGCAAAACTATCCTTCAAAATATTGGTTAAATAAAGACATTCTCATGACCAAAGACAAAAAATTCATTGCTCACAGACATGCATTATAAGACATGGTAAAAAGTGAATTTTTTTATCTGAAAAGGATAATGACAGACAATAATAATTTAAATTCAGAGGAAAATATGAAGAAATCAAATATGCCTAATATGTAGATAAATATAAAGACTTAAAATATTTCCTTTTTCCTTTTTTTTAAATTTTTAAATGTTTTATTTATTTTTCAGAGAGAGAGAGAGAGAGAGACAGCGTGATCAGGGGAGGGTCAGAGAGAGAGGGAGACACAGAATCTGAAGACAGTTTCCAGGCTCTGAACTGTCTGTCAACACAGAGCCTGATGCGGGGTTCAAACCCACAAACCACGAGATCATGACCTAAGCCAAAGCCAGAAACTCAGCTGACTGAGCCAGCCAGGTGCCCCTTTTTTCTTTTAATTGAAAATCATAAAATTATATGAAACAATGCTGCATTATTGCATTTAAAACATATATGCAGGTAATATATATAACAGTAATGGTTCAAGTTGGCAGGGAAGATAAAGCTATATTGGAGCAAAAGTACTATATTTTCTTGGAACTTAATCAGTATTAACCTGAAGTAGATTGTGATAAATTAAAATCAATATTATAATCCCTAGGGCAGTCCCTAAGAAAATAACTCAAAAATAAAGTTTAAAAATAATAAGGAGCTAATAATAGTACACTAACACTTCTTAAACATTAAAGATAGTAAAGAAGGTAAAGATAGTAAAAATAGGAAGAAAAAATAGGAAAAAAAGTAAAAAAGGTAAAGATACTAAAAAATAGGAAGAAAAAGATATGAAACACTTAGAGAATAATGGCAGACATAAGCCTAACCATATTAACAATACATTAAATATGAATGGACTAAACACTCTAATCACAAGGTAAAAAAGTAAGGATCCAACTATAGTTTGTATGTAGGAAATTTACTTTAGAGTCTAAGACATAAATAGACTGAAAGTAAATGAATGATGAAAGACAGACCATGCAAATAGTAACCCTAAGAGATCTGAAGTGACTATTGTCATAAAACACAAAGAAAACATTAAGACAAAAATGCTACTAGAGAAAAAGATGGTTATTTTATAGTAACAAAAGAGTTGATCAGGAAGATCTAACAATTATAAATGCATAAGCTTCTAACAACAAAAACCCAAAATACATGAAGCAAAAATTGGCAGACTAAAAGGAAAAAGAGACAAGGTCACAATTATATTAGCAAATTTCTAAAAGAAATACAGTGGCATACTTCATGGAAAAAAGACAGATCACCCAAAAATATTTGAGTATGCCTGATATTTCAACAACAGTGGGGACATAAACAATATAACAATGTCTTTAAAGACTGGAGGAAAAATAACTGTCATTCTAGAATTTTGTACTTAGAAAATGATCTTTCAAGAAAAAGAATAAAAGCACTAAGTTAAAAAGAGAGAGGGCTCAAGTAAGTAAAATTAGAAATGAAAGCAGAGACATTACAACCAATACCAAAGAAATACCAAGGATCATCAGAAACTAACATGAATACTTACACAACAAATTTGGACAACCTAGAAGAAATGAAGAAATTTTTCAACAACCTTCCAAGACTGAATACGAAGAAATAGAAAATCTGAAGAGACCAATTACTTGTAAGTCGACTGAATCAGTATTAAAAACCTTCTTACAAACTGAAGTCCAGGAACAGATGGCTTCATAGGTGAATTTGACCAAACATTAGAAGAAAAATTAATACCAGTCCTTCTCAAACTCTTCCAAGAAACAGACGAGGAGAAAACACTCCCAAACTCATTTTATGAGGCTAGTATTACCCTGATACCAAAACCAGACAAGGTTACCACAAGAAAAAAAGAATCATAGAACAATGTTCCTGATGAACATAGATGCAAGAATCCTCAACACAATATTAGCAAACTAAATTTAACAACACATTAAAAGGCTCATACACTGTGATAAAGTGGAATTTATCCCAAGGATTCATAAATCAATCAATGTGACATACCACATTAACAAAATGAAGGATAAAAATCATGTGATCATCTCAATAGAGGCAGAAAAATCATTTGATAAAATTGAACATCTTTTGTGATAAAAATTATCAACAAATGGAGTGTAGACAGAACCTACTTCAACATAATAAAGGTCATATATGACCAAGTCTCAGCTACTAACATACTCAGCAGTGAAAAGCTGAAAAATTTTTCCTCTAAGATCAGAAATAAAACAGGAATGTCCACTCTCTCTACTTTTATTCAACATAATACTAGGAGTCCTAGGCAGAGCAGTTAGAAAAGAGAAAGAAAGGGCATCCAAATTGGAGAGAAAGAAATAAAACTGTCTCTATTCTATATGCCATGATACTTTATGCAAAAAAACCCTAAAGATTCCATCAAAAAACCTGTTAGAAATAATTAACAAATTCAGTAAAGTTATGGCACACAAAATCATTTAGAAAATCTGATGCAGGGATGCCTGGGTGATTTAGTCAGTTAAGCATCTGACTCTTGGTTTCAGCTCAGGTCATGATCTCACAGTTTGTGAGTTCGAGCCCCACATCAGGCTCTGCACCAGTAGTCTCTCTCTCTCTCTCTCTCTCTCTCTCTCTCTCTCTCTCTCTCTCTCTCTTTCTCTGCCCTTCCCCTACTCTGTCTGTCTCTCTCTAAATAAATAAATAAACTTAAAAAATCTGTTGCATCTTTATACACTAACAATGAACTATCAGAAAAAGAAATTAAGAAAATTACTCTATTGAAAATAGCATAAAAAATAATATTATCAGGGCATGTGGGTGATGCCCAGGCCAAGTCTTGATTTCAACTCAGGCCATGATTTCATACTTCATAGGATGGAGTCCTGTATCATGCTCTGTGCTGACAGTATAGAACCTGCTTGGGATTCTCTCTCTCCTGCTGTCTCTGTTCCTCCCCCATATGTGCTCTCTATCTCTCTGTGTCTCAAAATAAATAAATATTTTAAAATAATAATATTATCATCAAAAATAGCATCAAAGATATTTCATGTTCATGGATTAGAAGAATTAACATTATTTACAATATCCAAACCATCCAAAGCAATCTACAGATTCAGTGAAATCCCTATCAAAATTCCAATGGCATTTTTCATAGAAATAGAAAAAACAACCCTGAAGATTGTATGGAGTTATAAAAGACCCCAGATAGGCAAAGGAATCTTAAGAAAGAAGAACAAAGCTGGAGGCATTATGCTACCTAATTTAAAACTATATTACAAAGCTATAGTAATCAAAACAGTACAGTATTGATATAACACACACACACATAGATTAGTGGAACAGAGCAGAAAGCTCAGAAATAAACCCACATGTATATGGTTAGTAAATTTAAGACCAAAGAGCCAAGAATATACAACGGGGGATGGACAGTCTCTTGAGTAAACAGTGCTAGGAAAACTGGACAGCCACATGCAAAACAATGAAATTGGACTGCTGTCTTACAAAACGCACAAAAATCAACTCAAAATGAATTAGAGATGTGAATGTAAGATCTGAAACCATAAGCCTTCTCGAAGAAAACATGTAAATCCTTGACGTTGGTCTTGGTGGTGATTTTATGGATTTGGCACCAAAGCTCAGGCAACAAAAATACAAAAGTGGGATGATAGTAGAAGAAGAGGGTTTGCACAGGAAGGGAGGCCCCGACAGAAAGAAAAGGCGATCGAGTAAGTGAGAGAGCATATGTGCAAGTAATATACTTGGCAAGAGATTAATATCCAAAAGGTACAAAGGCCTCATGCAACTCAATAACACACAAAGCAATCTGATTTAAAAATGGGTAGATGATCTAAATAGAAATTTTTCCAAAGAAGACATACAGACGGCCCTCAGACACAAGAAAAGATAGGCAACTTCCTTAATCACGCAAATCCAAACCCCAATGAGGTGTCACTTTGCAATTGTTAGAAAGGCTATTATCAAAAGACAAGAAATAACAAGCATAGACAAGAATGTGGAAAAAAGGAAACCCCTGTATACTATTGGTAGGAATGTAAATTGGTGCTGCCACTATGGAAAATAATACAGAGATTCCTCAGAAAATTAAACATATAACTACCACACGATCCAGCCATTTTAATCCAAGGCATTTAACCAATAAAATGGAAAGATTAACTAAAAAAAATTCACCCCTTGTCCAATGCAATGTTATTTACAAAAGCCAAGATATGGAAACAATTTAAGTGTCCATCAGTGGAGAAAGGGATAAAGAAGATGTGGTATATATATCTTACACACATCCATTGTATATATATCTATATCTATATATATATATCTATATATACATCTATATCCATCCAAATGGAATATTATTTGGCCATTAAAAAGAATGAATCTTTCCATCTGCAACAATATGGATGTATGTTATGCTAAATGAAATAAATCAGACAGGAAAAAACAATTATTATATAACCTTACCTATAGCTAGAATTTAAAAAACAAACACAATCACAAAAACAAGTTCTTAGATACAGAGAAAAGATGGATGGGTGCCAGAGGTGGCAGGGGTGGGAGTGTGGAGATGGGCAAAATTGGTGAAAGTTGTCAAATGTCACAAACTTCTAATTAAAAAAAACTAATAGGCAACCAACAGAATGGGAAAAGATAGTGGCAAATGGCATATCAGACAAAGGGCTAGTATCCAAAATATACAAGGAGCTCACTAAACTCCATACACGAAAAATGAATGAAGAAATGGGCAGAAGACCTGAATAGACACTTCTCCAAAGAGGACATCCAGATGGCCAACAGGCACATGAAACGATGCTTAGCGTCACTCATCATCAGGGAAACACAAATCAAAACCACACTGAGATACCACCACACACCGGTCAGAGTCGCTAAAATGAACAAATCAAGAACTATAGATGCTGGTGAGGGTGTGGAGAGACGGGCACCTTCCTACACTGTTGGTGGGAATATAAACTGGTGCAGCCGCTCTGGAAAACAGCGAGGAGGTTCCTCAAAACACTATCCGTAGAACTCCCCTATGACCCAGCAATAGCACTGCTAGGGATTTACCCAAGGGATACAGAAGTGCTGATGCCTAGGGGCACTTGTACCCCAATGTTCATAGTAGCAATGTCAACAATAGCCAAATCATGGAAAGAGCCTAAATGTCCATCACCTGATGAATGGATCAAGAAGATGTGGTGTATATATA
>NC_043709.1:121823241-121851853 GCF_006229205.1 Suricata suricatta
TATATATATATATATATATATATATACAATGGAGTACTATATGGCAATGAAGAAGAATGAAATATGGCCATTTGTAGCAAAGTGGATGGACCTTGAGGGTGTCATGCTAAGCGAAATAAGTCAGGCAGGAAAGGATAGATACCATATGTTTGCATTCATAGGTCTAACAGGAGAGACCTGGCAGGGGACCATGGGGAGAGGAAGGGGGAAAGAGAGCAGGGGAGAGTGAGTGACACAGATCAAGGGAGACTACTGAATACTGAAAAGGAACCATGGACTGAAGGGGGAGGGGGAGGGGGAAGGGGTGATGGTCATGGTGGGGGGCACTTGTGGGGAGAAGCACTGGGTGTTATATGGAAACCAATTTGACATTAAACTATTAAAAAATAAATAAATAAATCATAGGGATGTAATAAACAGTATAGTGACCATAGTTAATACTGTATTGCATATTTGAAAGTTGCTAAGAGAGTAAACCTTTAAAAATTCTTATCATAGGCCAGAAATTCCATAACTATGGATGGTTCAGATATTAACTAGTCTTACTATGGTATTCATTTTATAATATATAAAAATATCAAATTATTATATCATACACCTGAAACTAATATAATGTATGTCAATTATGTTTCAAGTTTTTTAAAATGATTGCAATAGTAAATTTTGTTATGTGTATTTTACCATAATTAAAAGTAAGTAATTTGGGAGGCAGCTGGGTGGCTCAGTCAGTTAAGCATCTGACTCTTGGTTTCAACTCAGGTAATGATCTCGCAGTTTGTGAGATTGAGCCCCAAGTCGGGCTCTGCACTGACAGCACACAGACTACTTAGGATTCTCTCTCTCTCTGCCCCTACCCTGCTACCTCTCACTCTTTAAAATAATAATAATAATAATAATAATAATAATAATAAGTGAACTTTAAAATGAAATAATTTTTAAAAAACAAAAATGAAAAGAATAAAAGAAGCCTTTTTCCCTAAAATAATAGAAAACTTAAAACATAGTCTATCAACAGGACCTCTCAAGGTTTGCACTTTGCATATTTCAGAATGATACTTTGTGATGTGAAATTAAGATTTACTTCTTTTATCATGCATGGTTTACCTCAGGAAGTTTGAAAGTCAATTATATTTGTATATAACAGCAACAAATAATATCAAAAATGGTATTTCTATAGTACAATTAATATAGGCTATCTGTGCATAGAACAAAGAGGCACAATATGAAACATGATTAACAGACTTTAAGTTTCAAATAAACATGGAAATCATCTAAATAAACCAACTGTAAACTGTTACAATGACAATGATGTTTACCTTGTAAGTTATTTTTAAAGGTCAAGGGATAAATTAAATCTCGGACCTCACTAGCATATAAGTAAGGAAGGGAGGATTAAGATAGTATTTTCTGGGACTTTGTACTTTTTCTAAATAAAAGGGAGGGAAAAACCTTGGTTATTTTTAGAATCTCTAAGGATAAATATTAAGGTCAAATGTATAACCTTAAAAAATAGAATACATATTCCTAAACTTATAGAAGAAAAAGTTACAAGAAAGGAGGAGAAAAAGTGTATGCGAAGAAAAAGGAAAAAATCAAGCTAAGTAAAAAGGACAAAATATGAAAATAGAAATAAATAAAAAAATATCCTGAATCACAATCAATATAAGTAAACTCAATGCAAATTATTACATTAACAGCTTCAAAGGTAAATGTTGTATCCCAAAAGGCTCAAAAAGAAAAATAAATTTGAAAAAGCACATGATAGGGCTGCCTGGGTGGCTCAGTCGGTTAAGCATGGGACTCAATGTCAGCTTAGGTCATGATCCCAGGGTTACCGGACTGAGCCCCATGTCGGACTCCACACTGTGTGTGGAGCCTGCTAAAGATTTTCTGTCTCTCTCCCTCTCCCCAACTTGTGCTCTCTCTTTCTTAAAAACAAAACAAAACAAAACAAAAACAAAAAACAAAAACAAGTACACAGTACATTTCAGTAATCATTCATGGGCAAAACTTTTAACAAAGTTTAACAAAACTTTTAAATGGGATTTAATTTTTTTAATGTTTTTATTTATTTTTAAGAGAGAGAGAGAGACAGCCTGAGCAGGGGAGGGTCAGAGAGAGAGGGAGACACAGAATCTGAAGACAGGCTCCAGGCTCTGAGCGAGCTGTCAGCACAGAGCCTGACGCGGGCTCGAACCCACGGATCTTGAGATCTTGACCTGAGCTGAAGCCGGAGGCTTAACCGAATGAGCCACCCAGGCACCCCTTAACTGGGATTTAAAGGAGGAAATATATTTAAGCTGAAAAAGGAAATAGCTACAAAAAATTCTATAGCAAGTATTTTAATGACTGTTGAAATAATATTAAAAGAATTATCTGGGGTGCCTGAGTGGCTCAGCCAGTTAAGCATCTAACTACAGCTCATGATCTCATGGTTCATGGGTTCGAGCCTGTGTTGGGCTCTGTGCTGACAGCTCAGAGCCTGGAGACTGCTTCAGATTCTGTATCTTCCTCTCTCTCTGACCCTCCCCTGCTCACATTTTGTCTCTCTCACTCTCTCAGAAATAATAAACAGGGGCGCCTAGGCATCTCAGTTGGTTGAGCGTCCAGTTTCAGCTTAGGTCATGATCTCCTGGTTCGTGGGTTCAAATCCCCCTTCGGGCTCTGTGCTGACAGCTAGCTCAGAACCTGGAGTCTGTCTTTGGATTCTGTGTCTCCCTCTCTCTGACCCTCCCCTGCTCACGCCATATCTCTCTCGCTCTCAAAAATAAATAAAACATTAAAAATTTTTAAAAAGGTCTAAAAAATAATAATAAGCATTACAAAAAATTTAAATAATTATCTTTATATTGAAGAACAAGACTAAATTGCCATTTCTTCTCAGCATTGCACTACAAGTGAGCTTAGCTCTCACAGTAACACAAGGCGTAAGAGTTATACAGGGAGAAACAAAAATGTCACTATTTGATGGTTATCTACCTGGAAAATCCAAATGCATCCATGTGTTATTAGAGCCAATAGGCAGGTTGGTAAAATTGCTACATGTAACATCAAGCTACAAAGTTCACTTTCAACACAAAATATAGTTGAGCAGGTGAGGAAAGTGGCATTCTCCTACTTATTGAGTAAATAAAATGTTACAAGCATTCATACAAACTAATTGTCAGCATCTGTGAAGCTAAATACAATAGTCTTTCAACATGAATATGTAGCTGTAATATTTTTATCAATGCCTTTTATCAGATGGAAGTAGTTCCCTCTGACTCTTAGTTTATTACAATGTGTTATTATGAATGAGTGTTGACTTCAGTCAGATGCTTTTTCTGGTTCTATCGAAGTGGGTGATTACATGGTTTTTCTTTGTTAGGTTGTTAAAATCATGAATTACATCAATCGATTTTCAATTAGGTTAAAATTAAAAGTCAAATAAGGTAAAGTTAGAATAACTTTGCATTTCTGGAATATATCTTTCATAGTCTTAATGTATTATCATTTTACATATTGCTAGATTTAAACTGCTAAAATTTTCTTAGAGATTTCTACTCATAGGTTCATGATAAATTTTGATACATAGTGTTCTTATAATGTCATCGAGTTTGGGTATCATAGTAATGTGAACTCATAGAATGAGTTCTGAAATGTTTGTCTGCTTCCATTTTCTGGAAGACTGCAGGTAGAATTTGTATTCTATTTTTCTTAAATATTTGGCATAATTAACCAATTTAGCCATCTTGGGCTAGAGTTTTCATCCTGGTAAAGTCTTAAATCATCAATTCAGGGTTTTTTTGGTATGTATATGGGAATGTTGTGTATCTCCTTGAGTGGATTCTGATGGTTTATAGCTTCAGAGCCATTTCTACATTTCATCTAGGTAGTTGAATTTGTTGGTATAAAGTTATTCATCACAGTTCCTTTCCATGGTGATGCCTTCTCGTACCTGGTCTTGATAATTTGTATAATTCTCCTTTTTTTTCTTGATTCAGCTGGCTAGACTATTATAAATTTTATTGATTTTTTTCATAAAATTAGCTTTTGCTTATATTGATTTTTCTTTATTGCTTTTCATTATGATTTCATTTTGTTCTTTATTGTTTTTCTCTTTGTTCCTATGTTTTCTTTAACTGTTTTGAAGGTGGAGGCTTAGATTGTCATTTGAGACTTTTCTTATTTTCTGGCAAAATACCTATAATATAAGCCTGTCTAAATTCTATAATGCTGTAACCTTCCCTTTAAGCTTGCTTCAGCAGTGTCACTCACGTATTTAGGCCATGGTTTCATTTTATTCAATTCAAACTATTTGCATAATTTTTCTTATTTCTTCAGTAACTTATTTTGATGTTTATTGTTTAATGTGCAAATATTGGGGAGTTTTCAAATATCTTTCTGCTATTGATTTCTAATTTAATTCTGCTATGATCAGAGAAAATACTCCATATATTTCCATAACTCTGTGCAGCACCTTCCTATGATTTTTTATCCCCCCACCCCAAATTTATGCCATTGCCTCCCTGAACTTTGAACTGAGTTTCTTAAACTCAAAGACAGCTGGCCTCTGTGGGAGTGTCTCTTTTCACTGTGGACCGGCAACTCTCCCAAACAGTAACGTAGGTCATTTGTTCAACTTAACCACATTTGTTTTTATTCTTCTAAAATTCAGTCTTCTGCTGTCTATTGTACAGTGTCTGAAAACCATTGGTTCATATATTTTGTCTGTTTTTCTGGGTGTTTGGAAAGAAAGGTAAGTCTGATTCCTTTTACTCAATGATCGCCAAGAGGCAAGCCAGTAACTATTTAAAGTCAATTGTGTTTCTACAGAAGGCAACAAATAAAAAATATAACTTTAAAATGATACCTTAGTAGTAGAAACAAGATAAGGTACCTAGAAATGCATTTAACAAAGGACATGCAATTTGTAGAATATTATAAAACATGATAAAAACATATTCTATACTACCTAAATAAATGGAGAAAAATATCATGTTCATGAATGTGAAGACTCAATAGTGTAAATTTATCTGTAGATTTCACATAGTACAAATGAAAAAGAATTTCCAGCTTTACTGAGGTAAAACCAACACATAAAATTGCATACATTTAAGATATACAACGTATTCATTTGACAGACTTACATATTGCAGAAAGTATATGCTATCACCACAGCATTTCCTTTGGTGTACGGAGGTTTTGTAGTTTGATATAGACTTGCTGGTTTATTTTTGCTTTTGTTACTTTTGCTTTGGGGATCAAATGTGAGACCCATGTCAAGGAGCTTACGACCAATTTTCTTCTAGGAGGTTTATGGTTGCAGGTCTTACATTCAAATATTTAAACCATTTTTACTTTATTTTTGTGTATGTTGTAAGTAGTTCAGTTTCCCTCTTTTGCATATGGCTGCCTAGTTTTCCCAGAACCATTTATTGAAGAGATGGTCTTTTTCCCATTGTATATTCTTGACTCCTTTGTCATAAAGTAATTGATCATGTATGTGTGAGTTTATTTCTATTTCTATTCTATTCCATAGATCCATGTGTCTGTTTTTAAGCCAAGATCTTATTGTTTTGATTACTATAGCTTTGTAATATACTTTGAAATGGGGGCGTATGATACTTCCAGCTTTGTTCTTTTTTCTTTAGATTGTTTTGCCTATTTGGGGTCTTTTGTGGTTCCATACAAATTTCAGGGTTGTTTTTCTATTTCTGTGAAAAATACCACTGGAATTTGATAGGGATTGCACTGAATCTGTGGATTGCTTTGGGTAATTTGGATATTTTAACAATATTAACTCTTCTAATCCATGGGCACAAAATGTCTTTTGATTTATTTATGTCTTCCTCCATTTGTTTCATTAGTATCTTATAGTTTTCACTGTGTAGGTCTTTCACTTCCTTGGGTAAATTTATTCCTAGGTATTTTATTGATGCCATTGTAAATATGGTTATTGTTTGATTTTTCTGGTAGTTCAGTGTTAGTGCATAGAAATGCAATGGATTTTTCTTACATTGATTTTGTATATGGCAACTTTACTGAATTTATTAATTCTAACAGGTTTTGGTGCAATCTTAGAATTTTCCATGTATGTAATACTATGTTTAGACAGTAAAACTGTCTAAAATAGGGACAGTTTTATTTTCTTTCCTATTTGGAGGCCTTTTATTTCTTTTTCATTTCTAATTGCTCTGTCTAGCACTTCTAGCACTTCTAGCAATAAAAATGGAGAGACTGGACATTCTTGTTTTCTTTCTGATCTTATAGGAGAAGCTTTCAGCTTTTCACTGTTGAGCATGATAGTAGCTGAGGCTAGGTCATATATGATGTTTATTATGTTGGGTCACAGTCTGTCTATATCCAGTTTGTTGAGAATTGCTGCCATGAAAGGATGTTGAATTTTTCCAAATGCTTTTTCTGCATTTGTAGAGATGATCATGTGATTTTTCTCCCTTATTTTGTTAATGTGCTATGTCACATGACTGATTTGTAAATGTTGAACCATCTTTGCATCATATGAGTCAGTACCACTCAGTGTAAGTACTTTGAATTTTGTTTGCTAATTTTTGTTTCTATGTTTATGAGGGATATTGGCCTAACATTTCTTGTCTTGTCTTGTCTTGTCTTTGTCTGGTTTTAGTATAAGGATCATGATGGCCCTGTAAAATAAGTTTGGGTGTGTTCCCTTCTCTTCTCCTTTTTTAGAAGAGTGTGAGTTGAATTGGTATTCAATCTTTTTCAGATGGTTGGTAGAATTTACCTATGAAGCCATCTGGTCCTGAACTTTTCTTTGTTATGACCAATAAAGAATGCAATGGGGTTTTTCCTTTGTGTGAAACTCAGCATGATGTTTATAAAATTTGCATATTCGAACAAAGGTCTATGAATACCCAAGACACACCTTAAGAAGACCCATTGTCCTAAGTGAAATAAGTCACATGGAGAAAAGCAAATCTTATATGGTTTCACTTATATGTGTAATCAAAAAAGGAAACAAAGGGGCACCTGGGTGGCTCAGTCGGTTAAGCGTCCGGCTTCGGCTCAGGTCCTGATCTCGCGGTTCATGGGTTCAAGCCCCACATCAGGTTCTGTGCTGACAGCTAGCTCAGAGCCTGGAGCCTGCTTCGGATTCTGTGTCTCCCTCTCTCTCTCTGATGCTCCCCTGCTCGCGCTGCCTCTCTCTCTCTCAAAAATAAATAAAAACATTAAAAAAAAGGAAACAAATGAATAAACCAACAAGCAAAATCAGACCTAGAAATAAAGAGAAAAAACCAATGGTTACCAGAGGGGAAGGCAGTGGGGATATGGTCAGAATGGATGAAGGAGAGTGGGAGATGCAGGCTATGTATGAAATGAACACGTCAGGAGAATGAAAGTTACAGTGTAGTGAAAACAGTCAATGGTATTGTACAAGGGTTGCATGCTGATGGATGGTAGCTACACTTGTGGTCAGCAAAGCATACCATATAGAGTTGTTGAATCACTGTGCTGTACACTTGAAACTAATGTAACATTGTGTGTCAGCTGTCCTCAAATTAAGACAAAAAAGACTGCTCATTGAGATCTCATGATTGATAATGAGTCAGACTTGAACAATGTCTGTGGGTAGACTGGGTTTCTCAACCTATCTAGATATCTATCATTTATTTATTTGATCCTCAGTTTTCTCATCCATATAACAGTAGTGCCCACTTCATAGGGAAATGATGAGGAATAAAATCGTTACCGTGTGAAAAGTGCTCAGAACAGTATCAGGCCTGTCAGTGTGTATTAGCTATTTTTATCATGATTTAGCTCTGATTAAGACAGCCCAGCACAGAGACAGATAAATAGATTTAGAAAATGTTCAAAAACCTATTACAGACTCACACAAAAATGGAAACTAATACATGACAAATTGATTCTTCAGATCATGGCAAAAAAGTGGATTGTGGTGTGATATGATTGACTGATTGATTATCTATATAGGAAAAATGAAAGCATATCTTTTCCTCACTCTGAAAACAAGCAAATGTTCAACAACTACAGAATGTGGTATGCTTGTTCATTGTAATATATTCATGTCATGGACCACTATACAAAGTGAAAGTGAATGAATTTCAGTATATCAGATACATACATATATAAATCCCAAGAAAAATAATGCTGAGCTCAAAAGAAAGTCACTGAAGAGCAAATTCTGCTTGAAAACAGAACTAGGCAATATATCGTTTAGACATATATACACATTTATAAAACTATGAAGAAAAACAAAGCAATCACTGAGACTAAGTCTAAGGAAGCTGTTACATCATGGTTCAGGGGGTGCGTGACCAACTGGAAGTGTGTAGAAGACTTCAGATTCTTCGAAGATGGTGTTTTATTTCTAGATCATGGCAGTGGGCACGTGTGTTCTGGTACTATTTTGATCTATACACTTTAGTATATAACCTCTTTATGTTTGTTGTACTTAAAATTTGCTTTCAGTTATCTGAGGAGTACCAAAAAATCTAAATATTACTTTTGGCATTGTCAATAATTTTTTACTTCCATCAGTAAGTATTACATTTGTTATTTTAAAATTGCCTTAACCTAGAAAATATTCTAAGTTATAAATTTCCCATGAAAAGCCTTCCTAGAAAGCAGTCTTTCAGTGGGTTAAAATTAGGGGTCTCCTGAGGACATAAAAAGAGATATCAAGGAAGGAGCAGGAAGTGAAGGGAGCCCAGGGCTATGAAGCGATGTTATAATATAATGGAAAATAAACTTGTTTTTCTCAGTTTTCTTAACTGCCCATAAGTGGAAACTTTTTTTTGCTTATGAATTGTTTTAAGGAGAAAAGAATCATTTAAATAATCCTTCCTTCAAATGAAGATGGAAGACACTTCACAAAGAGATCTTTAGAGCCTCATCTAGTTTTGCAAAAAAGAAGTGTTAAAAGAGGAAAACACCAAACATCTCTTTAAGATATATGCTGTTCTGTTTGTCTACATAAATATCTATATTGCCTTGTTTGGGAACATGAGTCTTCAGAGATATGAGGTTTATAGACTGTTCTCGCACAGCTTGGAGTAAATTCTTCCTTTCATTCACTCTAAAGAGTATTCAGAGTCTGGTGTGAACTTTTTTTGCCTCATAAAAACAAGTGGAGGTTGTATGGTGGATCTTTAGAAAAAATGGAACTCTCTACAGCAGGAGCTTCTATTAAATAATTCACTGCAAATTTTGGGAAATAGAGGCCAAGGGATTTGCCCAGAAGGATTCTGAAGCCATGGGAGGAAATTTGTTCTCCATTTTGAGAAGAGTTTGCTGCGCCTTTCAAGAAAAAGACATGCTCTTCAGGGAAAGTGAAAAGTTCGTGCCAGAGAACCAAAGAGCCAGGAGACAAGTTCTGGAAAGTGGCTTCATAGTCTTCTTGTGATGAACCCCTCTCTAGCTTTTCTTGCTCAATGCTATTAGAGTGATAGTTTGCATTTATCTTTTTTAAGACTTTTAGGGAAAGAAAGTGGGATTAAGTTCCCTTACAAGGGTTTTGTATCATCTGCTTTGCAAGTGGCTGATGGAAACACAAAGAATCACGTCAGGTCTACTAGGCAGCCATGGTTAGGCCTCAGTGAGAAAGTCACATCTCTCCTCTGGTAGCAGAATGACTCTGGACATCTTAAATCTATCTTGTGGGAAAAAATTTTTTCTAGTGCCCAAGCTACAGAATGTTGGAAAGAAGGAAAAGGTAGACCATTGTCTATGCCTGGATTCACAAGAGAAAAATAAAGTACCCACTGTTACCAATATGAATTTGAGTTCTTTTTTTTTGTAAGAAAATATACATTAAATTTACCATTCTGACTATTTTCAGATGTATAATTCTGTGGCATTAAAATGCATTCACATTCTTGTGGAACTATCACCACCATTTCCAGAACTTTTTCACTTCCTCTCTTGAAACTCTGTACTCATTAAATGCTCACCCTTCCTCCAGCCCCAGTGTTCTTTCTTACTCTGTGTATTTGACTATTCTTGATAGCTCATGTAAGTGGGATCATGTAATATTTATCCATTTATGACTGGCTTATTTTGCCTAGCATAATGTCCTCAAGGTTCACTCATGTTAATAGCTTGTGTCAGAAATCTCCCTCCTTAGTAAAGGCTGAGTAATATTCCATTATTATTATATACACACACTGCATTTTGTTTATTCATTCATCTATCATTGATCACTTGGATTGCTTTCACCTTTTAGCTACTGTGAATACTATAATGCAGATACCTGCTCAAGTTTATGCTTTCGTTCTTTGGGTGTATCTTCAGAAATAGAATTGCTAGATCATGTGCGAAATCTGTGTTTAATCTCTAGTGTTCCTCAAAGAACCACCAACACCATATTACACAGTTGGCTGTACAATTTATATTCCCACCAAGAGTGAACAAGGATTTCAATTTCTGTGCATTTTTTCTGTAAGAGAAGATTTTTCTGTAAGAAAATACTTGTTGTTTCATTATTGTTTTTGTTTTGTTTATCCTAATTATCCTAAGGGGTGTGAAGTGGTTTCTCATTGTGGTGGTTTTGATTTACATTTTCCTAATGATTAGTGATGTTGCATCTTTTTATTTGCTTAGGGCCTTTAACTTTTCAAGCCGTGTGATCTTATGTTCAAAGAAAAGAGCCATTTCTTAATTTTACTACTTGTTGGTGTAAATTGACTACAGTTTTAACAAAGAGAAAAAGGAAATGTAATCTTTAAACATATTTATAACCGTTTGTGCCGTCTCTGTGGGTGGATTGAGTGGACACACTTTCTCTTAACTCATCCTTCATCAAAGTTAACTGAACAGAACCCTAAGATGTTATTTTATCTCCATATTTTGATTAAATATTATTTAAAAACTCTTTTTTAAACTTAATTGAACATGTAGAATTTCCCCCAAAAGGTTTAGCACGCTGTTAACTTTACCCAATTTTACTCTTTTGCATCACGGTTAGTTCTTACCCGCCTCCTGCACTAAATCAATGCCTGCAGGAACCAGAAAGGTACCCCAGAAAAGCTTCACGTGTCTGTGGAGCTAAATGTCATGCCATATTTGCCCAAGTGCCTAGGAGTTCTGAAATAATCTCTTCTTAGTTTTTTTCTGTTTTAAGGTTTGGGTTTTGTTAACCTTGAAAATTCAATATGGTGGAGATGCTTTATACTAATTAAGAACCTGAGCAAGAGAACTTGAAATTATATAAATGAAGTTCTGTCACTTTTCTAAGTTACAGCAAGAGAGTTAATAAGGTCATCCACTTGTCAAGTAATCATTGTGATGTCACTTCCCTCCTTGAGGTCTTCAATTTTCTGTTATTTTCCTCCTTGGAACTATGTACATCTAATAAGAATTCTTTTAAAAGGAAGGGGGAGGTAAAAGTCTACTATGAGCGTCATCTCATTTGCAGTTTGAAATGAGTAAAAGATACTACTCATTAGAATTACACGTATTTAAAGCTTTGAGGGTAAATCTGAACACACTATTATTACGAAGTTAGAAGAATGACATTTAGATTGTCCAGTGTTTTCAAGTTGTCATGCTTTTTAAGTTATACCTTCAATACTATCACTGAAGGTAGCCTAATAAGAAATGGATTCTCTCTACTTCAGGATTCTACTCTTAAATATAAAATTTTAACTTACACTTGGAGCTGATATAATTCTTAAAATAGACCATGGAAACCTTCTGTGACTAACAAAATTCCAGCCTCCGTCACACAACCTGGCTGTCTCACACATTTTTAGTACAACTTTTTCAAACTATTTCCAAATCGACTGTTGTTTCAGATAAGTCGTTCAGTCTTCTATGTATGGGAGTGTTTTGCAATAAAAACCAAAGAAATTCTTCTTGGCATTGACAGTCATATAATTTTGAGACTCTTTTACAATATCGAAGTGCAGATGAGTGACATCATGGTGTAAAGCAACTTTTATTGGACTCATACAAAATGCCTTTTAAAGAATTCTTCGAAATTAGAGTCGTTAAACCAAGAAATCTTTGTAGCATTTAACCAGGAAATTGAGGAATCTCAACTTACAAGGCTTTGTCTTGAATCTACGAAGCATGAAAACTTTTCCAATGAAAGTTCAGACCACAGATTTGGTTACCCTGGTGCTCAATCCATGCCTATCTCCCTGTGGCCATCTGTATATAACTATTGGTACAAAAATGGCAAAACATGATCTAATCTAGCTAGCCAAAGGGGTGAGTGCAATTAAGATAGAGTCAATATTGGCTGTTCATGAAGTCCATCTGAGACTCTCTTCAAGTCCCAGAATGTGATGTAAGGCTCAAATAGTAGAGTGAGGTAATTTGATAAATTGTTCTCATCTATATTTGGAGCCAGAACATGAAGTGCACTCATCTAGACATAGAGGAAGGCAAGGAATCCAGACGGTAGGTTTTCGTCCAGGAGACAGGTACCAGGATGATACTGTCATACACAAATGTTTAATTAGTTGCTATAGAAAAGGAATTAACAAGCTATGGTTAGCTTTCTCTGACCAGCTGTTTTTGTAAATAAAGTTTTATTGGAGCACAGCCTTGCCCAATCATGTATGCTTTGTGGCTGCTTTCACATTCTATGTAACAAAGTCGAAGAGTTGCAACAGCAATCATATGGCCCATAAAGCTGGAATTATTTATTGGCTGGCCCCTTATAGAAAAAGTTTGCTGATCACAGCTCTGGAAGATTTTGCTAGGATACCAAAGCAATGTTTAGTTAGGACAAATAAGAAAATCAGTCGTTTACAATGATACAAATTACCGACTTTAATTCACATTCACGTATTATTTTACAACTGTCCAAGTGCTTTCATATTTATTATCTCAGCGATGGTTAAAATAAACATCAGATACTATGACACCAGCTTTAAGGTGATTTGGCCTTGATAAGTGAAGTGACTTCTCTGTGATTACACAATAAATTGGGGTATCTATTCCTAGGAGTTGAGTTTAGGAGGCAGACAGATGTTACCAACTTGCTTTGCTTGACACCTGGCTAGAGCGTAAGATCAGGAAGCGGGGATGGAAAAGGCCAAGCGGCCTGGGAAATGCTGAGGCTTTGGCACCTGTACCTCTCGGAGGAGTAATGCCACCATTGCCAAGCTCTTCCGCTGACATCCACAGGCTTGTGGGTCCATGTGCAAATGCTTGTGCACACCCTCCAGACTGCCGGTCTCTCCATCTGCTCCCCAACACAGGATGCTGTGCTTCTAGGCTGGAACCACTTGATCCTCATGACCCTAAACTTAGGTGTGCCTCCTATGCCTGGCTCTGGTAGCCGCAGGGTGGTGGGGCATTTGGGGATCTGGTACAAGACATTCAAGAGGGCAGAGGCATTTTTCCCAGGTACCACTGTGACTGAATGATAGCCAAATGTTCACACTTGGCACATAATGTGGATTTGCAGCCAGACTTTTTGATTTCTGGAGAAGAGAGCAGACCCTGGGGACAGATTAACTGAGTTCAAATCCCAGCTTCAGTATTAACTATCTGTGAGATCTTGGGTGAGTTTCTAGGCCTGTGAGTACTTCAGTTTACTCATCTGTAAAATGGGATAATAATAGTACCTGTACCTACCACTCAGGGCAACTGTGAGGGATAAATGACTTAGAACAGTCTGGGAATATAATAAATACACAGTAAGGACTAACCATTGCTATTAATGATCACTGTCTCCAGGTAAACTAGGGCCCTGCAACAGCCTATAGTTTTTCTTTCTTCCTTTTTTTCTTTCTTTCTTTCTTTCTTTCTTTCTTTCTTTCTTTCTTTCTTTCTTTTAATCTCTGTTGGCATCTTTCTTGTCTTTATCTTACATGTTGCCTTTACATCCTCAATTGTGTGTCGTTGTCATTTGCATCTTTTCAGTCACCAAAAGGATATCCTGCAGGTTGGAAAGAAGGTAACACTTAGGAAAACCCACTGCCTAAGTGCACGGGAAATAGACCAATCATTCCAGCTTCTGAGACAGAGTGTGGCTGACTGCGAGTCTGTGGAAGGACAGGGTAAAGAAATCCGCATTTATTGAGTGCTATCATGTGCCAGACAAGGTGCAAAGTTGTCACTTCAGTGGAATCGCTGTCTCGGTTTTATCGACGAGATGAAACTTGCCCAAGGCTGAGCCCAATTTAGAATTTAGAAGTAACGTCATGTCCGATTGATTCCAAAATTTTATACTCTTTCCAGCGCATAATTCTGCCTTGATAAAGTGCTAAGTAGCTGTGCATTTATCAACTATAAATGGGGAATGGCGTGGTATTTACACTTGGAGTGGAGTCGGATGATCGCATATTCACAGAACCTTTTTATAGTTCAGAGAGAGTTGGTGTAGACTCTCCCTAAGGGAACACAGAATAATTGAGGTTGGAAAGAGCTTAACCTCAAGTCATAAAAATCACTGACAGGGGAAACTAAGAGGAAAATGGTTACCCTTGGTGGAGAAGGGGTTGTGTGCTCCTGGTACAGGCGTGTGTTCAATTGGTTGAAGGAGTATTTTCAGCCTAGAAAAATATGACCCCTTGAGCACACTTTATTTTTATATCTCTGTTGGTCTTTTAGAAAACCTGGTAATTACAAGTATTCCTTCATTCATTAGAATAAATTCTAAGCTTTTTAAAAAGTAAAATAATTTCTATCTTTTGCACTGAGTCCCCCGCCCATCTCGCTACACACACATGCACACAGCTCACACAACGCACATACGTCCAGTGTCACAAGGACACACAGCTCTTCTTATCAATCTTTAAGTACCCCGTGGCAGCCCAAACAGGTATGGAAATCCTATTCTGTTTCCTTCTTTTCCATGGTGCTATCTACACATGTTCTATAAACAGCAGGAGAAGTAATTATGTAGGTAGGCATTCGTCACACGGTCAACTTTTGGAATATAATATAAGAATGTGCTAAGACGAGGAAATATTTGCTTGAACTAATGCCTGGAAACTGAATGTGGTATGCATTTCTTGGTAATATAAACCGCACATCTGGATCATTTTTGTACATTGTACCTGAGTGGGCGGGGTAATATTTACATTCATTTTCCACTTTTAGGCTATCCGTCCAGTGTCTAGTCTGTGCACGCTAGGAAGTTCCGTGTGTGTGAGTGTGTGGGCTCTGCATTTCATATTCCAGCATCTGCCATTCACTCTGAGTTGGAGCATTTACTGTCGCAAAACTGTCACCGGGGTCTCCGAACCACACATTTACATTCCACAGGTCTAGTAAATGGGTCGTGCGGCTGCACGGTGCCTTTTGTTCAAAAGAAATCCAAGTGGCAGCCCGGCGCTTCCTATCCAGCTGCACTTTAGGCTGTGACTGTGGCAGTCGGAAAGCGAAGCTCAAAGGAATAGAATCTGCTGCCCCAGCAGGTAACATTCTGGGGTTGGTTCCTTTTATTGTTGTTTTTGCTGCTGTTTAAAATGTCCAAACCTTCTCACTTGGCCAGACCTTTCTTTGCGAATGCAGCTTCCAAGCTGCCGTCACTTAGAAGGGAGGATTGGAACAGCAAACAGAAAAAAATCAGTGTAGGTGAGAAGAGTTTGAGAGCTGGAAGCGAAGGGAATTTGGTCAGACAGCAGCAGGTGCAAACCGCAACCGCTCCTGCTCAGCGGAAGGCTTCGCCATACAAAGGTAATGTTTTAAATCAGCTGCTTTTTGTCAGTTGTGTGCTTAGAAACTTCTTTCTTAATAATACCGCCAGACAACTTAAACGAAGGAGACTTTTTACGGTTTCAAAAACTTATCCCTCTGTGTGAGTGTGACATTTTCCAGAATCCTCTAAAATAACCAGTCATTAGGAAGACGGAGGTAATAGAACTTTCCTTCATTAATTAAGGACTGATAGAAGAAAAATTGAGTGTTTTCACTTCTTTTTTGAGGATGACAGACTTTATTCCTGGTTGTGGTTCTTGGACTCGTAATCCATTATATTCATAGGAAGTTTCTCTTTTAGTACTAATCTATATGGACAGAAACAAAAAGAAAAAAGGGACAGGTCCTACAACTACATCATCACTGGCCGAAGACTGTTTGCATGCTTAGTTTTTTGCAGTCTCTTTTCAAAATGAATTTGTATTGGAAACGATAATCTCACATGATTCCCTGCCAAGCATGACAAAAATCTCTACTAGCATTGTCACCTGGAGCATTTAAGTGAGCGAAGATACCGATGAATATGTGACCTAGGACTGAGAAATATGGTAACCAAATCAAACTGTTATTTTAGAGTACATAATCGCAGAGAGCCATGAAACCGTCACTTAAAATATAATAGTAATTTTCTCCATTATACCAAGAACTACGTATTAAATCACTAAGCAACATTTATAATAGTTATTTCTTAATTAGATTTTGAGCTCTCTATCAAAAATATAATTTTTGACACTGATTTTATGGTAAAATAAAAACTGGTTTATTGTTCTTCTTATCATTGGAAGTTTTTATTTTATAAAACAAAATAACAAAATAAAATTCATACCACATTATAATTTTAATCCTCCTCTCTCCTCTACTAAAAACTATTACAAATGAATATACAGTAATATTGTGCCATGTTGTATTATTTCAAAGATGCAAATTTCTCTCTGGAAAATACTAGTTTTTTTCTTAACTTGGTTTATTATCATTTTATCAACTTCCATGAAATGCTTGTACAATCACTATTTTATTGACCAACATACTTTATTAAAGACACATATAGTGAACACTGAAGAACTTTGGAAGTAATGATGAAAGTTGCTGAATAGACTGAATTTCGGCTGCTTTAAAAGGAGAGTTCTCTTTGATGTTATATATAATGTGTATAAAAGTCTAAAAAAATGCTTCTGAAAAAGGAATTTCAGCCACTTCAACTTGAAAATTAACCAGACATTTAATGGGTATATATCTGTGTCTAAGTAAGGTATGCCCAGGGAGGGAATTTTTACACAAACAATTTAAGACTAGATGCTATTCCAAAGATTTTTCAAAATATCTTATTTTAGTAACCTGTGAGGATATCTAAACTTAGTGGATGAAAATACTTTTTCTTTGATAACCTATTTGTTTTTGTTTCGGGGTGTTAGTTAAATGTCACTTGAAAGCAAGGGTGATTTATTGAGTTGCAAGGTCAGTATAGATAATGCATCTTTTTGTAAAAAAGAGAGAGAGAGAGAGAGAGAGAGAGAGAGAGAGAGAGAACTAAAGAACTGGAGCAGATTATAAAATAACAAGGTAGTGTTTCCCTTGCATTGCCCTGAGCGGATTCAGGCCTCCCAAAGGAGAGTTCTTCCACAAGAGTTTTGAAATTGGCAGCAGGACTGGATTGTTTTGAAAGACAGCATTTATCCGAATATGTCTTTTATTTCATTAGCATTTTAAATATTTTTTAAGTAGCCTCCACGCCCAGTGTGGAGCCCAATGCAGGGATTGAACTCACAACCCTGAGATCAAGACGTGAGCTGAGGTCAAGAATCAGTCGCTTAACTGACTGAGCCACTCAGGCACCCCTTATATATTTAGTTTTTAACCAGAATTCTTTTTTCATAGCTACACATCACAGCACAGAGTAGCGACGGAAACCTTTCATTGTTGGAGAGCAGGACTAAGACTCTGTATATTCCTGTATATTGTGTTGGGCTTTTACTTAAAATGGTTATCGTTAAGATCAAGAACCCAAACAACAGTCTCACTATCTGAGGTTTCTGCTGAGTTTGTGTGGGTTCTGGCCCATCACATTAAGATCTCATTGTTGCCTCTGGAGACTGCTTATTTCATTGGGTCCACAGGGTTTAATTTAGTCTGTATAGTTTCTTACATATCTGATTCTCATTCCCCAACCCCCCACCCTTGTGTAATTCGCTTATTAGAGAAGTATATTCTGGTACATTTCATTTAGTTTTTGACACTTGTCTCTTTAGTTTATTTCCTAAATTAATGCACTGATATTCCCTTCACCACTTTTCCAAGTTCCCCCCACCTTTTAAAATTTATCATCTGTACTTTTATATCCATATTAAAAAGATTAAGAGTAGTTATTTTTTTGATTAACACAGTTAAGTCTCTGTGGTTTATCTACAGATTAATTCCGTAAGTTGAAAATCAATAAAGACTGTAACTGAGACTTCATATTTTGATTGCTAACCCAGAGAAGTGTGTTATAACCATTTCTCTTGTGGTCTCTCCTGCCTCAATGCTTCAGATTATAACAAGGTTGATATGGATATGATCACATTGACAGAATTCCCTTCTCTTCCAGGCACTTCCCTCTGTATCCCTCAATCATCCTGCCCTATTCTTTCCTGAGTGATTTCTATAACACTCGGACAGGTCTCCTTAGATTATCTTTTTTTTTAATGCATGTTTATTTATTTTTGAGAGAGAGAGAGAGAATGAGCAGGGGAGGAGCAGAGGGAGAAGGAGACCCAGAATCTGAAGCAGGCTCCAAGCTGTCAGTGCAGAACCCTATGCGGGGCTTGAACTCATGAACCATAAGATCATGACCTGAGCTGAAATTGGGAGCTTAACTGGTTGAGCCACCCAGGTACCCCTCTTAGATTACTTCTTCATCTGCCTGAAACACATCCCCAAGAATCTCTGTAAGGACAGCAAAGTTGAAAGTAAACTATCTGAGTTTGTACATGCCCAACAAATATTTGGACTCTCTTTTCACATCTCAGTGATAGTTGGGACAAACATGGATTTTTAGACAGAAACTAATTTCCCCTCAAAACATTAAAGCCTTTCTCCATTACCTTTTGGGATCTAGAAGTGTTGATGAGAAGTCCCATGTTGTTAACACGTTCACACATTCCTTTGTAGGTGACTTTCTCTCTCTCTCTCGAAGTTTTGTGGATATTCATTTCATCCTTGATGTTCTGAAATTTCACTGATGTATCTTAACGTATGGGTCTTTCCCATTTATTTTGACTGACTACTTTGATGGGTTCTTTCAGTTCAAAGAATAATGGGTTCCAGTTTTGTGAATTCTTTTTGTTAATTCTTTGATAATTTCTTCTTCTGTGTTTGCTCTGATTTTAACATTACAGTGTTCCTCAGAGTTGGCTTTCAAATCTACTACATCAATTTCCTGATCCTATCTTTTCCTTGTTTTTAAAATTCTGTCTTTTATGTTATCTGGATTTTCTTGACTTTATCTTCCAACTCTTATGTCTAATTTTGATCACCAACATATTTTTAATTTCTAAGAAGCTTTTCTCACTCCAATTATTTTGATGCCAAAATACATGGTATTATGTTCTTTCTGTAAGCAGTAGATTTGCGTGCTTTTTTTTTTTTTTTGCCCATTATGGTTTTGTTTGACTGTACCATACACTCATGTTTTAAGATGCAGCCACATCCCTGGAATGATGATATGCTTTCCATTCTGATCCAATGGTCTAGATTGGCTCATGGAACCAAAGACAATGGTAATCAATAAGCTTTTGGATAGTAGCATTCATATCTAATTCTCACCCATTGAGAACTCTCTTCATGATGAAAACCCAACAAATGAAAGGTGAATGTTGCCGAATGTGTTGATACATACCAACAATTTTATTCAACAGGAGGCTATAAGTCGACCTTTGAGAATGTGGCCTTTCTTCCTGAGTTGTTTGTATTCTAGATTCTGTTTTAAGTATATTTCCTCAAAATTATTTTGTCCTGATTTTATTTAGTTAGTCAGTTGGCCTCTTAACTGTTGTTGTAAATAAAGAAAAAGCATTTTTTAGGAAGTGTCCATGAACACTGACCACTACCTGAGTTTGCAAATATAGTTTCCATATATATTCTATGTTTGTAAGAATGAGGGTATTGAGCTCTTACTATATTCCCATCACACTTCTGAGCACCTTACGAATGTACTGTTTTGCCAATCCTTAATGGCAATCCTATGATGTAGTATTATCACTATCCCTATTTTACATGAGAAAAACTGAGACAGGGGGCTTCAGTTATTTGCCCAACATCAAGCAGACAGGAAAAGGGAGAACCAGAATTCGAATTCTGGAAGTTTTGACTCCCGAACTGGCACCCTTCACTTGCTAAAGCACCTTTTTTTATAAAGAAAAACAATTTGTCCATCACAAAAAGTTAATACAATTAAAACCTTGTGATCAGACAGTCTGTTCCCTGAAAAACCAAAACAAAACAGCAACAACAAAAAACTGGTGCTTTTTTGTAGTTCAGAATGTGCTCTTCTGATTTCAGCTTTTTTATTTGTTGCCCCAGATTTCTGTTTCTCAGACAAAAGAAATGAAAAGGGAAGAGAACAGATTTCAGTTAATGAATTTATCACAACACTGTTAATATCTTTCTAATGTTAAGAAATAAAAGGATACATTGAAAATAGGACCTTGCAATTCTAGTATATACACTCACACCTACAGACTTGAGTGCACATCTACACGCGCGCGCACACACACACACACACACACACACACACACTACTCTGCATATAATTCAAGAAAGGCTCGTCCATCACACATGACCTGGTGGTCCAAGTACAAGCCTGCAGGCCAAAAATCACTCAAGTCTAATTCTTTTCTAACCCAGGCTCCCTCTATGGCCTTGAGCAAGGTCCTTATGCTTCTTGACTGAGTTTCATTAACCGTTAAAGAATAATAATACGTGGTTTATGGGGGAAGGAGTGGTGAGGATTAATGACTTAATGTGTGTCCGGTGCTTTCAAGAGCACATGTGCCGCGTGGAAACTCTGAGTTAAGCACAGTAGGGTCTCTATTTCCCTTCAGTTGCTGTAGAAGCTAAAAACTTTTTCTCTCACAATATCACCCATGTACCTGGACCAGGGAAACTCCACAATAAATCCCTGATTGCATGCTCTAAGCTATTTTTGCACAACTGTGACCTCACAGGTATCTTATTGCCATCTCACGTGTTGATTGAGATTGTGAATACCTGGAACTCAGTTGTTCCTGTCTATAAGTAGAAAATATTAATAACTGGAGCACAAAAAGTATGTTTTCTCTCTAAGAGGGCTCAGATTCATTCTGGATGCTACTGACAAATGCAGAGACAGTAGGCCCTTGCACGGTAAAGTAATGTGGGAGGTGACTGCGTCTGTGGGTAGGTGGTGCCTCTGAAAGGCATACTCACTATACTGCTTTCTCTTGTAAGAAGCTGATGATACCAGTGAATGGTCAGTGCCCACTGGCAGGGTCTGCACTTTGCCTAATGTTTTCCAGAAGCAGCAGTGAGTTTGTTCTGATCATGTATGTTCCTGTATCTGACTGCCTTTGTGACCAATCCATTCATTTTTGAGGAGAACTAGGGTCAAGGGCATAGTATTTCTTCAACAGAGCAATGGTAAGTTGTGCTTACGGTTAGTAAATTCATAGTTTTGGCTCATTGTTGACACCGGCTGTTCCAGAGTCATGCATTACACATCTGTATAGGCCAGTAAGTCTCTCTCCATCCTCTTACTGAAACGCACATGCCTTACCCTGGACAGTTGTTTTACAAATAAAAACAAAACGTACTTAATGCTGCTTGCCAGTGTTTAATGGGAAATTTTCTACAACTACATATGGTGTAAGCTACATATGAGTATTGAAAATTAACATTTACTTCTAGAGTTTTTCTTCTTTTCCTTTATTAATTTTATCTATATCTGTCTTGTACCTAGTAACAGATGGGAAATAAGAAATATAAGTAACAGGTGTTCTCATATTTCTCATATTGCTTAGATGATTCTGTTAAAATTCAATGTGTTAGAAAAGGAGTATGAGACCACCTCTTGAAATTACTCTGGGGTTTTCTCTGAAATAATCTGTGTATTTTCAGTTACTCTGACACAGTCCACTTAACCTGGAGAGGTCAATAATCACAAGTCTGATCAAAAATTAAATGCATGTGCATCAGAAAAGCATGAGCCACAAGGAAAAAGAGAATTCACAGTCCCAGAATTTCATAGGATAAAAACTTAAAGGTCATCTAATTTATCTTTTTCTGATATACATAGAAAAAGTCTAGTTGCTTCTTTTGATTGAGACTAAAGGTATGCAGTTTTGAGCTAATGTCTTCTAACTTAGTGCTTTTTATTTTTCCATATATCTTTTTTTAACATTTATTCATTTTTGAGAGACAGAGAGTAAGTGGGGAGGGTCAGAGAGACAGAGGAAGACACAGAATCCGAAGCAGGCTCCAGGCTCTGAGCTGTCAACACAGAGCCTGATGAGAGGCATGAACTCATGGACCATGAGATCATGACCTGAGCTGAAGTCAGACACTTAACCAACTGAGCCACCCAGGTGCCCCAGTCCTTCCATATGTCTTGAGCAGAAAGGCACAAACTACTAGAACACCTTCAGGTTTCCCTTCAAGTGTTCACTTCTTTGACATGGGCTCCTATGACCTCGGATACTTTGGATCGCTTATAGTGTGTTACCTACACTCCAAGCTCTGTTGTTGCTTGCTGATTCCAAGTTCAAGATGACTGGGGATTGAGTAGTGTGGTCACAGATCACTGTTTGTGCTGGTTCTTTGTCAGATTTTATCAATGTAACTAAATTACAATCAGGGCTTTTTTAATAATGAAAATTTGTGAATGTGTCTCGTGTTATGTTTCTAACACAGTTTTGCTTTTGGTTGCTTATCTTAACGGGCCTGATACAGGAATTGATTTCTTAGGTCAGTAACGTTTTAAAAAATTATAAAATGTTTTTCTGTTTCCCCTTAACTAGATGGAGAGGTAAAGTAAGAAACCTTATTCGTACAAACTTTTTTTCTAAAATGTGTATTATTCAGTACCTTCCAAAATTTACATCTGTGTGCCAGTGAAAACTTTCCTCTATAAAGGGCTTAAGAGATTGTGTATGATCACAAATGAGGAATTTTGCCAACCTTAATGGAATATTTTACTGCCTGAACTACTTAAACTTTCATTCCCATAATCATATTTTCACTTTGCTCTATGGTTGCTTCCAACTTCACATTTTCAAGTATAATGAGCTTCCTTATCTTCAAAATCCTATTCTGTTGGATTGTTTAAAACAATCAGAATTGGGCCATTTGAAAAATAATCAGAATGAGTATCAATAAACAAGTGGTAGTTACTTTTTTATTTGGGGATATTATAAACATTGTACCAAGCAAACAAATCCTGTCCATTTATCATGATATGCTGTGTGTTCTAAACAATAGTTTCATTAGTCTTGTCCATCTGGGAGAAACTACCATGAGCCTCTACCTGTCTGGCTGCCTACTTACCTCTTTCATAATCACATCATACCAACCTCTTAACTCATGGCCAGATAAGGGTAGAATAAGTGTCTGGGAATTTGAAAATCTAGACAGAAGGAAAACCTTCTTCTTAATGACACCACTGTGCCAGGTTAACTATTATGGCTTCTTGAGTTAATGATCTCTAGGGTCTTAAATCAAGTCAAAAACACTACCTCCGTGGTTTTGTCCCCTTTTTTTTGCCAGAGGAAAAAACTCAGATAGGTTTAGGTTAATTTTATCGTCCATGTTTCCAACATGTACAATGACATTACCAAAATGAACCAGACAACACAGCAAATAGGTGAAGAATCTTCAAGAAGAATCATACAAGAAACTTCAGTTGAATATAATCTGTCAAGGGTACAGAGTTTTTTTAGGTGTTATGTTTTGTATTTCTTGATGATCTGTGTTTATAAATGTAGTACACAAGCTAGACTTTCAAGGAAATTTAGTTTTAAACATTTATTTGTTCAGGCTACAGAATGTTATATTTACATCTGGCAGCTTATCATATGCATTATGAATATACATAATATTATCCTGGTATGTTGATATTTTGTATATGCATATTTTTAAATTAGTAAACTTAAGTTCCATTTGGGGGCGCCTGTGTGGCTCAGTAGGTTAAGCATCTGGCTTTGACTCAGGTCATGATCTCACAGTTTGTGAGTTTGAGCCCCGCATCAGGCTTTGTGCTAACAGCTTGGAGCCTGGAGTCTGCTTCGGATTCTGTGTCTCATTCCCTCTCTGCCCCTTCACCACTTGTGCTCTGTCTCTCAAAAATAAATAAATGTAAAACATTTTGAATATATATTAAATACATATTAGATTGGCTTTTTTGAGCCAATATTTTAATCCTTGATCCTGGGGATTAGGTTGTTTCTGGAAAATGTAATTGGTACCAGGACTATACTGACCAACCCACTCCACACCCAAAAGACTCATTAACCCTCTGTTATGTATCTGTCATTGTGCTAAATACTAAAAAGTTAAAAAAAAATTAAGTAAAACCTGGTCTTCATCCATGAGGAAGACTTTGCAATGAGTGGGATATCCAGATTATCTGGATGTCTAAATATAATTTTTCTAATGACTTATATGCAAAATTTTATGTGTGCCTAGAAGAAGCAGAGCAGGCTATTTGTCCCAAGTAATGAAAGTTTGCCAGATTGAGGGACAGGGGGAGGAGATGCGTCTTGTGTTTAGGAAATGACAAAGTAGAACAGTGTTGATGGAGTAAAAGAAAGCTGGTGAGAAAAGAGAAAGTGGGGAGAGGTCTCTTAGGAATGATCTCAAAAGAGAAAAGGGTTTTCATTTTTTTCATTCCTTCAACAAATACTTATTGGGCCCCTACTATGTGTCAGGTGTTGTTTAGGCTCTAAGCAAGTTGAAGCAAGTACCAGGCTCTAATCAACCATGGCAATGAAGGCTGTGGCTCCATGAGGCTTACCTGTTCATGTGGATTCTAGAACAAAACTTAAACAAAGCAAAGTGAAACCAAGTAATGGAAAGCAAGGAAGGAGCAAGTTCTGGGAAATGAGAAAGTCAGAAGGTCTGTTTGTGATGTCCATGTGGGCCAGCTCTTAAGTATTCAAGAGGCAATGTCAGATAAGAAATTAGAAATGTGGATCTGGAGATTAAGTCAAGGTGGAGGCTACCAAGAACAAGTAGGTCAGCAGTTACAAATGCTATTTAAAGCCATGGGACTGGATGAAGTCATAAGGTTTAGAAAAGAGAATGTGGCCCATGTCTAAGAATCCTGGGGCACTGCGACATTCAAGGGTCAAAGTGGGAACAGACGGAGGGGCAAATTTTTAAGGTATGTATATATGAACTTGAGAACTTTCCTTTAGAAATTCAGGGCACAGTATTCTACACATTTCCTCCCAACAGAAACAAATACGTTCATGCCCCTCCTGTAGTTGCAAATAAATACTCCAGGTATGAATTTTGTTTTAAAGGTTTTATGTTTGTTTATTTATTTATTTATTTATTTATTTATTTATTTATTTATTTTTATGCTTTTTTATTTAGTTTTGAGAGACAGGGAGAGACAGTGCAAGCAGGGGAGGGTCAGAGAGAGAGGGAGACACAGAATCTGAAACAAGACTCTGAGCTAGCAGTCAGAGCCTGACGTGGGGCTCGAACCTACGAAACGTGAGATCATGACCTGAGGGAAGCTGATGCTTAACCGACTGAGCCACCCAGGCGCCCCTAAAGGTTTTATGTTTAAAATGATGGAAGTCTGGTAATCTAGGCCATAACATATTATTTATTTAATACAACATGGCATTTAGCTGAATTATCATCAAAATTAAAATGTTTCCTACCAGGTTTAACTGGAGTTTCAGGTATCCACAAAAACCTTTCACATATCCCCTAAGGTAACTCTTCCTACTCCAAGTGAAGAAGAAAACCTCAGAAATGGGAACTATTAAGAAGCACTCAACATCCTTCTGTTCTTATTTGTAATTTAACATTTGCATCCCATAGCTACTTTATATAGTTTGTTAGTGTTTGTTTGGCTATCCTTCATATATCCCTGAGAAGGGAGTTTTTTGGTTTTGATTAAGAACTTCTTTCTCAGGAGGTGAGGACTAATTTGTTACTTCAATTTCTAGCACAACATAATGTGAATTTTTTATGATGAAACTTCTATTTACATTCTTAGAGATTCATGAAGAAGCATCTTGAATATTTAAATATAATACACTTGGAGAACCTCAAATCTATTCTATTTGTGCCTTTTTATTTTTTGTGTGCCCTGTTAAAGTTACTTCACAGGGATTTTTAAGTACCTATAGCCAGAAGAATCGTCAACAAATAATAATGGGAAAGTACCTAATAGATATTCAGAGAGCACCCTCCCAGGAGAGCAAAGCAAAAACACTAGGTTTTTAAAAATTATATATATCTTTGGGCACCTGGGTGGCTCAGTCAGTTAAGCGTCAGACTTCAGCTCTGGTTATGATCTCGTTGTGAGTTTGAGCCCCACGTCGGGCTCTGTGCTGACAGCTCAGTCTGGAGCCTGCTTCAGATTTTGTGTGTGTGTGTGTGTGTGTCTCTCTCTCTCTCTCAAAAATAAATAAACATTAAATTTTTTTAAGTTAGATATAGCTTTTGAAATGCTTAATTGATTTGATAATAAATTAAAGGAATTCCCTTGGGGCAAAAAAAAAAAAAAGAAAGAAAACAGGAAAAAAAATAAGAAAGCTTCAATGCAAAGGAATAAGTGAGAGTTAGAGCCATCATTTGTATAGTGATCTTTGTTAATTCCTTGTGGTCTAGGGAATTCTAATAGATACATTCAGTGGAGGAGTGACTCCGGACGCCAAGGAGAATGACGGTCATATTAGAACCCTCTGCATACAGCAAAGGTAATATCTTTAGTGAGTGACATAAGGCAGAATACTGACCCTGCGGAGGGACACCTGAGAGAACCTCAGCTCTCGGTGGAGAAGAATAAAAGAAAGAAATATCCTGAGAATGTCTAATCTTATGTCTTCACTCACATGGTCTTGAGGCTTAAAGTCATATTATTGTAGAGTGGGGGCGGGGGAGGGAAAAACCCAAAGCCAAAAAAAAAAGCCAAAAATATTACTTAATCGTTCCAGATTGTCAGTGTCTCTGGCTGCCTGATGGCAGAAGATGACAGTCCTCTTAGAAAGAATGTGCTTTATATCCAGGCCTCTGAGAATTCCCACACATAAAAGTCCAAAACATGAGCTCACAATAAAAATTTACTCCATAGGGAAACAAGTGACCATGACCAAGAGCCAGCAAGGGAAAAGAATTACAGAATGAGATCTACATAAATTGCCAATATTAGAATTATTAGGTGCAGAATATGAAAAAATGAATTATATATATTTTTAAAAGATTCTAACAGTAGCAGCTTATGAAATTTGGACAATAGATTTTCTAAAGATGGAGACTGTAATAACTAAAGGTAAAAAACTCAGTGGATCTATTAAATGGCAATATAGATACAATGAAGAGAGAACTGGTAAACTTTCACAAGATAGCCTTTTAAGTTCCTAATAATAGAGCACTGAGAAACAATATGATGGAAAACACAAAAGAGAGGTTAAAAGATACAAACAGTAGAGTGAGAAGACTCAACCTAAGTCTCATTGGATGTCCAGAAGGAGACCATGTGGATGCTGAGAGAAGCACTGTTTGAAAAGATAATGGCTGAGAAGATTCCAGAATTGACAAAAGGACATTAAAATCTGAAGTCAAGAAGCCTAGTGATATCCAAGATACACTGAAAAAAAATGAAAACTCCCACACCTAGACATATAATAACTATTGTTCAGTTTTTACGTCTATATATTTTTTTATTTTTATTTGAGAGAGCAAGCGAGAGAGGTAAAAGGAGAGAGAGAGAAATACAGAAAGAGAGAGAGAGGACCGTAAGCAGGTCCATACTCATCACAGAGCTTGACACAGGGCTCAATCTCACGACCCTGGAATCATGACCTGAGCCAAAATCAAGAGCTGGACGCTCAACCAACTGAGCCACACACATGCCCCTCAATTTTTATGTCTATATAGTGAGTTCTGATCAAACAGCACGTAGGAGATTGGTGTATTGATTTGAACTCTGTAGACACGTCTATGGATAATACATTAATATGTAAATTAGCTACCAATCCTTGTTATAATTGGTCCAAATAAATTTCAGAGGCATGTGTTTTGTAGCCACATCTTGCTTCTTTAACCAACCAGAAACACAATAGTTAAAACTCTCAATGTGAAGTTTAACACCTCTTATCTGTTTTTCCATGAGGCAATAAGGAGTAATATCAGTGCTAATGAATTCAATTTTTGCTGGAAATGTTTTGCTGGAAACTCACTTCCAGTAGCATCTTATCAGTTGAGAGAAACGTTGAAGAAAAAATAATAGTTATTTAGAGAACAATATTCAAATGGGCATCAGAAAATAGAATTCTAGATCTTTGTGTGATATTTAGAGCATGTGCAATAGTCCCTTCCTCTTATCCATGGGGGATATAGTCCAAGACTCCCAGTGGATACTTGAAACCACAGAGAGTACCAAACCTTGTATATACTATGTTTTTTCCTATAAATATGCCTCTATGATAAACTTAATTTATAAATTAGTCACAGTAAGAGATTAACAACAATAACCAATAATAGTTCTAGCAATTAAAGCAAAACACTGTAATAAAAGTTATGTGAGTGTGGTCTCTCTTTCAAAATATCTTATTGTACTGTACTCATCTTTCTTGTGATTATGTGAAATGATAAAATGCCTACGTGATGAGGTGAAGTGACATGAATGATGTAGACTTGGTGATGTAGTGTTAGGCTACTCTGACTTTCTGACAATGTATCAGAAGGAAGATCATCTGCTTCTGGACCACAGCTGATTGTGGGT
>NC_043709.1:121851953-121853487 GCF_006229205.1 Suricata suricatta
GTGTGGTCTCTCTTTCAAAATATCTTATTGTACTGTACTCATCTTTCTTGTGATTATGTGAAATGATAAAATGCCTACGTGATGAGGTGAAGTGACATGAATGATGTAGACTTGGTGATGTAGTGTTAGGCTACTCTGACTTTCTGACAATGTATCAGAAGGAAGATCATCTGCTTCTGGACCACAGCTGATTGTGGGTGATTAAAACCACAGATAACGGGGAACTACTGTGTTCATACTACTCACGGGACTCAACAAGTATTCATGTTGCTTGGATAATGTTGTTGTGTTGCTACTATTTTTAAGGATATCTCTGTAATCATTTCTTAAATATTCAAAAAGATACTATATATACCAAGTAAATAGTTGTATATGTTAGTATGCCTACTAACTAGGATGCCTATTATTATGCCTAGTAAAAGCAATTAAAGGGAACATTGTGCCATCATCAGGGGAATTAGAAGTGGCCCTAGTTGATAATCCTCAATTACTGGAGATAATATAAAAATTATTTATTTTCCAGTGATCTGTAACTAAACATCTAGAAAATCTAAAATCCATGCAGATAATTTTATCATCCTCTTCTCTGAGTGAATCAGGAGTCAACAAAAAAATGCAAGTTTTATTTGTAAAGTCTTCACTGGGGAAAAAGTAATGGTTTTGAGAAGCACCTTTGCACCTACTTGTTCATTCACACATTTAAAACTTCCACTTGCTGAACTTAATACACCTAAGATTGGCTCTCCTGGGGCTAGATTTTCTCTTTCCACTTACACAGGGATCTTTGTTCAGGGAAATCAGCAAAGAAAGAGAAGAGGGTTAGTATTTTCTTAATCCGTCTTTAAAACTTCATATTTAATTAAGTAGACACCAAACTCAAATGAACGATTTCTGATTCTGAAGCATGTTTTAGGAAGTCTCATTTCTACTTCATTGATCTTAGATGCCAAATGGTGAGTGAAAAATCAAGTCCAGCCCAGTGTGGACTTCCATGAGATGAAAAGTATATTTACACCGTGCTGAACACTTAACTAAATGCCATCGGTTACCAGATGACAATAAACATGAACTATAACTGCAACAATGACCCTGAAAAGGCATTATCACCCGTTATTGTCAGAAAGTAGGAGAAAAATATGGCGAGTTTTAAGGAAGGAATGGGGAGTATGGCACCAAGGGAGAGAAGAGCAATGGGAAAAAATATTTGAAAAATGACAAAAATAATAGAATATTACTTTACTATTTCACCGTATTTTAATTCTGTATACAGAACCCTTGATTAGGCAGTACTTCCTCAGCATTTTTAAAAATGAATGTTACTGAAAAACAGAAAGGGAAAATGTTTATTATGTCTTAATAATAATTAAAAAAACTCAGTTCCGGAGGAGAGATATCTTGGAAAGTACAAATTTAGTACAGACATTTTAAGCAGAAGTGTAATCGGTCAATCAGGAAAGAAATAAATGTTGTTCTTTCCTAAATTTATTTTTAAGGTAAACATAAAAAAATCACAAAATAATTTGGGTGCTACTAT
>NC_043709.1:121853587-121860757 GCF_006229205.1 Suricata suricatta
GGCATGAGCTTTGGGTCCCTCCACCAAACGGGAGATGAGGCAGAGCGTAGTTTAAGTGGGAAGCATAATTATGGAGATTTTCCTGCTTCTTTCCACATTCAGGTTCTGAGAGACGGTGTACTCTGATAGAATGGATAGATTTCAGTGGAACAGGAATTAAGCAGACTTTCCCCATAAAGGAGGGTTTGTCAGTGTTCACTTTCTGTCTATATTTTCCTCCATCACCCCATTCTTCTCTGATTTCTCCCCTCTCTTCCAACGTTCTCCACAAGAACCTGTCAGTAACAAACAAAAGTGTCAAAGAAACCAAATAAGAAAGAGAAGAGCAAGGAGAGGTGGGTCATTCGACGTTTCTTTGAGCCTTGTCTTTTTTTTTTAATTTTCTTTCTTTTCAGATTGTCTGAAATTCCCATTTCATCCCCGGCACTGCCTCTCGGGGCGTGCTCTGTATTTCCACCTCTGCTGTCTTGGAGGTGCCTGCCCCTCTGGTGGGCCCCAGGAAGTGGAGAATGTCCTTCCTCTCCTCCTAACACACACGCGTGCACACACACATGCGCGCGTGAGTGCACACACAGCCCTTCCTCATGTGCTAAGCACAGCCTGCAATTTCCTCATTCCCTGCAATAAGGCAGTCCTCCACTAAAACACCAGGGACACGGGCCTGGACCTTCTCTGTCCCCTCCTTACTGGTCTTCTAATGCCACCATTGCATGTCTCTGAGGCTTTTTGCCTCTGGCAAGAAGTTATGTTACTAACGTTTTTTACAACTTAAATTTTGAGTTTATCCTGTCGTTTCTTCCTCCTCTCCTTTCTTGTTACAGTGGTGATTCATTTCAGTCAGAGATATATTACTTATCTTTATTGACTGTAGATCCATAACCTGCTTATTTTATGTTCATATTAATGTCACTTTCACGGTTTCCCTTGTGATCTGAAAATTTGGTTCTGTCCCAAACCTTAAGGCATTTCATCCATTCTCATTACTGTGCTTATTAACCAGCCTTAGCTTTAAAGAAAAATTCTGAGGAGTCATTATCATTACTAAAAATGGTTTAGCCTCTAAGAGAAGCCTGAGAATTCTTCACTCATTCCAGGCAACTGGAGACATTTTCCATGGGCGACCACCTGTGGGAAGCAGGGCCCTGGAGAGCAAGACTGGCAGTGAGGGGGGCTGCATCCATGTACTGGGGTCGTCGAGACCTGAGACGGAGATTGGTAGCCAGCTTGTGACGTCCTTCAGTCATTTCAGACTAGCCTGGCCGGCCTGTGGGTCAGCTGCTGAGTGCATCTGAAGAGCGATACTGACTCTTTACGCCATGTTTAATCCTGAACACCCAGCATCTACTGCTTGGAAAACTTACTTATGTGAAGCAGAGTAGAAATACAAGAACTGCCTACTGTTACTGTGGCTAACAGTAGACATACAGTCATACAGATTTACATTGCGGCCATAAAGAAATGGCACTTACTCTAGGGATTTGTTGTCTGGGCCTCTTTCTGGTGCCCAGCCAGCTCATCCTTGTGTTTCTGGAACTGAAGGCCCAAGAACTTTGGGATGGTGGTAGGTGAATTCTCTCTTTTTCTCTCTTAGGGAACTGTTTCTGCCTCCTGACTCCTCTACGGGTATTTGCTTCCATGTGTACAGATTAGCTCTTTCCATCCCCACAACAACCTCATGTACAACTGAACTTTAGAAAAGTTAGATGCTGAGGCACCTGGATGGCTCAGTCGGTGTCCATCTTCAGCTCAGGTCATGAACTCACAGTCTGTGGGTTCGAGCCCCGCATCAGGCTCTGGGCTGACAACTCGGAGCCTGGAGCCTGCTTCAGATTCTGTGTCTCCCTCTCTCTCTGCACCTCCCCTGCTCATTCTCTATCTCTCAAAAATAAATAAACATTTAAAAATTAAAAAAAAGAAAAGAAGAGTTAGATGCCTGATCTAGGGCTCTCAAAACTGGAGGGTTGTGACCCAAACTCAGGGTCATCTGTCTCCAATACCCATGTGCTCCCCTGTCCTGATCAATAACATAAAACTGTGTTCTCTTTACTATGCTAAGAGAATACTAGAAAAAGTAGAGAGATTTGAATTCCAAAAGTTCAGAAATTTTTAAAAGAAAAGGACACTATTATACTCTCAGACCAAATAAGCTAAAACCACTCTTTAAAAACGATAGTTAAAAAATAAACTACTGATAGTTAAAATGCTACTTTAAAAAGATTCAGATATAAAGTACTAGGGGGGTTAAGGAGGGGTAAATGTCATGTAGGGAAGATGTGGCCCAGGGAGTTGAATTCGCTTTGGAGTTTGGAGGCTGGCCACTGTGACAGAGAAGCCCAGATGGAGTGGTGCTCTGGGGTCCTGAGAAGTCGGGGCATCTGGAGAAGGACAGAGCCATCAAGTGGGAAGTTTTCCAACCATGTAGCTGTAACTTATCCCAACAGCTTTCTAGGATTTCCCTTCAGCAAATCCAGTTGCTTTAGACTGCATTATTTCTCTCTCAAGCAAGATTTTTCACATTGTATATCACCAGCGATGCTAACGTATGAGCAAGTGGTTGGGCTTGAATCTTAGTGATTCCCTTTACTAGCTGAGTGACCCCTCTCCTCTCTGGACCTAAGTTTGCTCCTATAAAAATGCAGGGACAGTAGCTATTTGGTTTCTAGGTTGCCTTCCTCAGCTTCCTTATTCCATGAGTGGTCAGTGTCATGGCACGTTGGGTGCCTCTTGCATTTGGAGTGCACTGGGGAATTGTGTTAACCCGCTTCATCCTTCCATTAGCGAATTGGCTCATGAAAGGACTTGTCAGGTCAACTGAGAAGGATACATGAGTTAAGAAAACGAACATGGAAAGCAAAGAAGAGGAGCTACTCTGTGATGCGTAACTGTGAGGTCTGGAGTAGGGGCACAGTTTAGGGGCAGGGGAGAGCAGCGGTCACCGTCACTGCAGGGGAGGGCCATGTGAAGCTGTAATCGAGCCAGGAGGCAGCTCTGAGCACCAGAGTTGGGTTTGGACACGTTCTGTCCACACCATTCAGCTCTCCTGGCACACTGTTTATCAAATGGGCACCTCTTATCATTTTCAGTCTGTCTGAGCAGAACAGTCTCCATTTCCCTTAGAAAATAAATGGAATAATACCGTCTACTCCTTCATGGTATTATAGCATCACTAAAGGGAATTAAGATAAGCCCATTTAAGTACAAATAAGATATCTGATTAGTCCCATTTCTTTGGAATACTGACACATGCTTTCTGTAAAAGATCTATGATGAATCTTGTATAAGAAATGACCTATTCCAGGGGCTCATGGGTGGCTCAGTTGGTTAAGGGTCTGACTCTGGATTTTGTCTCAGGTCATGGTCTCATGGTTCATGAGTTTGAGCCCTGCATCGTCCTCAGTGCTGACAGTGCAGAGCCTGCTTGACTCTCTCTCTCCTTCCCCTCCTTTCTCTGCCCCTCCCCGCTTGCTCTCTCTCTCTTGCTCTCTCTCTCTCAATAATAAACAAATAAGTAAATAAATAATTAAACTTAAAAAACTAGAAAGTACCTATTCCATGAAGGACATTTTTCTTGTACCCAGAAAGAGAGAGCTATCCCAGCACAGGTTATAGATAAAGTCCAGGGGGTGAGACAGCTGCCACCTGTACATCCCCAGTCACCCACAGACATGGCCCCTATAGCAATGTTTGCATCTGCAAAGCCAGGCTCTACGTGGCCCAACTATGGTGAAACATTCACGTAACAGAGACTTTCTTCTGAAAAGTCAGAATCGGATCTGAGAGATGGTGGGAAGTTTCTGTTGGCACGTAAACCAGAACATCCTGGCACATCCCGGTTTGGCCCAGTGCAAGGACAAGCAGATGATGTGGTTTATAGGGAGAAAACAATAAAGAGACATGCAGGGACATGGAGTAGGGACAGAGACAGATGCAGCTGCTGAGGCCAGACCATCACGTGGCCCTTCCGTGCTTCCTGCCTGTGTCTTGAAGGCAATATCCTCGCATCCCGTAAGCTCTCTGTTTTGTTTACACATTTGTGAGTAGATATCTGTTATTTAAACCCAACGGATCCCTAATTAAATATCCTGACTTCCGAGATTTCTTTCCCTTTCTTATTTTTGTCTCAGTCTTCTTTTAGATTTGTGAGATCTGATGAAATATCAGTAGAGTGTGAGGTGAAAGCGGGTTCATTTTACTAGCAGTGGCTGCTGGCCGAGCAAGCGCCTTCCAACCCTGACGGTACTGTAAGCTCCTGTTGTTTATTTGGTCCTCCTGGGTCAGTGTTTATCCTCGGTTTTTCTTTAAAAGGATGGAGGAGGAAAAAGGGACACTCTGTCCTTGGCATGACTAGTATTGCTCAGTGGCACATCTGTTTACCGAAGTCATTAATGGGGTCTTCCAGAAGCAGCCAATCCTTGCTCAAGTATTAGGTCAGCCATTCTGATTAGAATCAGCATCAACCACCCATGAAACGAGAAGCTTCCCCCGTGATTTATTGTTACAATAAAACCTCACTAATTAACCATAATTGGGAGGAAGAGCTCATCTCAAATTTAAGATTCTAAAAGAAGCAACGTTTTAATTTCTTCCAACTTTGCACAGTGATTTAAATTAGGTTAAGCAAGTATACTTGACTTAATGTATAAATAAAAATTATTTCTAGATAGCACATCGACATAATAGGTGCATTTTTGGTATGTAAATGGTCTTTGGAACAGCTTGTTCTTTTAGGCAGGCAATTTAAGCATTCCACTTATGTTCTTACAGTATTAATAGTTTAGGACGTGCTTTTCACCATTGAAAAAACAGTAATTAAATTAATCTTTTTTATGTTTATTTATTTATTTTGTGAGACATGAGCAAGGCAAAGGGAGAGAAAGAATCCCAAGGAGGTTACAAGCTGTCAGTGCAGAGCCCAAAACAGGGCTCGAACTCACGAGTCATGAGGTCATAACTTGAACCAAAATCAAGAGTTGGACAACTGAGCCATCCAGGCGCGCCTGATTAACTTAATCTTAACCTTGTCAAAATTCTTTTTAACAAGTAGGGTCTGAATTGCAGAGATTATTGTTATTTTTGGATCAGTATCACAATGACTGGGGGGACAACGGTATGAATTAAGGTGTCGTGAAAATCTGTTTTAAAGTTTCCTATGTCTTTCATAGGGATTTACATTGCAATTGAAAATGAAGTGATTTATTTAAGAGTCTCGTGGAATCACTGTATTGTGGATGTGCTAAAAAATAATTTCTCCTGCATACTTGATGATGCTGTGATCTTTAGACCATGGTTCTGATTTATATGGAGATGAAGGTACAAGCGAATAGGCCTGTGTTGCGGTGTTTGGTGACCCAAGTCATTTCTTCTGATTGTTTATTTGCTGTTTACAAAATCTAACAAAAATGAGCCAGGATACCAAAACTGGTGTGGTGAATAGAGATGTCTTAAATGACTACACTTCATTTCAAGCCTGCAGGAATGTCTCTTTAGATCACCTGATGTGAGCTTCCTTGGGCTATCAAGGCACACAATTTTTGTTTCCTTGGGGGGAAATGGAGGGACTCTAAATCATGCTGGCCATTCATTTCCTGGAGAATCCTCCTCCCACCTGGTTCCTCTCCTTCCCGTTGCGCTGGGTGGTTTCAGCTTCCTGTCTTCCTTTTAACCTGAGCCTATGAAATCACCCTGCAGAAGTAGAAGCTTCAGCCTTGCCCCACTGGGCCCAGAAGTACACCTTTGACTCCATGGGGTCAAGTCTGCTAGAGGTGTGCCCTTGCCAGATCTCCCCAGACAGTCAAGATGGGACTAAGCATGGCATTATCCTTCTCACTTAGTAAAGGAAGATGAAAAGCAGTGTTCTGATGTTGAAGGCCATGGTGCTATGTTCCCACTTGTAGTTCAGCCTCTGGACAGGAATGACTGATGGGCGTGGGTAACTTCACCCCCCGAAGAATTTACTGTGCTTGCCCAGGGCACCAGCCTTTGTTCCAGTTCTTAGGGACTTCAAAATTTTTTTAATGTTTATTTATTTTTGAGAGAGTGCAAGGAGAGGAGGGGGTGGGTTGGGGGACAAAGAAGTCAAAGCAGACTCTGTGCTGACAGCAGAGAGCCTGAAGCAGGGCTCAAACTCATGAACCATGTGATCATGTCCTGAGCCGAAGTTGGGCAGTCAACCAACTGAGCCACCCATGTGGCCCTTGGGTTTCAACATCTTTTAGTGTGTCTGTCATTGGTTTGGCAACTTTGCTTCCTTTTTAAAGACTTTCATCTTGCATATAAATAAAGCACGTATGAGATATCAAAATCAAATTTTCCAAAAGAAAGATAGGAAAGAAGCCAGTGCTGGTGACACACGCACAGCTCTTGTCTCTGATGCCACAGCCAGCCTCTGTGCTTCCATCCAGTGGTGGCCTCCTGACTACAATGTGCAGGTGGCTTGGAGCAGATGGCTGAGGCAGGGTGCTGGGCATCCCTCTGCCTGACTTCTATCCAGGCCCCAGTATTCACTATTTCTATAAGCTCAGGAAAATTACTGCATCTCTCTAGGCTTTGGTTTTATGAAGAATAAAGTTAAATGAGAATAAGTGATCAATAATTGCTTGCTAGCCTCTTGGCATTAAGCTTAGGGTTCTGGATGGGCCTCTATGTATCCTGGTAGAGAATTAGTCTCCATGTCTTGTCTAGCACATCTTTGCAATAGAGGAATAACACCTCACATTGTGAAGTACTTGGACAGACATCTGTCGATATTTTGTCCAATTAAATGTTAATTAAATGATGCTTGCTTAACAGGCAAGGTGGTACAGTACATTTACAGCCAAATGTCAATCTAAAATGACCACAGTAAGGGGGCACCTGGGTGGCTAGTCCGTTGTGTCCGACTCTTGATTTCAGCTCAGATCATGATCTCACAGTTATGGAACTGATCCCCACATCGGGCTCTGTACTGAACAGGGAGCCTGATTAAGATTCTCTCTATGGATAGTTTTTTGAGGAACCTCCACACTGTTTTCCAGAGCGGCTGCACCAGTTTACATTGCCACCAACAGTGTAAGAGGGTGCCCATCTCTCCACACCCTCTCCAACAACTGTAGTCTTTTGCTTTGTTCATTTTAGCCACTCTGACTGGTGTGAGGTGGTATCTCAGTGTGGTTTTGATTTGTGTTTCCCTGA
>NC_043709.1:121860857-121883198 GCF_006229205.1 Suricata suricatta
CGGAGGAGGGAGAGAGAGTTGGGGAGAGAGAGGGATGCAGAACTTGAGAGACTATTGAATGCTGAGAATGAACTGAGGGTTGGGGGGGAGGGGGGAGGGGAGAAGAGAGGTGGTGGTGATGGTGGAGGGCACTTGAGGGGAAGAGCACTGGGTGTTGTATGGAAAACAATTTGACAATAAAATATTAAAAAAAGAAGATTCTCTCTCCCTCTCCCTATGCCCCTCCTCTGCTAGCACTCTCTCTCTCAAAAATAAATTAATAAGCATTAAAAAAAAAAAGGAAAATGACTACACTAAGAATTTGCAACTAGCTAGATACAGGGGAGACGGCGAAGCTCATGTGGCGGGTGGATGATAGTACTGTTCACCGGGCAGGGACCACAGGAGAATGCTCCTTACACTGCTAGATGATCGGTCTCCTTGTTTTATTGTGCTTCACTTTATTGCACTTTGCTGATTTTGTGTTTTTTACAAATTAAGGATCTGTGGAAACCCTCCATCGAGCAAGTCTATTGGCACCACTTTTCCAATAGCATTTGCTCATATCTCTGTGTCAAGTTTTGGTAATTCTGCAAAATTTTAAACTTTTTGATTATTATTTTGTTTGTTCTGATAACCTGTGGTAAGTGATCTTTGATGTTACCATTATCATTATTTTGGGGTGCCAAAATGAAATGATTAAGTTAAGCAAGGAAGGCAAGACCTAGGTCTCCTGCACCAGTAAGTCAAGTTGTGCTTGCAAAAGAAATGCTTCTGAAGGAAGTTAAAAGTGCTGCTCCAGCGAACACATGGATGATAAGGAAGCAAAACTGATTTACTGCTGATATGGAGTAACTTTGAGTGGTCTGGAGAAAACATCAAACCAGCCATAGCATTCCCTTTAGCTGAAACCTCATCCAGAGTCAGGCCCCACTGCTTTTCAAATCTTCAATTCTAAAGAGGCCGAGAGAAGTGAGGAAGCTGCAGAAGAGAAGTTGGAAGCTGGCAGAGGTCATGAGGTTTAAGGAAAAAAGTCATCTCCATTACATACAAGTGCAAGGTAAAGCAGCAAGTGCTGATGTAGAAGTTGCAGCAAGTTATCCAGAAGATCTGGCTGAGATAATCAATGAAGGTGGCTACACTAAACAACAGAATTTCAGTATAGACAAAACAGCCATATAGTGGAAGAAGATATCATCTAGGACTTTCATAGCTAGAGAGGAGAAGTCAATGCCTGGCTTTCAAATGTCAAAGGAAAGGCTGACCCTCTTGTTAATAGCTAATGCAGTGGTGACTTTAAGTTGAGGCTAATGCTTATTTGCCATCCTGAAAATCCTAGAAATTTTAAGAATTATGTTAAATCTATTCTGCTTGTGCTGTATAAATGAAACAACAAAGCCTGAATGACAGCACATCTGTTCACAATGTGGTTTGCTAAATATTTTAAGCCTACTTTTGAGACCTACTGATCAGAAAAAGAATTCTTTCAAAATATTACCGCTCCTTGACAATGTTCCTGGTCACCCAAGGGCTCTGAGGGAGATATAAATGAGATGAATATTATTTGCATGCCTGGGCATGCATCACTTCTGTAGCCCATGGATCAAGGAGCAGTTTTGACATTCAGGTCTTATTATTTATTATAATAAGACCTATTGTAGAAATATCCATCTTTATAATAATTCTTGTAGAACTATATTGTGTAACTCTTTAGCTGCTATAGACAATTCCTCTAATGGATACAGAGAAAGTCAACTGAAAAATTCCTGGAAGTATACACCATTCTTGATGCCATTAAGAATGTTTGTGATTCATGGGAACAGGCTGTAAATATCAACATGAACAGGAGTCTGGAAGAAGCTGATTTAGACCCTCATGGATGACCTTCAGTAATTCGAGACTTGAGTGGAGGAAGTCACTGCAGTTGGGGATGGAAATAGCAGAGAACTAGAATTAGAAGAGGAGCCTGAAAATGGGACTGGATTGCTGCCATCTCATGATCAAACTTGAACAGAGAAGGAGTTGCTTCTTATGAATGAACCAAGACAGTGGTTTCTTGAGATGGAGTCTATGCCTGGTGAAGATGTCATGAAGATTGTTGAAATGACACAATGGAGGCAGCATGATTTGAGAGAACTGACTCCAATTTTGAAAGAAGTTCTAGCATGGATCAACTGCTATCAACTGCATGTTACAGAGCAAATTTTGGTGAAAGGAGGAGTCTATTGATGTGGCAAACTTCCTGTCTTAAGAAATTGCCACAGCCACCCCAGCCTTCAGGAACTGCCACCTTGATCAGTTAGCAGTCATCAACATCAAGGGAAGACCTTAAACCAACAAAAAGAGTAGGACTTGCTAAAAGTTCAGATGATGGTTAGCATTTTTTAGCAATAAAGTACTTTTTAAGTTTAGTTATTTATTTTGAGAGAGGCTGGGATAGCATGAGTGGGGGAGGGAGAGAGAAAGAGGGAGAGAGAGAGAGCATCGTAAGCAGGCTCCACACTGGCAGCATGGAGCCTGATGTAGGGCTCAAACTCAGGAAAGCGCAAGATCATGACCTGAGCTGATACCAAGAGTCAGACATATAACCAACCAAGCTACCTAGGTGTCCCAGCAATAAAGTATTTTTAACTTATGCCTGGGCATTGGTCTTTTTAGACACAATGCTATTGCACATTTAATGGACTACAGTATCACGTAAAGCTAACCTTCGTACACACTGGAAAACCAAAGAATTTGCTTAACTCACTTTATTGCTACATTTGCTTTATTGTGGCAGTCTGGAACCGAACTCACAATGTCTCCAAGGTATGCCTGTTGAGTTTCATGTGTCCATGGGACATATAAAAGGGATGTCTCATTTAAGGCTGGACCTAGGGAGAGAAAACTAAAGGCTATTAGGTTATAGTTTAGAGTTGTCAAATCTTTGCACCTGCCACGCTTCCTGTCTGGAAGGCTCTCCAACTTTGCTCACTGTCTCCCTAAGATCTTTGTTCAGATGTCATCTTTGCAGGAAGATTCTCCTGGCTACCTACATTGAAGTGGCAAACACCTCCTACCAAAGCATTCCTTGTCCACCTTCTCTGTATCACATTTTCCCCTTAACATATAGCGTTATCTAAGCTACCATATATTTTACTTACTGTTACATATTTATTTCACTTTTGATGTTCCACCTATTAGCATATAAGCTCCATCCACATGGGCTGGGATTTTTGTCTGTTTTGCTTACTTCTGTATTCCCAGCTGCTATAATGGGGCCTGGTACATGAAAACACTCAACAAATCATTGTCAGGTGAGGAGTTGAGCCCTTATGTATGCCTGACACTCAGTACTTATTGTTGAAATGACACAAAAGATTTAGAATATCACATAAACTTAGTTGATAAAGTAGCATCAGGATTTGAGAGGATTGACTCCAATTTTTTTTTAAGTTTATTTCTTTTGAGAGAGACAGAGAGAGTATCCAAGCAGGGGAAGGGCAGATGGAGAGGGGGACATAGGATCTCAATCAATCTTGAAAAATGTTTTTAATGTTTTATTTATTTTTTTGAGAAAGAGAGAGAGAGAGAGAGAGAGAGAGCATGAGCAGGGGAGGGTCAGAGAGAGAGGGAGACACAGAATCTGAAGACAGGCTCTAGGCTCTGAGCTAGCTGTCAGCACAGAGCCCGATGCGGGGCTCGAACCCACAAACATGAGATCATGACCTGAGCCAAAACCAGACGGTGAACTGACTGAGCCACCCAGGCACCCCTAATTAATCTTTATATATTGGATCTCAGTTAGACTAAACTTAGGAGGTGCAGTTTTATAGCTGGTACCAAGAACCAGGAGCATGAATGAGATCTGCAGGGAGAGTGTTTAGCAAAAAAGAGCAGAGGACCTATGATAAAGAAAGGAAGCACGTCATCCTTTTAGACATGTGCAAATGTGGAAATGGACTTCACATAGGAAAGCAAGAAAAGCCGGTCAGAGCAGAAGGAGAAACAAGCTGCTATAAAGCAGACAGACCAAAGGGGAGGAAATGTCCAAAGTTGTCGGATGCTGCCAAGAAGTTGGCTTAGGTAAGAAGCAAAAATGATGGAGAGAGATCATCTGTTGTAGTCCCATCACCCTTGTGTGCTGCCCCTGATTCAGATTCACTGCCGATGAGCCTCTTACCAAAGTGGGTACTGTCATATAATAACTAATGACATCATACTGTTTTTATTACCATCTCCTAGGATAAAGCATATTGCAAGGATACTTTTAAGCAAATGGTCAATGATTGATCTACAGTCCAGTGGTTCCCAGACTTTGGAATGTCATGAACTGGTAACATTTGAGGGAGGGAAATGGGTTACAGAAATATTAGGCTACCTGTCTCAAAATCAGCTGGTCGTTGTGCTCAAGTCAGATAGGGCAGTCCATCCACAGGGAGTGAATAACTTAAGAATCATTTAGGAGACCTGAAACCCAGACAACAAGATCACTTTTGTTGGTTTGACTCATGGTCTTTAGGGCAAGTCAGAAATCTTTTTGGAAACGGTATGACTTCCAGTCCTTTGCCACCAACAATTTGCCCCATAGTGGACACTATTAATTGCCCTGCTGCTTGATTTACCAGGACTCACCTTTCTGGAAGTCTGGATTGAAGCAGAGGAAACAGTGTTCCCAGGAGTAGCCTGAGCAGTTTTTAGCACCTTTGACTAGGAATCTCCGTCAACCACCCCCCACCCCGACCCCATGCCAAAAATAAAAATAGAGTCACATAACTTCACTTTTAAAATGTGTTTGTTAGGCCACTTTCAGGGAAATCCCCAGCTGCTCTCACTGGCCCCTCTCTGCCCTCCCACCCATGACACACGCACCTGGCACTGGGCAGGTGAGAGTCTATGCAATATTGTTGTCTGGTGTTGGTCGTTAATAGAGTAAAGCTTTAAAAAAGGAGGAGATTACTAAAAACAGGATGGGAATAACTTTAAAAAGGAGCCTCAACAAAGGAGTTTTTTTTTCCAGGGCCAAGTCTGCCTTCGGCGATAGAGCAAATTAGGGATTCCTTTTACTTCTGACAGTATTTCAAAACTGGACAGCCTTCCTCAGTTACGGAGAATACAGCTTCTCATTCATTATCAGATTGACATTAGCCAGAATATTTTAGTGTCAACAAAGACACTTGAATGATTGTTAGCCTAATTATTTCTTATATCCCCTTTGGAACTTCCCATGTGTACAAGATTTTAAATAAGGGGTATGTCCAGATTGATTCTGTTTTTGTTCTTGTAAGAATCCTGAATTTTATCAAGGATGCAGTCTAATTGAACTTGGAATAAAGCTTCAGTTTCATATTTTCTGGCTAATGTTCCATAAATGTCATAACTTTGCTGTTTAATGGGGAGTGTGTTTTTATGTAAAAGATATGCCAAACATTAATGAAGGGAAGAAGAGAGGGAATGACTGAGAAACGCCATCTCAAGCTCAAAAACATCAAAATTTGCAATAAAAATAGAAGTTTCTTAGCCCCAGGAATGGAAGGGAGATAGTCACAGACATAAGAGAAGACACAGCCTGATCCTTATGTCCAGTTTCCTAGGAGGGACTCCCAGGGTGACCTTGACCCAGCAGTTCAACTGCCTTGTGCCTGTGTTTCCTCCATGTTTTCATGGAAAACTGTAGTGTTCCTTTGCCTCTGTGGCAACGAGGTCTTCGGTGGACATGGGAGTATCTTAGCAGTCCTGCAATGACACGGCCCTGGGTCCTCCTGTGCCCTAAGACTTTGGGTAGAGACCTTCATCTATTTTGGAGATTAGTGTGGGGTATTGGTGGTATCCAAACTCAGCAAGTCTGTTCATCTTTAAATGAAAAGGCTTAATATCAACTGGGACTTAGAGTAGCAGAAACAGCTTGCGTTTAGTTGGAAATAGGAATCAGAGAAGATTTTCAAGACTGTAGTTTTATTAATGTAAAAGCTTCATAGTAACTAGGATCAGGTTAAATCTGGGCTTAATAGCAAATCTTTAAGAAGCTACTTAGACAAATCTTTAAGAATGGCTTGTTTTTAATATATTGTCTGTGTGCTTCTAAAGGTACATCTAAGGTGAGGATTCTTGGAAAGTACTGTCTAATGTAAATAGAGAACTATTCTACAACTATTATTTATGTTCCTCATTGACTTATTAAATGTTTATTTCAATGTTATATTTCACATACTTTCCAAATGATTCTCAAATTCCTTACTAAAAGAGTCCAAACAGATGATATTTTATTATTGTTATCTTTTACCCCAGGTTTTCCCTGCTCACACAGTGCTTGGCAAACAGAATACATGTTTGAAAGAATGAGTTAGCAAATGAATAAATGACCAAAGGCCATAGATTCAATCTTCATACCCTTTAGCTGGTCTTGAATTATTGCATGTGCAGAGACAGAATCTCGAATCTGACCATCTCTTTAATGCCACCTGCAGAGGCCATTTATACAGTGTAGGCTACTGTTTTCATCAGTTAAGGCTGCTATTATAGAATATCATATACTAAGTATCTTAAAAACAACAGAAATCAATATATTTCTCACAGTTCTGGAGGCTGGGAGTCTGAGATGAGGCTGGTGAGATCCCTTTTCTGATTGCAAAGTGCCTCCTTTAAATTATGTTTATCTTACATGGTATGAAGTAGAGAGTTGTCTGGGGTCTCTTTTGGAAGGACACTAATCCCCTTAATGGGGGCTGCACTTCTATGACAAGTCACCTCCCAAAAGCCTTACCTTCTCTCCTACCATCAAACTGGGGCTTAGGACTTCAACATATGAATTTTGGAGGGACGCAAACATTCAGTTTTAACAGCCATGGAGGAAGGCGTATTATGCTCGGTGACAAGGGGTTTATTCCATCACAGCAGAGTCTTCCTGCTCACGGTGACAGACCCTAGCACTCTCTTCACACCTACACATTTAGGAGTGGGAAGGTGATGAGCTTCCCAGCTGCACAGAAAGAGTCAGTTGTGAGTAGTTTTCTCTCTCTATCAGATCAGAGTCATGTGGAGCTCCCAGGGCTTCCCACAATGCGATGAAAAGTTGGCAGAGCATCTGCTGGCCTCCCAAGCCAAGTGAATGGATTGTCCACTGGTGACAAGGTGACCCAAACATCGTTTCCCTGGGCTCACTTATCCATTTCCCATTCTCATCTCTCAGCAGCCCTGCAGCTGTGTTGCGCAGGACAAAGTCCAAGGATTAGGTAGAGAGTGATTTTTCCTCCAAAGAAAGGCTTATGGCTTTGGGAATTCAGGGATGTCAGGCTCAAGGAGCCATTTCCGAGCCCGTATTCGGGGTTTCTCTGTGTCTGAGTGCATCTTGACCTCTCTGTCTTTGCCTTGTTCTGTGCCTCCTCCATCAGAGAGATTATTCACTGAGATCCAATAGACTTAGATGCTTTCTTAAACAGGACTTCTCTAGAGTGTCCACACAGAGCTAATCTTCCTTTTCTTGTGTTCCCAATGATACAGTTCACATTGGATTCTAGTGTCTGCTTTCAGATCTCGCCCAGAGAGCATCTGTGGGGAGGAACAGTAAGGGCTGACAGAGGAGGGACATCTCTAAGCCACACTATCCCCAGCCCCCAGCATAGAGAGGCTGGTCTCTAGAACTGTAGAGTGATCCAAAATCAGGAAACAACCTTATAATCACAGAGCTACTTCCAAACATTCTTAGCCCTGATGTAAAGATGCTAAGTATTCTAGAAGGAATTTCTCAAAAGTATACATGCATTTATTTGTAGTATGGCCACCCTGAGGTATGTAACATTGTAACCAAGAAAATTAAAAAAAGAACCTACAGTCATTAAAACACAAGTCACCTGCGTAGGTTATTTCTGGATTCAGAGCCCAACACACCACCTGCAGAGTTCTTCTCTGATCATATTAGACTTTTGACTGTCTCCAAACCTTTTTCCAAAAACAAGAAATTATGTTTCCTGACTTTAAACCCCTTGCTTTTTCAGGTACATTACAATGAGATTATCATAGGCAGTTCTTCTGTGTGGAACTATTCCACAAAACATTTATTGCTTCCTATGAGTTCTTTTAGGTGTTGAATCTGATATCCAACAACTGACTGTGATTATCAGTCTTGGCTCACAAATTGCTGTGCTACATATCAGCATGAAGCTTTCTAGAATCTGAATGATTGGATGGACTCATTTCAGATATTCCCAGAAGGTCTGAAAACCTTCATTGTCTCAACCACGTGCCCCGCAACTTGCATTGTAATCATTTAAACTAATACAAATGCTGTTCTTCTTCTTGTGTCATTGTTACCATGATTTTCTTTTCTTAAATGTTTGTCTATTTTGGAGGGGAGGGGAGGGGCAGAGACAGAGAGGGACCAAAGATCTGAAGCTGGCTCTGTGCTGACAGTAGAGAGCCCGATGCAGGGCTCAAACTCATGAACCATGAGATCATGACCTGAGCCCAAGTCGGATGTCTAAACGACTGAAACACCCAGGTGCCCTCAATTTTGTTTTTAAGAGTAGAAAGGATACATCCTGCTTTACTGATGGGTGAGTGAGAGGAGAAGGTGAAAGAGCTTCTAATTATCGGCCGTCAGTGTCAGGGTCTGTGGCAAGAAGAAATGTTTATGTTGCCAGGAAGGCTGACAAGGATCCCAGATTGTATAAAAGGAGGGGAATTTTCAGGACCATCCCACCTGCGGCTAGTCCTGTGCCTCCTCAGGTTTTGTGACATAGATGCTATTTGGTAAACGGGTGCTTATTTGTGACATGGAGACCAAACTTTGAGAATCGTTAAGTGTATTTTTGTAAAAATTAAGGCCAAAATACCTCTGTGGATAAATATTAACAATGTACTAAACCAGGAGCTCGGCTTCTTCTTCTAAGGACCTGCTCCATCACTGCTAGACAGGCAAAGATGATGACTGTCTCCTCCACACACTGTCTGGCTCTTAAAAAACAATAGGAGCATGGCGTAATCAAGAGACTTTCTGATTGGGTCAAGGGTTTATGCAGGCAGGCAGTTTGAAAGGTCTGAGGTTGTCTTCTACTGTCCCCTATGAGATCACGTTAAGGTCAGGCTAGGGCTCTGAGACGCTCACTGCTTTCCTGTTTTCTAAGGAAAACAAAGGGTCTATTTTCTTGTCATCAAAAAGCAGTCCCTCTTATTTCTCAGAAACCTTACTGCCCCTTCCTCCTCCACACCCTGCTCTTCTTTTATCTTCAACCTCTCCCTGTCTGCTTTCTCCTTCCTGCCTTCATTAAACCTGTGCCAGTCTTTTTTCATCCTTGTCAAACCCTCCCTCTCTTAACCTAGCAGCCACATTTAACCACAGCCATGTTCACTATCTCCGTGTTGACCAGAACCTTCTAAAGTGCTACTCTCATGTCCTACATGCACCTCCTCACTCCCCTCTTACTTTTTAACCCTCTCCAGTTCTATCTTGATCTACCATCTCACCCAAACTATAAGATGCTAATGCTTATAAAGTTAAACATAGCCTCAGTGTACAACCCAGAAATCACACTCCCAAGAGAGATGGAAACTTTTGTTCCGATGAAACCTGCATGCAAATATTTGTGACAACTTTGTTCATTTATCAACAAAGACGGAAAGTAACCAGCATGTCCTCTGACCTATGAACAGATAAACACATTGTGGTCTGGTGTCATGATGACAATGAAAAAAGGAATGAGCAACAGGTTCACACTGGAATCAATAATAACATGAATGATCCCTAAATACATTTTTGCAGGGATGTGTGATGTGTGATTCCATGTATGGCATTTTGAAAAAGACAAAACTCTAGGAATGGAGAGAGAGCAGTGGTTTCCAGGTGTTGGGTTGAGCTAAAGAGACAGCCTGAAGAAATGTGGGGGTGCAGTGAGGATGGAACTGTCCTGTATCTTGAGGATGGATGCATTACTCTATGCATTTGTCAAAACCCAGCAAACTCTAAGGCACAGAGGGTATTTTGATGTATACATATTTTTTATACAGCAACTAGGATGTGGAGGATTTCCCCAAATGGAAAACAAACTAGCATGTGGGAGAATAAAATGAGGCTTGTGACTTCCTTAGCTCCATGGGGACTTAGTCGTCTTTATTTAGCCATTTAACACCCCCATCCTTTGATACACTCTCTTCTCTTGGCTTTCCGAGAACCTCCTGCTCCAACTTCCCTTTCTCACACTCCCTTGCCAGGTCTTCCTTCTCAACTCCCCCTTCTACCTTGCTACTTCTCCCTGTCAACCTCATCCACTCCCACAGTCAAAATCACCAAATATTCCAATGACCCTCCAATTTGCCTCTCCCATCCGGACCTGTCTTCTGAGCTCCAGACGGACATATGCTGCCACTGATGAGAGGTATCCACTGTGGACTAAACCATCCCGAACCCCACTCAGCATCCAGGCCTTCCCTGGCCCCCAACTCACTAGAGACCAAGAACTTGGCCATCATCCTTGACTTCCGTCTCTGCCTCTCTTCTCTCTCCCTCACTGCCGCTCACTACATCTCATTCCATCTTGAGTCCATGTGTTTGCTCCTTTTCCACTCACTTTGATGGCATCACAGTGGTCCAAGCCACCACTACCTGTTATCTACACTGTGGCACTTCTGTTTGGTCACCAGTAGCATCTTCTCCAGACCTTCTGCACTGTGCATCTGGGATGATCTTTTTAAAACAAAGCAAATTGCATTTCTCTGCTTCAAACCTGCCTGGGGTTTTATAATGCTTTTGCAACGAAACCCAAGTGCCTCAACACGTCCCACCAGGTTCTGCCTGGTTTGGGAACCCCCCCATCAATGACCTTGAGCCTGTCTTCCCTGCTGTGTTCTCCACTCTCTGTATCCAGATACACCAGCCTCCTTTCTTCCCACAGATGCATGAGGCTGTTTCCCACGTTAGGTCCTATTCACCCTTCAGGCCTCAGCTTAAGTGTCACTTCTGGGGAAGTCTCCCATGACCCTAGAGACTAGCTTTGCTTCTCTCGTTGCAGGTTTTCATAGTTTGTCTTTCTTTCTGCTTTTGGTAAGTTATTTATTTATTTTGAGATGGAAGGAAGGGCAGAGAGAGAGAGAGAGATAGGGAGAGAGAGAGAGAGAGAGAGAGAGAGAGAGAGAGAGAGAGAGAGATAGGGAGAGAGAGAGAATCCCAAGCAAGCTCTGCGCTATCAGTGCAGAGCCTGACATGAAAAGAGAGATCATGACCTGAACCAAAACCAAGAATCAGATGCTTAACCCACTGAGCTATCCAGGTGCCCCTTCATAGTTGTTCTTTCTGAGCATTAACCTTTACTAACAACCCCCTTCTTTAAAAATCAATCAGGAAATGGACCTGGCTAGTTTATTGCGGTCTCCTTGGAGCTAAGGTCAGTATCTGTTGGAAGGAAATAAAAACTAAGGTAGTAAGTTTCAATGCACAGCACAATACATTGTAGATAGGTAATGGAGAGCTACTTAAGGCATCAGTGCATACAAAGGAAGAAGAAAAATGTGTTAAATGGTACTAATTTGGTAGTTGTGTGCACATTGGGAGCCCTAAAACATGGAGATTATAATGGAATAGGCTAGGCATGGAGTAATAAGGGTCAGGATTAGAATGGTGACTGTAGGAATAGGAAGAGAAAAAAATTATAGAATTTGATGACTAATTGTATGTGGAAGTGAGAAGGGAAAAAGTAGATAGATTCTGAAATTAGGGTCTGGTGATTTATGAAATAAAAATAAATTAAGAAAAGAGAACTAGATTTCAGAGGAAGTTAATGATGTCAGGTCAATAAATTGTCATGGGGATGGTGAGGCTTACACAGAAGAATTCCAAGTGGCCTAAAACATAGAAGTCATATTTCAAAGGCTGTCTGCATACCTTTTCCAAATCAGGACCATCTGTGAGGAAAGCTGACATGAAATCATTGTTTATGAAGATAATTTTCTCTGCAGGTGGTCTCCTTTTCTTCAGCGAGACTTGTGTGAAGCCAGACCACATTTCATACACGGCCATGGCCAAGTTCACCTTCAGGGAACTGCCTAGGACTGTAGGCTGCAGATGATCTTATTCCAAAGATATCACACCTTTCCTTCTGCTGTGCCCCCTCGAGCTGTCACCCACCTTTGGCACAGGTGGCCCAGAACGAAAGGCAATCAGCCCCAAACAATAAGGCAGTGAAGGGTGAGTGTGTGGCTTACAGTCCGGTGAACTCTGCTTTGCTGAGCACAGGCAGGGGAGTAGCTACCAATAAGGCACATGGGATTCTATGGAAACAGAGACACCAAGAGGGCCCTGGGCTGGTGGAGTGGAAGAGAGGTTCCAGAGACAGGGACTGCTTAGAGGCAGAGATCTCTCCCAAGTGTGGCGGAGATGGAATTGTTTTTGCCTAATTTAAACCGAGAAGAAAAATAAAGAGTGGTTTTAGACTCCAAACCATAGAAGAAAAAGATGGCCTGAAATATGGGACCAAGAAGAGGAAACTGCAGCTGCTGGCTGCTTTCATGGCTGGGCAGCACTGGGATAGCCCTTGCCTTTGTCCTTCTCTCCTTGCCTTCCTTATGCCAACAATCAACCTGCCCAGTCTCTGTGCCTTATTTCAGTGGTCTTCAAACCCTTTAGGGTTTTCTCATCACCCTCCCCCCACCCAGGACACAGGGTATGAGGCTGCTGTTATGGTAGTTATGTAGGTAACAAACCCAAAGTTGTTACTCTACTACGCCAATAACTTGAGAACAGCAGGGTGCACATCCATCTCAAGACGAGGAATAAAAGCTTTCTCTGCAGATGGCAGCCTTTTGGGTGTGTGTTCTAACAGAACTCTTTGTCCCTCTTAGCACTAACCCAGGGAGGTGGCCATAGTGCACTCATATGGACAGGATTTCCTTCCCCCAAATATAGGCTGTCCTTTGGGCCTGAAAATTATCCAAAACAATACCAAAAAGAAAATAAACATAACTCGATGTTGTCAAACTATAATATGCTCCTGCTCTACTCTGTCTACTGATCCTCAACTCTTACCGTAAATAGGATGCATTTTTCACTCAGTGTCTTACATAAGGCTAGCACTTAATATATAAAGTGAATATTGCTCTTAGCAAGCCTGTCATTTAGTCTGTGGCCTGGCCCAGTTTAGAGAGTTGCCTTAAAGGGAAGAAATATCATTAACCTTTAGAATCACAGAAACTCTCATTCACTGCTGGTGATAGTGCAAAATGGTACAGCCACTTTGGAAGAAAGTTTGGCAAATTCTTACAAAACTCAATATCTTGTTACTGTAAGATCCCACAACTGTACTGTTCAGTGTTTTCTCCAATGAGCTGAAAAGTTTTATCCACACAAAAACCAGATGCTTATAAAGCTTGGTTCATAATAACCAAAACTTGGAGGCAACTAAGATATCCTTTAGTAGGTAAGTGAATAAACAGTGGTATGCCCATCTAATGGAATATTATTCAGCACTAAAAAGAAAACCACTGTCAAATGGTGAAAAAAAAAAAGCATGGAGGAATCTTAAATTTTACTAAGTGAAAGAAATCAATATAAAAAGACTAAAAATATATGATAATAATTATATGACATTCTAGAGACCGTGAAAAGCTCAGTGACTGCCAGGAGCTGGGGAAGGGAGGGGTGAATTGGCAGAGGACAGATAACTGTTAGGACATTGACACTGCTCAGTATGACGCTATGGTGGTAGGTAATCACACATCTGTCCAAACCCATAGAATGTACAACACCAAGCGCCAACCCTGATATAAACCATGGACTGTGTGTGAGAATGATGTGTCAATGTAGGTTCATCAGTTGTAATAAATGCCATCCTCTGATGCCAATGTCGATGGCAGAAGAGGTCATGTATATAGAGGCAGGAGGTATATGGGGACTTGGTACTTTACATGCTCAGTTTTGCTTTGAACCTCACTGCCATAAAAATTAAAGGCTATTAAAATTTTATCTAGACCCAGACAGAAAATGGTAAGCTTGATTTTAAATCAGTAAAGGAACGTGTTGTTAAATGTGTGTATCTCACATTATTCAGTGCAACCTCCCACCACCACAGGATGACAGTTACACACATTTCAGTGTATAGTTATGTAAGCACAAACATACGTGGCCAACTACATCTATAAAGTATAGAATGTATCTATAAAGTCCTAAGTTTGCATCAAGGTTGAAATTCTAGAGGTCATAGAAGCAAAAAAAAAAAAAATGAGTGGCAAGAGGAAACTTGAGATAGTCCCAGAAAAACAGACTTGAGAAATACCAAGATAGTAGAAAGCATCAAGTTCCAGAGAGCACTAGCAAACAGCCAAAATAGAAAATCTCAGTGTAGACATCAAACTGATGTAGTGGGTTCAGGAGAGGAAAGAGCAGGTGGAGCAGGGGAGATTTGTGCTCAGAGACGTTGATGTATCAAAGGTGGCGTCTCTTTAAAGAGCCCTTCCTTCAGCTTAAAGACAGAGCCCTTAAGAGCAGTGAGCTGGTTCAGGCATAGATAGGCTTCTAGGCTTTCCTTATGCCCAAGAGATCCTAGATGTCTGCTCTCATCTAGGACGGAGCTTCTTCTTATTCCAGACCCATGAAACTGCAGTTCTGCCTGTCTCCCTCTGAGCAGAGGGGGTGCTCAACCAGGTGCATTGCCTCTGCGCAGAAGAGTGATTCATTCTTCAGCAAATCTTTATTGAATACCTGCTATGTTGCAGATGCTTTTTTAGGATATGATGGTGAATAAACAAATGAGAAGACTAAGTCCCCGCCTTCAGGGGCTTTCAGCCTGGGGTGGAAGTCACTGTGACCATCAAGCCATGAGGCATATGTGCAAGTGGAAAACTTGCACTGGGCTGGGCACTGTGGAAAGAGAGATTCATGGTACTGCAGTGTGGAAGGAGGACCACCAGCCAGGCAGAGAAGCCCTTCCCGGGAAGGTGGTGCAGAGCTGGGGCCTGAAGGAAAAGTAGGAGTCACTAAGGAACTGGAGACCAGTTCTCAGCACAGGGAACGCTATGGTGGAATGGAGCTTGATGCCACAGTTTTACCAACACCTTTGCCACCCATCAGATGATGGCAGTTTATGTAGAATGCTCTTTGTAACCATTTTCAGAGGTAGTTAGTTATCAATCTATCATTGCATTTTGCCTCCTTGGCAACAGAGCTCTGATTCCTAGCTGAGCATAATGGCATCTGGAGAAAAGGTCCCATTTTCCAGCCTTCCTCACAATTAGTTATGGCCACATAACTATCATCTAACCAATGAGGTACACATGGTCTATTGTAGAGAACTTTAGGAAAACATCTTCAAAGGGCAGGAAGGTAATGAGAAAGAATGACAGCTGGCCATTTGTAGCAACATGGATGGAACTCCAGAGTGTTATAAGTGAAATAAGTCAGGCAGAGAAGGACACCATAAGATACCATAAGTTTTCACTCATATGTGTAACAGGAGAAACTTAACAGAGGACCATGGCAGAGAGAGGAAGGGAAAAAATAGTTAAGGAGAGAGAGGCAAACCATAAGAGACTCTTAAATACTGAGAACAAACTGAGGATTGATAAGGGTGTGGGAGAGGGGAAAATGGGTGATGGGCATGGAGGAGGGCACTTGTTGGGATGAGCACTGGGTGTTATATGGAAACCAACTTGACAATAAACTATAAAAACTATGAAAAAATAAAGATAAATAAAGGGCAGGGAGGAGCTAAGAACATCTTCCTCCCTCCTTCCTCCTGCTTAGTATACAGATCTAATGGATGGAGCTATAGCAGCCATTTTGGACTATGAGGCAACTTAGAGGCTGAAAGCCTGTTCTCAGATACTAAATTATAAAGATACAGGGAAACTGTGTCTCTGATTATATGGCTATCCCATCCAAGCCCTCAATTACCTATCAGTTGGCATCTTCTGTATGCCAAAATAAAAGTCTTGTGTGTTTACGCTCCAGTTATGGGGGTCAAGAACCTCAGCTTTATAAGCTTTAATTTAATGATAAGCCAGGAAATGGGTTGTCATTGAGTATCTCAGCTTGTCTTACCTTTCTTTTATCATGTATTCTATGCCAGATGAACTAAAGAATACATCCCAACCTCCTGTGACCTGTTGACATATTTTTCTGCCCTGATGTAGAGAATAGGACCAAACCTCTTGTAAAATCCCCACTAGCTATCTCGTCAGTACTTGAACTTGGAAGTGAATGTCTTGCCACATCAAATCTCCCAGCAATCCTCTATAACATCTCAGAATCCTTTTCCTTTCAAAAGTCCTTTGCTCTTGGGGTACCTGGGTGTCTCAATTGACTGAGCATCCGATTCTTGATTTCAGTTCAGGTCATGATCCCAGGATTGTAGGATTGAGCCCCACTTGGGGCTCCACACTGAGCATGGGCTGGCTTAAGATTCTCTCTCTCCCTCCCTTTGTTCCTCTCCCCCACGTGCTCTTCTCTCTCTAATAAGTAACTAATCAAACAAACAAGCAAAGTAAAGTCCCTTGCACTCATGCAAGGAATGAAGAGTATTGCTTAGTGTTTCCAAGGGGAAGAATAGTACTGGGCGGGTGCTGGCTGGGGTAGCAATCTATAAGTCCCTTGTATATCATGGAGCTATACAGGAAAAGAGAAGCAATAAATGAAAAAATTAATGTTTTGATCACATATTCCGCGACATAGTAGGTGGTGGAATGGAGGTGCCCAAGCAAAAACAAATCTGGGAGGTTGTCTAAGAGTGGAGTCAGTGTGCTCAGCATACCTCACAGGCCGTCAAGGCAGCGAAAAGGGGAAGATGAGAGAGATGCTGTAGGTATAAACAACGTGGAAGGTTCTAGAAGCCTGCAGGTGTCAGATATGACCCCTCATCCTAAGGCAGGGTATTTTAATTTATCTGCCTGGTGTGAGCAGCTATGTAACCAGAGAATTGTAAAAAAAAAAAAAAAATACTGACTTCATTGAGGCAGGGAATAAAATGCTAGGATTACCTCACAGCCAAAAATACGGGGGTGGCTTTGGATAAGGATGTCTGACAATAATGTCATTAACGAGAATCCAATGACAGAAGGGTTCTTAAGATTAAAAAGATATAGTGTTTGGATAATAAATAAGAACTGGAGGGAAAAGAAAAAATGTGGTACTTTTAGTTTTAAAAGATGTTAGCAAAGTACATCTTAGAATTTACTGCCCAGAGAGTATAGCTTAAATCCATTGTGAAATAGTCGAACAAATATTAAGAGAAGAGTAACCTTTAAGCCAACTAAAGGTTAGAAAAATGAGGAGCAGAAATCATGTTTTACTAACTCAATTGCTTTTTTATGGAATGATAAAATTAATGGACAAGGAGAATGCAGTAGACGTAATATATTTGAACTTTCAAGAAGCAGTTATTGCCATGTCACTGAATTTTACTTAATAAGTCAATTCGAACTTGCCACAATCTAAATATGTTCCCTAGATTAAAAAGTAGATGAAAATCTAAGCAACATCTAATGGTGAATGAGGCAGGAGGCTTCAGAGAAAGCATAGTGCTCTCAAAACCGGCTGTGGCTTGAATTCCACTTTGTTACATTAGTGATCAGAAAGGTGGATCAACATCACAAGAAATGACAAAATAAGCAAAATGCTACTCTGGGTAGCATAGTATTTAAATTATTTAATGTCACAAATGGAAAGAAACTTACTAACTCTTTTGTTTATCTTCCCAGTTGCTGATTTATTTTTTTTTCATTGTGATAAGTACCTTGTTTTATGTAGGTAGTTGAATTTATTCTTTTTAGTTGAATTGTGGTCTTCAAAATAAGAAAAGATACTTGGGGTTGCTGGATATATTACCAATGGTATTTACACTGACCCATGGCTCTCTGCCTCCCACTTTCCATCACTAACTTTCTGGATATACTGTGTAGGAGAAACCCAGCAGGGAGGTGAATAGATGGCCACTGGAGTGGGGAATGAGAATAAACTAACCAGAATCTGAAATCAACAGAAATGCAGATGGAGAGTCCGGGGGAAATGAAGAATGTTGACAAGGAGAGAAAAAAGCTTAAAAGTTAAAGAAAGGATGAAAAGTGGAATACATGATCCAGGAATAAATACAAAAAGAATCAGTAATAAAAAGGAAAAAAAATGTCTGTCAGGAGAGGGGGCGGTGGAACGGGGTGCCCTCAAGGGAGGTGTGGACAAAAAAGCAAAAGGAAGGGGGCGTGGCCTTGGTAGCTCAGTCTGTTAAGCAGTTGGTTCTTGATTTCAGCTGACGTCAGGATCTCACAGTTTGTGAGTTGAAGCCCCGCGAAGATGAGCTCCAGGCTGACAGTGCAGAGCCTTGACTGGGATTCTCTCTCGCTCCCTCTCTCTGTCCGGCTCACATGCTCTCTCTCTCAAAATAAATAAATGAACTGAAAAAAAAAAAAAAAAAAACTAAAGGAAGAACTGAGTAGCTATCAAAGTCATCACGGACCACAATAGAGAGCAAGAGAACAATTTGGAGTTAGTGATAATTAAAATAAGAATTCCATTTGATTGTTGCTGATTCATTCAAATTCTTTTCATTCAGAATTTTTGACGTGCCCATCAAGTGCAGAAGGGCTCTGGTCTAATTTAAATTTTGAGAGCCGGACTCTGGGTCCAACTTACTTCCTGGAGCTTGTATAAGAGAATTATGGTGCACAATTCGCCTTGTCAGTGTTGGTAAATGAATCGATGTGTGTCTTCATATGAAAATGGACTTGCTGTACGTTTGTATTAACCATGGGAAAGTGAACTTTCATCCTGGATATTCGGAGCCCTCCTTTATCCATATAAGAGAACTATTAGTTAGGATAGCCTGTGATTTTATTCGGGCTTCCTCAGGAAGCAAAACTGGGAATTAAAAACATGAAGAGTTATTATTCCAAAGGAGTTTGTGTTCACTGTTAACGATTGTTATGATTAGACAATAAAAACATACAGAATTAAGGTATTTGGCATCCTATTAAGTGGTAAAATGAAAGGATGTAATATTGTGGCTGCAGAAGAAAAGTATATGTAGATTGAGGGATATTCATGCAAAGGCCTCACAATCTTTTTCTGTCTTTCTGTGGCTCTGATTCTTTGGTGGACCTGAAAAAACAATTCTCAAAATGTTTCTTTGTCTTAATTTCTCCACCTGAAGCCAATGGATTATAAAACTTTGTAGAGAAGTGCTGTGAGAAATAATTCATTAAGAAATCTGAATGTGGCCAAATGGCAAAATGGTATGGGTTTTAAGCGCCTATTATACCAGCAATGTTTCTGCACCGTAAATTTGAGTTTTAAATTATACGGGGACAAATACTCAAGTTAGAACAATGCAAGATTTAGTTTCCTCAAAGCGCATATGAAAAATGACGTAATTTGATAGCTAACCACCAAAATCTATTTCACATTATCTTTTCAGACCCTACATGTTTTTAGTAATTTTTTTCTTTATGCATTCTTATCGCTTAAATATTCAGAGATTTTTGTAGTTACACGGACTATTGTATTAATATTTTCCATGACACATTAATGTGTGCCAAGAATGATTGTGTTATGTGGTTTGTTTATACCAGTAGTTATTTTGATGTTAGCTATTTGGTGCAAAATACAATTCGTACACGTTATGGGAACATAAACTTTATTGCTGTCTCGTTACCATGTAGAAGACAAATATAGTGAAAGAATAGCATCCTTTATTAATCTTCCAAAGATTGGTTATGGGTAACCCAAGTGATTGTATTATAGTTTAATTAATGGGATAAGAAGGGAATAAACAGCTCCAGTGCTGCCTGATAAATGTAATTCTCTCCTGGCAAGATATGTACAGTGAAAAACGATAAAACGGTTCTGATGGAATGGCTTTTTGTCTAGTTCAGTAATGCAATTTTCTTTTCTATGCCCATAAAAAAAGATATCTCCATCCTTAGGCTATATTTTGTAGTGTCATTTTAGGTATTCATTTTTGGGGGGAAATACTTGCTTCTTCAGCTTTAAGGAATTAGATCCCATTGAACTAGAAAAAAAGTATCTGAAATAGCTCAAATTGTTTTTTGATTTGTGAAATGTAAAAAGTTGTCACTGTACATGAGTGAAGCAACATTAATTTCAGTGACTTTGCCTGACCTTTTTTGCCTCTGCACAAACACTTGTCCTTTGCTAATGATGATACCACGGAAAGTTCCCCGGGCAGAACAAGGCTGGGGGGGTGCATTCATGGAGAAAAAAATTCAGATGATGGAGTTGGTATTTTTGATGCTTTATTTTGGGTAAATAGTGGACATTTTTCTGTAATCTTAAGATTTTCTGACAACAAATGCTTTGGAAGAAAGCTGTCACTACATACACAGAGGTACCACAGATGATAGGACATTTTGCAGTGTCCTTTCACTTTCTTCCACAGCAACATGGTTACCTCCAAGTCCTTCTGAACTCACGTGTCTGTAGCTGGTTTGTCCAGCTGGCCAGGGACAGCCAGTCAGAAGGACAAGATGTCTGACCCCTTTGCGGATCAGTCAGATGGTCTTATTTTGTTCCATAGGCTTAAAGGGTGTACCAGGTGCAATAGGGCTCCCTCCCTCCCCCAAAATTCACATCCACCCAGAACCTCAGAATATGATCCTGTTTGGAAGTAGGGTTTTTGCAGGTAATTAAATTAAAATGAGGTCACAGTGGATGGGGATTGGCCCTGCATCCATTGAATGGTGTTCTTATAAGAAGAAGAGAGGAATGCCTGGGTGACTCCATTGGTTCAGCGTCCGACTTCGGCTCAGGTCATGATCTCACGGTTCATGGGTTCAGACCCCACTTTGGGCTCTGTGCTGACAGCTCAGAGCCTAGAGCCTGCTTTGGATTCTGTGTTTCCCTCTCTCTCTCTGCCCTTCCCCTGTGCTCATTGCTCTCTCTCTCTTTCTCTCAAACATAAATAAACAAAACAATTAAAAAAGAAAAAAGAAGAGAAAACACACATGATGGAGCACACTACCGAGACTCAAGAGACAGAGATGGAGTATGGAATGCCAAGAAGCACCAACGTTTGCTGGCAACCAACAGAAGCCAGGAGAGAGGCATAGAAAAGATTCTCCGTCAGGACCGCCAGAAGAAACCAGCCCTGCTGCACATTGATCTGGAACTTCTGGCCTCCAGAACCATGAAATTCCCGTTGTTTTAAGCTACTCCATTAGTGGTAACTTGTCCCAACAGCCACAGGTAACCGATACACCTGGATAGACAGCTTGCTCACGTCCTTCCTGTCACATGGGCATCCAAGTGAACTTGTGGACAGGCTGGTGCTTCGAGGCCCACCAGTGGGAAATCAACAGTATATCTATGAGGAAAAAGAGTGCATTTTCACAACTTAAAGGTCTAACTAATGTGCCCCCATCCACGCCTGCTAACCAGCAGCTCAGGCACTCTACCTAATAAAGAACGTGTCCCACACACAGAATCTCCATATTGCTGCTACACTCTGCTGTCTCAACAAAACAGAGACTGATGACAAAACAGGAAAAAAGCTCTTTAAGAAGGCAGCATGTTCCTCCATGAGCGTCCTTGATTAGGTGTGGCAGTGTTGAAGTTAATGGCATCCACTCTATTTTACAGATTATTTTTAAGTTTTATTTATATATTTTGAGAGAGAGAGAGAACACAGTTGGGGGAGGGTCAGAGAGAGAGGGAGACACAGAATCCAAAGCAGACTCTGCCCCGTCAGCACAGAGCCCAATGTGAGGCTTGAACTCACGAACTGTGCTATCATCTCTATTTTAAACAGAAAGGGAGGGGCACCTGGGTGGCTCAGTTGGTTAAGCATCTGACTCTTGGCGTTGGCTCAGGTCATGATCTCACAGTTCATGGGTTCAAGCCCCACATCAGGCTCTGTGCTGACAGCTCAGAGCCTGGAGACTGCTTCAGATTCTGTGTCTCCCTCTTTCTGACCCTCCCCTGCTCGCGCTCTCTCTCTCTCTCTCTCTGTCTCTCAAAAATAAACAAAAAATATTAAAAATTTTTTAAACAGAAAGGGAATTTGCTTACAGCATCACTAAAATCTGGAGAACCAGAATCGGGGCTGGGACTCCAAAAAAGGCCCCTGAGCTAACTCCGGTGAGCAGAGCTGGCCTGCAAGTGACTAACCCCCCAGTGTGGTGACGAGGGAGCCGCCATCCCAGACGTTGAGTCCTGAAGCAGCCATGCCACCTGAGGTGACATGCAGGGAACTGGAAGCCGTGGCCACACCTGCTGGCTCTGGAAGCACATCCCCAGGAGAAGAGGAGGCCGCTCCTAGAATTGTGGGCAGAACTGGCTGTGTGATTTGTATGGCCCCGTGCAGAATGAAAATGCAGGCCCCATGTTCAAAATTACTAAGAATGACCGAGGTAACAGAGCAGGAAACCCAGTACAGAGCCCTGGCAAGCGTGGGGCCC
>NC_043709.1:121883298-121886510 GCF_006229205.1 Suricata suricatta
GTTTGTAATATAAAAGATGGATATGGAGTTAGAGTGAATTATTAGGATAATTGAGGTCAGCATATGGTTAATGCTTTGATAACGGGATGGCTAGATGAACAGGGGAAAAACTCTGCTGGTCGTCACTGTGGGTGATGGGGGAGGAGGTGCTTTTAGAGGTAAGTTCTAGATCTTAGCTCTTTTGTTTTGTGTATTTCCAATTTAAAAGCATCAAACCATGGGGTCAGTGGGCAGGCCTCGGCGGTGAGTGGCTTCTGTAGAATTCTGTTTTCACCGTAATTGCAATTTAATATTCCTAAGTCTTTGTAACATATTTTGAAATGCGCTGTCCTTCGGAGTGCTGCTTTCAAATGGGGGAAGGCGTAGAAGGAGAAAGAAAACACTAGCAGCATTGCAAATTAATTTTGGGGTGCACACTTACATAGGGCACCTCTCTGGAACCTGCTTACCTTAGATAAGAAATCAGAAGGTGGCAGTGAAGAGACAAGAAGGAGACAAATGGGAAAAGAAGGCTGTGTTCCAGCAGAATGTCCTTACCTACATTTATCTGGTCCTGGAGGTAACATGTGACAGAGATACAGGACTAACATGCTGTGAACTTGCTTCCTAAAAGTCGTCCGCCCCGTGCTGGTGGGGTTACTACAGAAAATACCAGAACTCTTGTCAGAGCAGCGGTGTGCATGTGGGCTCATGGCTGAGCACATACTGCTGAGTCTAGAAAACTAGAGCCTTAACAAGTAAATTCCACACCCCCTCGAATTTGTGCCTCGGCAGGGCGTCCTCAGCAGGAAATCTTCCATATGTTTTCGTTTACTACAAGGAACTTCAGAGCATGAGTTCATTTCTCTTCAAACATGCTCACATTGCTGGAAAACGGCACTGGCTGGCTGATGAGAAATGTCACCAGAATACAAGGGGACGCATTCAGACAGAGATAGGAGAGCAGTCACGGTTCTGAATTAGACGCTAGTTTTGGAGAGGTTTTCTTTCCCCTTTGCTGCTTACATCGTGGACTTTTTGGGGTGGGAGGTTGTTTTGTTTGGTTTTTAAGGACAGTCTTTGTGTTTGGCTACTACCTAGTAGAGCTTGAACACTTGGAGAAATAAATATAAAAGGAAGACTCTTCTGAAAGATGTGTCCTTTGGAGGAGTATGCTCTGAGGACCAAAGGATTATAGCTCAGATCAGTCTTTGCTCTTAAACTGAAAAAAGCCAAATTTGAAATTCAGGATGACTTTAAAAATACTACGGAAAGTAAGTACTCTGTCTTTGTTGTTCTCTTTTCTTCCTTGTTAATCCCCTAGTAAGTATCTTTTGCATATTGTTATCTTAGCGAAGTTATCACTTGGACTTGAAATTGCAGTAAAATGATCTTCCAGCTCATAAATTAATTGCAAGAGGAGATAGGAAGTGTCCTGCTCTTAACACTGTTTAGCAGGTAGCAGATGATATGTACAGTAATGTTTATGTTTTTATTGCTGAGAATCATTTAATTTCACTAATGGTTCAAGTGAATATCTTTTGCTTCATTTCCTCCAGGAACATAAACTATAGTTTAGATTGGGAAACAAGCACGTAAAATGTTCTTCTGAAAAGAGCATTGTTGCCATAGCGAGCAAATCACGCATCGACTTTTGGCAACTTCTCTGGGATACTTAGGTAGATTTGCTGATGAACTTGTAAATCTAGAGAGCAAAATTCACTAGAACTGCAACATCTTGTGAACTCCTTTTGAAAATGAACCATGAAATCATGTTGCAAATATGGGGGGTGGAGAAAACCTCACACTCTGGCCAAAAGGCACTGAAACATTAAAACATTTCCAATGCTCTTACCCTTCCTTGATTACACTATTAAATTGAACTATAGCTGTGCGTGTGTTGGTGGCTGCTCCGGAATCTCGAGCTGTCCAGCTGATCTAGCTGGTGTGATGAGACCGTACACAAGTCAGCAGGGAGATGGACTCGACGTGGCCAAGGTGTTCTGTTCCCCTCCAGACTCCTAATTTCCACCACCTCTCTCCCATTTCTCAGCCCTCTCCTTATGTGGTGCCTGTAAATCACGAGTTTACTGCTGGAGGGGACATGATACCTTTCCCAACAATCTTTTAGAAGAAGAGTTGGATGCTTCAAAGTGTTATTTGGCTGATATTTGGGGCAGAATAAACAGAGAAATGACCTCTGCCTTCTCTGGACCCCACTGCATCCCTAAAGCTATCATCCAGATGAGAGCTGTCTGCACACCAGGTCATCTGAACTGACGCATTCAAAAGAAAGACAATCTGTGAAAGCCCCTTCCGTGAATAGAGAGTTGGATTCTCCCCTCCAACTTCCCCTCGTCTTTAGATACTGTCTGCCTTGTCCTGTAAGAAACATGATTCCTGTTCATGCTGGCAAACACCGTTCCTGGTTGCCAAAGCCCAGGGCTCCCAGAAGTGTCCCTGTGACTGTTGAGCCCATCAGTTAAAGACCATTATCTGCCAGACCGTCTGTTATTTTCCCATAGGAGAGTGTATGATTTCAGTTCTGTAGGCGTCCTTTAAATACTTCCCTACATGTTGTGTCATAGCTAGATGTAGACCAAGGCTAAAGTCCTGTTGTGAACAACGGGAATCTGTGGCCCACTTTTGAAAGCATTAGCGGTAATGGTGCAATCTTGGAATGGCCTGAAAGGGAGAGGCTGATCCCAGAACAGTGAAAAATCAAGCAAATGAGAGTCTGGTCTTTGCCATCCTGGATGGCTGGTGCTTTTAGAGGAATTACTTGCTCTCTAATTTAGTTGTGCTTAAGGATTTGTGCTTCTTTCTATGGGACAGCCCTCTTATGGATGCTGGCTACTCATTAGCTGTGGCATTTGGGGGGCTCAACTCTTAAAAAGAAGATCCATAAAGAATGGGAGTTTCACTGCTTGTTAGTTAAGAAAATGTTCAGTAGATTTTGCCTTTTTTAAGTGGCCTATCAGCTACCTGGTAAGTGAGAGGGAGCCTCTATGACTTTATTTTCCCCCAGTGGACATTATATTGCTAAATTTCAGATTCTCAGGTCATCCTGGCAACCTTAGGGAACCTTTCTTTGTAAATAAAGAGAATGGCTGCTGTGAGCAATTCTTTTATACACTTGTGTCCTGGGAAAATCTGAAGTGCCATAATCCTATGGTGCTAACAGGTGGTGCTGATAATGGTGATGATGATGATGATGATGATGATGATGATGA
>NC_043709.1:121886610-121890372 GCF_006229205.1 Suricata suricatta
AAAAAAAAAAAGAATTGGGGATCCTGGGTGGTTCAGTTGGTCAAGCTTCCAACTCCTTTAAAAATTTTTTTATGTTTATTTATTTTTGAGAGAGAGAGACAGAGCATGAGTGTGGGAGGGACAAAGAGAAAGGGAGACACAGAATCAGAAGCAGACTCCAGGGTTTGACTTACCAGCACAGAGCCTAACGTTGGGCTGGAACCCACGAACTGTGAGATGAATGCTTGAACCAGTACTGAAGTTGGATGCTTAGCAGACTAAGCCACTCAGGTAACCCACTTCCAGCTCTTGATTTCAGCTCAGGTCATGATCTCAAAGTGTGTAAGTTCGAGCCCCACATCGGTCTCTATGCTCACAGTGGGGAGCCTGCTTGGGATTCTGTATCCTTTTCTCTCTGTCCCTCCCCTGCTTGCTCTCTGTACCTTTCTCAAAAAAAAATAAATAAACAAAACAAAACAAAAAAAGAATCACAGAATCACCATTTCAATTTCCATGAAAATAATGTTGAGAGTTTGGTATTGAATTGCATTGAACTTACAGATTATTTGGGGGATGATTTCTACATCTAAATATTAAATTTTCCCATTCATGGACATTCTTGAGTTCTCCATTTATTTAAAGCTTACTTTCATGACTTTCAAATTTATTTTATAATTTTCCCTACAAGACTTTTCCACATTTTTAAAATTTATTGCTGGGTACCTTATATATATTGTTGAAGTGGTTGGTTTTTATTGTAAGTTTTATTTTTTCCTTAAACCATCTAGTTATTGGATGACAGTTTATGGAAACTTAATAGATTTTTGTTTAACTCTTGTTTCCAATCATCTTGAACTCCTGATTAGTTTTAAGATTGTAGATTATTTGTATATTCTAAATAAACAATCATCATATCATACATGCAAATAATGACCATCCTGTTCATTATTTTATAAAATTTCTATATTTTATTTTAATTTATTCACCTTTTTTTTTAATTTTAGAGACAGAGCATGAGTGGGGGAGGGGCAAAGGAAGAAGGGGAGAGAAAATTCAGGAAAGCTCCACACTCGGCAAGGAGCTGATGTGAGGCTCAATCTTCTGGGGCTCGGTCTTGTGGGGCTTGATCCCATGGGACTCGATCTCACCACCCTGGGATCATGACCTGAGCCGAAATCAAGAGTCCGACACCCAACCAACTGAACCAGCCAGTACCCCTATTTTAATTCAACATATATTTAATGTATTTCTATTTATGTATTTATTTCTTTACCTCCCAGCTTGCTCAGGGTTAAATAGAAGCATCGACAGCAGGCTTCCCATCTTGTCTGGATTTATGAAACGCCCTTGACTTGTCACCTTTACATATTACATTTCCTTGAGGTCTTAGTGAATGATACCTTTTATCAGGTTAAGAAAGTTGGTTTCTATTTTTGATTTGCTCACAGATTTCATCAGGAGAGTGTTTTGAATCACATTAAATACTTCCTACATCTATGAGATATATGTATGGTTTTTCTCTTTTAATGTGATAATTGATGAATTAATAAATTGTCTAAATTTCGGGGCACCTGGGTGGCTCAGTTCATTAAGCATCTGACCTCACATCAGGTCATGATCTCATGGTTCGTGAGCTCAAGCCCTGCGTGAGCTCTGCACTGAAAGTGTGGAGCCTGCTTGGGATATTCTGTTTCTCTGCCCCTGTCCCACTTGTGCTCTCCCCTCTCTCTCTCTCTCTTTCTCTCTCTCACTCTCTCTCCTCTCAAATAAATAAACTTTAAAACCTTTTTTTTCCTAAAATTAAATCATCTTTCTAATCTGAGATAACCCCTACTTGGTCACAATTTTTAAAATATTCATTCTAAGTTAGTTTATATATATTTTACTTATAATTTTTATATTTATAAATGAAACTAATTTTTCTTGTTCATTTTATATCAAGTTTATCTTACCTCAAAATGAGTGTTTTTAAAATTTTTCTTAACATTATTTATTATTGAGAAAGAGAGAGACTGAGCATGAGCATGGGAGGGGCACAGAGAGGGGGGACACAGAATCCAAAGCAGGTCCAGGCCCTGAGCTGTCAGCACAGAGCCAGATGCGGGGCTCGAACCCATGAGCAGTGAGATCATGACCTAAGCCAAAGTTGGACCTTCAACTGACTGAGCCACCCAGGCGCCCCAAAATGAGTGTTTAAAAAGAGTATTAGTTTATTCTGTTCTATGGAAAAGTGTATATAAGATTAAACCTACTTTAAAAAAATTTTAAGTTTAGTGTTTATTTTTGAGAGACAGAGAGACAGAACAGGAGCAGGAGACAAGCATAGAGAGGGAGACAGAAGATACAAAGCAGGCTCCAGGATCTGAGCTGTCACCACAGAGTCCAATGTGGGACTCGAACTCACAAACCATGAGATCATGACTTGAGCTGAAATCGGAGACTTAACGCTCTCTTTCTCTCTCTGTGTGTGTGTGTGTGTGTGTGTGTGTGTGTGTGTGTGTGTGTGTGAATAGACTGACTAGTGATACAATTTCTATCATCAATTTGGTCAAGTCAGGTTTTATCTTCCTTCTTGAGTAATTGTAAGTTACATTTGTAGTAAATGGACAATTTAGGCTAGATTTTCAAGTACACTGACATAAAATTGTCTGGATAATTCTCTGCTAAGAAAATCTCTACTTTGCTATAGTTGTGAATCTTTTTCTTCATACTAATACAGTCATTTCCCTTTCTCTCTTTTTAAATTAGTCTTGCAAGAGTTTTGTCTATTTTTTTAGTTGTTATTTTTTTCAAAGACACAATTTTGGTTTTCTAGGATCTCTCTGTCAGTAATTGGCAAATACCCTTGACATTCAAACACTAATTTAGGTGGGTCCATTATTCTAGATTGCCACTTATTTTCTTTCATTCCTTGCAAAATATTCCATTGATTTCTGTTACTTATCTTTGATTTTGAGAAGTCTACTGTTGTCTAACTGTTATCCCTTGAGAGGTAATTTGTCTCTTTTCATTTGTTGCTTTCACTACAATGTTTCTCACTATGGATTTGTCCTTTACTTATCTAGATTTCTTCTTAACTCTTAGGAATTGTATAATCAGTTCTGGGTCATATTCAAGCATATATCTTTGAATACTGATGCTTCCATAATTCTATTCTTGTTCTGAAATTTATATTAGACGTACTGAGTTTTTATTATCTTATGCTGTCTCTTAACTTTATATTTACCCCATTATCCCACAGTGCTGCATTCTGAGGTGTTTCCTTAAATCTTTCTTTAAGATCCTTGTTTATGTCTTCATGAGTTCTAAACAGCTCCTTTACCTATGCATTGAGTTTTTCATTCAATTGATATAGTTTTTGTTTTTAGATGATCTATTGTTTTAATACCATATTTTCCTTTTCATACAGCTAATTCCCTTTTGTGTTAGTCATTTAAAACAGTTTAGGAGCATTTGGCTAGCTCAGTCAGTAGAGCATGTCACTCTTGATCTCGGGGGTTGTGAATTCAAGCCTCATGTTGGGTGTAAAGATTAGTTAAAAATAGAATCTTTAGGGGTGCCTGGGTGGCTCCGTAGGTTAAGCAGCCAACTTCAGCTCAGGTCATGATCTCACTGCTCTTGAGTTCAAGCCCTGCATCAGGCTCTGTGCTGACAGCTTAGAGCCTGGAGCCTGCTTCAGATTCTGTGTCTCCTTCTCTCTCTGCCCTTCCCCTGCTCACGCTCTCTCTCTCTCTGTCTCTCAAAAATAAATAAGCATTTAAAATAAACAGAATCTTTTTTAAA
>NC_043709.1:121890472-121902622 GCF_006229205.1 Suricata suricatta
CTTGGGTAAATCCCTAGCAGTGCTATTGCTGGGTCATAAGGGAGTTCTATGGATAGTTTTTTGAGCAGCCTCCACACTGTTTCCAGAGCGGCTGCACCAGTTTACATTCCCACCAACAGTGTAGGAGGGTGCCCGTCTCTCCACATCCTCGCCAGCATCTATAGTCTCTTAATTTGTTCATTTTAGCCACTCTGACAGGCATGAGGTGGTATCTCAGTGTGGTTTTGATTTGTGTTTCCATGATGATGAATGATGTTGAGCATCATTTCATGTGTTAGGCTGATTTCTTGATTCAGGCTTTCCTGGACCATACAAATAGGCTTGGTTATAAATTCTCAGTGGATGCTGTCTTTTCCCTTCACTTGGCATCTCGTTAGAGACAGACAGGCACAATTATTACTGTTCCATTTGATGAGATAGTTTCCCCTGTCCTCTTCTTCTACCCAGGAAATTAAACCTAAGTTTCTAGGTTACTGAGACCTGCAAGCCACTTAATGGAAATCAGTGTCTATTTGTGCCCTTACTGCATTGCTTTTTTAGCTCTCTCTCTCTCTCTCTCATTCTCACTGTTCCTCTCATTTTTTTGCAAGCTCAGTTATGCATTTGAAAGAATGATGTATTTTTATCTGTTATTTCTAAGCATTTGTAGTGGCAAATGTTCAAGTTTTCTTAAGAAAAGTTTTAGAACAAGAAGTCTTACTTTGGCCTTTTTGATATAAAAAGAAATCTAAGAGGAGAACTTGGCTGGCTTGTTTGGTGGAGTATGTAACTCTTGATCTTGAGGTTGTGAATTCAAGCCCCACATTGGGAATCCAGATTACTTAAAAATAAAATCCCTACCAAAAAAAAAGTCTAAGAATTTCACAAATCATGTTCTTCATGCAGAGTTTTCTTGCTAGCTTCCATACAAATGTAGAATGTCCAAATATTAGCTCAGAGATTATTAAACCAATATAACCCTGAACACTTTGCTATATAACCGCTCAGGAATTGCGTTCCTTTGAACTTCTACCATAAACCCAGCCAGAGCCCGTTACGTGGAGAGAACCAGGCTGGTGGTGGGAAGGCGCTGGATCCTACTTTGAGAAAATGTTCAGGGTGTGTTCTGTAGAGGAAAAAGTAATATTTTCTGAAATAGTACAAGTATCTTTTGCTTTTCTTTTATTGAGATACTAGGAAGTCATAGTCTCTAAAAGGTTCTAATGAAAAGCCCAAAGCCCTTTGTAGCCCTAGAATTCTATGATTTTTCTACAACCCTGAGACATTTTTCCAACAAATCATATGGCCTGTTGGCAGTGCAGCAACCAAATATTAGGTGTGAAAGGTGCACAGTCTTTGCAAGATGCTCTCTAGCTCCCCGCAAGGGCTCCCCACTGCACCCTCGCAAATCCATAGATATGATGTGGATTGTATTCAGAATTTTTTTTTGTTGTTAATATTTCTCAGTCTTACTTGTCCACATATCATCTTTATGACATGTCAAAGATGAATCACCAAACAAATAATTAGTTGCTTAAAAAGAATGTTGGTTATTGAATGTTATGTAAACATGGCAGATTTTGAAATAAACACAGTTGGAAGTTTTTATTACTTCCACTGAGCATGCTATCATTTTGAGATGTTTTGCCCCCAAATTCTTTTTGGAAGCAACAAGTTAGTAATAAAACACAGTTGGAATAAAAATAAAGGCTTCATTTAAAAACTATAGCAAATATTGTTTCAACACTCGATACCCAAAGTTATTTCTGAAACCTCACCATATGATTTTAGATCAAATATCTAAAACAAATGATTATAAAAATAAATCCATCCCTCTGCTGAATTGTACTCTGTGTTTGGATTGAGAGGGAGTCAGTTGTTAGCTGCATGATCAGAGCACAGACGCTGAGTCTTTTTATTTTCTTAATTAAGAATTACCGTTCCAAACCCTCGTCACCAATTTACAATGGCAGTAATCCCTACGAAAACAGAAGTTCTTCTAGATCCTAAGTGGTTAGCCAGAACATTAACCTCGACCTGACCCCTCCTGGTCACAGGAGAGATAAACGACAGTCAATCATCCTTTCTAGAAAACTCCAGAGCGTGGGCTGCCTCCTAGTTTATGTAACTTGCCTTTAAAAATAATTTGAATGTGTTTGTCATTGAAAATGACTGGGATCAGCAGGGCTCCTGAAAATGTTTCAAGCCTTATCAGTCGGAACGCGAAGGGCTGGCTCCAGAAAGTGCTGACCTTGACATTTTTGTCCTGCTTTTGTTGCTCCTGTCTGCTGAGGCACATGATCTACTGATGTGTGGCGTGGCATGCCATAGAGAATTATTCATCCATGATATCTGGGGAAGGGGCTTCCGGGCCTCTCCATGTGCGGAGGCACATTCCTCCAGTTCCCTAACAAAGCTTTTAATTGGTGACTGTGACTAATGAGCATGAAGCCCCGGGAAAAATGGAGCAAGTACTTCCACCCGTTACGATGAGCCCGAGCCCCAAGCTTATCAAGCTCCAACCAGGAGAAGCGAAGGCCAAAGGCTTGAGATAAAACAGCCACTGAGCGTTTCATAAACCGCATTAATAATCCTTGGCCAAATTAAACTGCTCGTTCAGTGTTATTCCCCAAGCGATCATAGACAAGGCCCTTTCTGACCCTGGTCATTAGAGGTGACATACCGCTTTTCGGGAGAATCCGAATGACCCTGCTTTACTTAAAGTCTCTTGTGAGAACATTTCTCCAAAGGGAAATGTGTAGGGAAGCCATCTCATTTTGCTGAGGTCATGTGAGATGGAGTCACTGCTGAAGGTGGGCCACAGTGAGTGAGCGGTGAGAAATGTACAGAAAAATCCTGATGCAGACGGTTCTGCCTTAGGATTTCTGTGATTTTTTTTTAATTAATTTAAAATTTCAATTATGTGCCTTGCCTGCAGTGTAATTGAGGAATAAGCGGATTAGAGGAGAATCAGGACAAATAACTCATTTGTCCTAATAAGTCGTTACTTATTTATTATATTTGGCCAAGAATGTCAAATAAATTAAGTCATTAAAAATCAGTAAGTTGCTGGGATAGTGGTCCTTTCCTAAGACTTCAGTACTGACATCTGAGAGGACATTTGAAGGTCTCATTTGGTCATTAGTATATTTCAGACTTCATCCTTCTTAGTGGCATAAGTGACTATGAAGACATGTTCAATAAAACTATTTTTAAAGTCTTTGAAGTATACAAAAATTAAACCTTTTTTAAAATTTTTAATGTTTATTTATTTTTTGAAGGAGAGAGAGAGACAGAGTATGAGTGGGGAAGGGGCAGAGAGGGAGGGAGACCCAGAATCTGAAGCGGGCTCCAGGCTCTGAGCTGTCAGCACAGAGCCCTATGTGGGGCTTATGATCCATGAGATAATGACCTGAGCCGAAGCTGGATGCTTAACCAACTGAGCCACCCAGGGTCCCCAAAAATTAATTCTTAAGTTTAAAACTTGAGAGACTATTGAATGCTGAAAATGAACTGAGAGTTGAAGGGGAAGGGGGAGGGGGGAAAAGAGGTGGTGGTGATGGTGGAGGGCACTTATGGGGAAGAGCACTGGATGTTGTATGGAAAACAATTCAACAATAAAATATTATGAAAAAAAATAAAAACAGAAAAATAAATAAATAAAACTTTTATGTTATGGGGCACCTGGGTGACTCAGTCAGTTAAGCATCTGACTTGGCTCAGGTCCTAATTTCAAGGTTTGTGAGTTCGAGCCCTGTGTCAGGCTCTGTGCTGACAGCTGGGAGCCTGAAGCCTGCTTTGGATTCTGGGTCTCCCTCTCTCTGCCCCTTCCTCACTTGCACTCTGTCTGTCTGTCTCTCTCTCAAAAAATAAACATTAAAAAAATTTTAAACTGTTATATTCCCCCCACTTTTATTGTTGATTTTTATTTTAAACAGCCGTCTCTCTGCTATATGACTCTACTATTTCTTGTTGTATTTATCTGTATTCTACCACTTCTACCCGTCCGTCTCATGTACTTTATTAACTTCGTGTACCCATTCCTGGAAATTGGCTCGAACTTCCTTTCATCCTGTCCAGATTGGTCATTAAGGCCTCAGTTTTTCACTGAGATCTCCTTTCTTGCCCCTTTTGTGGCATTAGGTTAGCTCATTATTGCTCTTAATCAAGTCCAGGCTCATGATCATGGATCTCATGAGTCTCTCTCTGCCCATATACCCTATATCACATTATCTTTGATGCCCTCTGCCTCCCTCTGTCACACAAAAATGTTTCTTTTCCCATTGTTTTCACCCTTGGCAAGTTACAACTCAGTCTTTCAGAAGACTTCCTTGACCCAGGAATATTTGTTATTTGAAGTGTTGCTGGCTTCAAAGACATAAATTAACCTGAGTTGGGGCACCTGGGTGGCTCAGTCGGTTGAGTGGCCCACTTAGGCTTGGGTCATGATCTCTTGGTTCAAGCTCCGCCTCAGGCTTTGTGCTGACAGCTCAGAGCCTGGAGCCTGCTTCCGATTCTGTGTGTCTCTCTCTCTGCTCCTCCCCAACCTCTGCTCTGTCACTCTCTCTCAAAATTAAATAAACATTTAAAAAATAAAAAAATAAATTAACCTGAGCAGTTATTTCCATAAAAACATGAGTAACTGGCATGCATCAAGAGATCTGTGCTTCTCTATTTTGCAGAATACCAAATTATAGGCCATGTTAAGGCAATTACCAGGTTCCATGTCCTGTGGCATCATGTGTGAACCCATGAACATTTAATTTACATAATCAGAATTATGCCAATCAATGATGGTGGTGGTATCCAAATCCCTATGTAAAATGAACTTCTAGAAAATATATACCTAGAACACACAGTTGGAAGAATACCATGGAATCTTTGCTGTATACTTTGGAAAATTAGAAAATTACAGAGATAAGTATCCTAGAAGCACCCAAAACAGAAAAATCATCCAACTGCTCATAAAAATCAGAACACTATCTGTTGAGGTTAGCTTTTTTTAAGGTGTATTTATTTATTTTGAGAGCAAGAAAGCATGAGCAGGGGAGGGGCAGAGAGAGAGGGAGAGAGAGTCCCAAGCAGTCTCCGTGATGTCAACCCAGTATGAAACCCAACAGAAGGCTCAGTCTCACAAACTGCAAGATCATGACCTGAGCCAAAACCAAGAGTCAGATGCTTAACCAACTGAGCCACCCTGGAACCCAAAATTACTTTATTATGCATCTAGTGGCTGGCATATAGTAGGTTCTCAATAAGTATTAAATGTACTGTCTGCCATTGGGCTATGTTTTCAAGACCATGTGATTAATCACCATCCTCAACTTTTCCAGGAAGTTTTCTACAAAACCTCTAGCTGTTTTAGGGCTATACTTGGGTGGCTCGGTCAGGTAAGTGTCCAACTCTTGGTCTTGGCTCAGGTCATGATCTCACAGTTTGTGGGTTTGAGTCCTGCATAAGACTCTGGGATGACAGCGTGGAGCACATTTGGGATTCTTTCTCTTTCCCTCTCTCTGCCCCTCCCCTGCTCACTCAGTCTCTCTTTCACTCAAAATAAATAAGTGGACATTTAAAAAAGAAAGAAGAAAAAAGAATCCCAAAGGCCATTATGAAATCAATGCAGGAATTGATGGTCCCAAACTTTAACAAAAGTTGAAGTTTTTCAAGACTGATAAAACAGTTCTTCCTCATAGAAAAATGAGAATAACTATCTTTAGATTACTACAAGAATGATTTAATTAAAACATAAAGACTATAGTTCAGTGTTCTCAAATATTGAAATAGATAATAGTGGGAGATATGCGATCACATTTCTCATGTTTTATTAAAAATAGGAGAAATGCTGAGGTTCAAGGTGGATTTGGAGACTGATTTAAGATTTTACAGTTATCAATAATAGTTCCCTCATACTTTGATTACACGGTGTTTCTTTTGAGTTACTTTTAATTTTAGAACACTGAAGCAAAGATGTTCCAATTCAACCTTGGAGTTTAATACATCACATCTTCTGCCAGAGACATTTTACTGATCCTGTGTTATTTAAAGGCCAAGTGGAACTGTTATGGTGAAAATCTGAAAAGAATGTCAGAACTAACAGTATGAAGATCACATTTTCACAGAAATAATGATTCCAAGTCTTGTAATTTAATTTGCATGGTTGAATGAACTTGTCTTTCTCCTACTCCGAAAATACAGCCTACCATATCCTGAACCGCAGCCCTTCAGAAAAGAGGCCAAGTCTCTAAGTTAAAATTCCATTATTATGCCTGGTCCACACCTTCATAACCAGGAAAAAATTTTTTTAATTAAAAATGAATTCTAAACCCACGAGCTTGTTCTTTCTGAGAAAATCATGGGCGAGGGAAAGAAGGACTCTATATTCCTTTTAACTAAAAATAAAACACTTAACCTAAAAAGCAGTGAAACTTGTTTTTCAGATGGGCACATGTGAAAGACTTACCTGGAACCCAGAGAAAATAGACTTGGGGCACTTTCTCAGGGGAGTCAAGAACATTCTTCCTAGGAGAATTTCCCTAGCTTGATTTTATGAGTATATTATTAGAATCTAGCCCTCCGTGTTAGTGGCCGCAGTTCTGTGATAAATGATCTCCACATTTCAGTGCCTTATCACTGTGTTAGGGTGTGTGTTACTCACAACGTAGTGCGTGGTGTGAGGATGGACATGGCGTAAGGGCTCTGCTCTAGGTGTTCTGTCAGGAACCGTGGCTACTTACAGTGTGTGGCTTTGCTAACTTCTAGGGCCCCTGCCTTCTCTGCATTCAGTCTACCAAGTGGGGGGAAATCTTAAGACACTCCCCATAGGTCTTCAGGACCCAGATCTGAAAGAGGTATATGTCATCGGTGTCTCAGCCCATTGGCTGGCACTCAACCATATGACCAACAACCCTCCCCCTCCCCCAGGCCAACTGCAAAGGAGACGGAGAAATGAAGCCCAGGTGGCTGCCAAGAGGAGAAAGGAAAGGATTTGAGGAACACAGAACAACCTCTGTCACATCTTCAGTAGTTGCGAACTGGGGTTCATTGGCAGGCTATACAAAAACAGCCCTGTGTTTGGTCCTGGGTGCTATTAGCGATAAGAAAATAGAAGACTAGCATGCCCATTCCAGAAAGCTGTAGCTTTATGCTACTGGAAAGTGTGCTCAATTTTATATGCTGTGAGGGATATATGATGAATTGGAGAGGGTCTCTGTCCTCAGGCAGTATATAGTCTCCTAAAGGAGCGACTGTCTGTATAACTAGCCATGTTTTTGCTTGTATAACATGACGTTAAACCAGAAGTTTCTATGGATGTTCCTTCTTCTAATAGATAGGAAATTCCAAATTGGGGTAACAGATCAAGGTACAGATTTTCAAAGGAAAATCAAGAAAAGGTTCCATCATCTAAATTTCTGCAGCTACCAAGAGGCTATGAAAGGTCCCTGAAAGCAAAAGTTGAGAGAAAATTTCATGAGGAGAATTTCTATTTTTAAAAGGTCAATTAATTTGGAGGGCACTTGTTGGGATGAGCACTGGGTGTTGTATAAAAACCAATTTGACAATAAACTATATTATTTAAACAATCTATTAAAAATCATGCTATGTTTTCTGGCTATGTTCCTAAGGATGAGGGCTATGGGACTCTCTGCTACCTCATCTGAATTCTAGTATGACCGACTTGAACAGGATCCTGTGGAGAACTTGAGGCCTATCTCCAGAGGCTAGGAGAGGGGACCCAGTGGACAGATGTCTCCTTTCAATCTGAGAACCTCTGATGGCAGGGGCAAAGGAAAGTCATAGAGTGGAAATCAGCCTGCCTCTCGAGTTTGTTCAACCAAAGGATGCACTGGGGGTATCTTAGATTCTGTCCAATGTGGCCACTCGGATAGGTCCTCAGCAGAGAGAGGCGGGAGGTGGACGGCCAGGTGCCCAGGGGCTGGGGAGGAGGTCACCAGCTGGGCTAGAGCTGCACTGCCTGAGTCAGCAAGTTAGGAGAAGACCAGAGTGGAGATCTTCTGAAAATCCCATAAAAGCAGTATTAGAAAGAGTCAGCTTCAAATATTCACTTTATATGTCAAATACTTAAATATAAGCTCCCCAGGGCACCTGGGTGGCTCAGTCGGTTAAGCATCCGACTCTTGGTTTTGGCTCAGGTCATGATCTCATGGTTTGTGAGTTTGAGCCCCACGTAGGGCTCTTAGCACTGTCAATGTGGAGCCTGCGTGGGCTTCTCTCTCTCTCTGCTCCTCCCCTGCTCACTCTCTTTCTCAAAAAGGAAAAAAAAATCTTTAAATATAAGCTCCTTAATGTAAGTTTCTATGAGTCTAAAAGATATTTCCTGTCTCTCCTATTCCTTATTTCAACCATGGGGATGGAGGTTGGTCAGAAAGAGCAGTAAAGTGCGTGAAGGGAGATGGGAAGGAGGAAGGAGAAGACACCAAGTACCCTCTTTATGTTGAAGACTGTGTTGAGGGCAGCATTGGCTTGGGGGTAGTGAGGAAAGGTTAGCTTCAAGTGATGGTTCAAGTGTTCATGAAAATTGGGCTGGGCATTCTCATTTCTGAATTGAGAATGTGTTTTGTGATCTTCAGAGAACATAGAGCTTTTTCTTCACTAAGAGTGATCAGAAAAGGCGTGGTTTCCCTGGAGTTTTCAGAGTTCTCCACAGGGTCAGGGGAAGAGCTAATCCTCTTTGTTCAGGCTTAAAGAGACAGTGACAGGAAAAAAGAGTGTTCTTTTATGACTCTAGCTGGCAGAGCTGATTTGCTCAATGTGCCATTTAGTTTTAAATTCTGGTGGAGTGCCCCAGGAGAAGTACAAATCAAGTGCTCTGGGAGGTCAAATAAAATGCACTGGCTTCTAGCTCGGGTGGAAGTGTGCCTAAACGAGAGATGTATGGAGACACTGTACCAGGCCTCAAAGAAAAGGGACTTGGATGTGCAGAAGCTTGGGATGGGCTCGGGAAGATAGGCGGCTGTCAGAGATTGTTAAATGCTTTTCTGGCAGAGCAAACAACACAAAAAGCAAGGTGTGTGTCAGTGTAGGTTCACCCTTGGTTTAAAAAAGAAATGGTTCAGCCTGTTGAGTGACGTTAATAATGGGAGAGGTTGGAGCACCTGTCGGTTAAGCGTCCAGCTTCAGCTCAGGTCATGATCTCACGGTTCATGGGTTCGGGCTCCACGTCGGGCTCTGTGCTGACAGCCCAGAGCCTGGAGCCTGCTTCAGATTCTGTGTCTTTCTCTCTTTCTCTGCCCTTCCCTGCTCATGTTCTGTCTCTGCCTCTCAAAAATCAATAAACAGAAAAAAAATAATAATGGGTCAGGGAAGGGGATGGGAAATCTCTGTACCTCCCTCTTTAAGTACCTCGTTAGGTTTGTTGTAAACCTATAACTCCTCTAAAAGAATGTCTTTAAAAAAGGGCATGGAGACAGAAAAAGAGCACAGCAGATGCATATAAAATAGCAATTAGTTCCATTTGGCTGAAGCCAAGCATGGGGCAATAATGGAAAATAAGGTAGAAAATGTTGGCTTCCAGTGAAAGGCCTAAGGCATACTTGAAAACCTCTGCAGGAATCTGCAGATGAGGCAAGGAATTGAGGATGAGGCAGGTGACAGGGGCAAAAGGAAAAATCCTGTAGGTCGGCCGCCCTTCACGCTAGGCAGCCTAATGTCTACTACACAGTGTCCAGTGAGGTATGGGCCTTAATTCCTACCTACTTAAACCAGGCTGATAACCCGGCTGATGTGATAAGTAGGGTGTGAAAACAAGGAACTATAGGCAGCGGAGATGATACATTCAGCAAGTTGTACTTGAAGGTAACCATTTCACTTTGGAGCAGGTTTAGGAGGGAAGTCTATATAGATAGGGAAAGCTTCTTTTTCTAACACGCCAGTTTTGTGACCTCTGATATGTGGTTCATCTTCTTTAAGCCTTAGTTTCCTCATCTACGAAGGAGTAATAATATGTAATAATAGAACCCACACAGATTATCCAGCAGGATGCCTGGCACATTTATTAGACCAGGAAAAGCCAATTCCTTTCTCTTTCCTTTAAGAGAAGAAGAAACATAGAGATTCTTGATAATATCAGCAGGTTGCAGTTCAGGTTATGGTCCCTGCCTCAGTGAGGGAACTAGAAGAAAAAATCCAGAGACCACAGCAGAGGCTCTTTCATGGACAAGGCTATCAGTGAGAGTGGGAGAAGGCTTTAGGTCAGTGGATCTTTACATCCCCTCGATACTGAGCTTAGGACGAGAAATACCCATCCTAAGGCAAATCTGAGTCTGTTGGCCTTGGTTGGGATTGGCTCAGGGGCTGGGGGCGGACGCTGAGTTTACAGGTCTAGAAGGTGGTCTGGGAGGCAGGAATAAAATGGAGAAAGGGGGAGGTATGCAAGCCAAGGAATTTGAACATTATTCTGATGCACTCATAAGCTTTTAAGGAGGGAAAGGCTAGGAGATGGGAGACATCGCGACATCATGTGTCCATGCAGCTGTGTAGATGGCAAGGTGAGCAGGTGGGCAGCCTGGGGGTTGAAGCAGCATGGTCCATGGCCTGAAGGTAGGAAGGAATGGCAAGGATGGAGGGGCTCTAGACAAAGCTCTGCTGCTATGCTTTCTGAGTTCTGGCTTCTCAATCCATCAAAAGGGCTCAGGGTGATACTTTGCTTACCCATAGATTGTGATCTATAACTTTGTTTACCCAAAATTCAGCCCAAACATAAGAGTAAATAAAAATGGTCATTGAGGGGCACCTGGGTGGCTTGGTCAATGGAGTGTCTGACTTCAGCTCAGGTCATGATCTCATGGTTTGAGAGTTCTAGCCCTGCATCGGGCTCTCTTCTGTTAGTGTGGAGTCTGCTTCAGATCTGGTCCCCTTTTTTCTCTGCACATCCCCCACTTCTGCTCTCTCTCTTTCTCAAAAATAGTTTAAAAAATCATCATTGGGCAGGAGTGCCTGGGTAGCTCAGTTGGTTAAACATCGGGTGCTCAGTTTCAGGTTGGGTCACAGTCTCAAAGTTGGCAAGATCCAGCCCTGCATTGGGTTCTGTTCTGATAGTATGGAGCCTGCTCAAGATTCTCTCTCTCTCTCTCTCTCTCTCTCTCTCTCTCTCTCTCTCTCTCTGACGCTCCTTGGCTCATGCTCATTCTTTCACTGTCTCTGTCTCTCTCTCTCTCTCTCTCTGACTCTCTCTCAAAAAAACTAAATTAAAAAAAATTTTAATGTTTTATTTATTTTTGATACAGAGAGAGAGAGAGAGCATGAGAGAAGGAGGGTCAGAGAGGGAGACAGAATCTGAAGCAGGCTCCAGGCTGCTGTCAGCACAGAGTCTGATGAGGGACTCGAATCCATGAGTGTGAGATCATGACCTGAGCCAAAGTCAGACACGTAACTGACTGAGCCACCCAGGTGCCTCTATAAACCTTTAAAAAATAGTTATTGGGGTCCCCTGAGGGCTCTGTCAGTTAGGCATCAATTTCTGCTCAGGTCATGATCTCATGGTTCTTGGGTTGGAGCCCCGCATCAGGTTCTGATGGTAACAGTGAAGAGCCTGCTTGGGATTCTCTCTCTCCCTCTCCTTCTCTTTCTGTCCCTTCCTCACTCATGCATTCTCTCTCCTTCTCTCAGAAATAAAATAAAATAAAACTTGAAAACATTAAAAAAATTTTTTAAATGCACATAAAGGGGGCATTAAACTGTGAGATGTTCACAAGAAAAAGCAAAGGTGAAGAGCCCACTACAAAGAAGGGATTTAAAAAAATAACAATTATTATTTTTAAAATAACAATGGGGATCCATTCAGTAGAGTGACAAAGAATGTATACATCTCCATATGCTCTGGCGCTTACCTGTATTTGTGCTATAGTTTCTGGAATCTGCAAACATAATGAGTCATTGATGCTTGCAAAGATAATTCTGAGTCACCATTAAATTGATAAATTATGTCCAGAAGCCTCTACTTATAAGATAGTTAGGGGAAGGGACTGGAATACACTTTTTAACTTTTATTCAAAATTGCAGAATTTAAAAACTTTGGGTCTTTCAAGGGGCAAGCCTTCATTACATGAACATTCATTCATACAATGTCAGTCTTTTTTAGGTCACAGTATTCTTTTACAAACCTATTGTGACTCTAAAATATACAGACTGCTTTAATTAAAAAAAAAAAAAAAA
>NC_043709.1:121902722-121939338 GCF_006229205.1 Suricata suricatta
AAAAATGCAGAAAAATAGAAGTTGAGAAAAAAGTCTAATGATCACCATTATTAAAAATCGTACTTATCAAAAAGTAAAACTATCACTCTGCAAAAAGACACTGTTGAGAGAATAAAAAGGCAGACTGTAGGCTAGAGGAAAATATTTGCAAATCACATAGTTGACAAAAGACTTGTATCCAGAATGACTAAACACTTAACATTCAACAGCTAGAAAACAAACAACTAATTAAAATACAGGCAAATAACCTGAACAGACACTTCACCACAAAACACATATGGATGACAAACAAGCACGTGAAAGGTATGTGACATCATAAATCACTAAGAAAATGCAAAGTTAACCATCATGAGATGCCACATGTACCTATTAGAGTGGATAAATTTAAAAGACTAACAATACCAAGTGCTGGTAAGAATGTAGAGCAAGAGAGACCCACATTTACTGCTGGTGGGATTGCAAAACGGTATAGCCACTCACTCTGGAAAATGGCTTGACAGTTTCTTATGAGCTTAAAAATATACTTACAGGGGCATCTGGGTAGCTCAGTTGCTTAAGCATTCAACTTTGGCTCAGGTCATGATCTCCCAGTCCGTGAGTTAGAGCCCTGGGTTGGGATCTGAGCTGTGCTCAGAGCCTGGAGCCTTCTTCAGATTCTGTGTTTCCCTCTCTCTCTGCCCCTCCCTTGCTTGCTTGCTCTCTCTCTCTCTCTCTCTCTCTCTCTCTCTCTCAAATAAATAAATATTTAAAAAGTTCTTTATAAGATATGTAATTATAATAAGACTTAGCAACCCCACTTCTAAGTGTTTACCATAGAGGAAATGAAAACTTGTGTTCACAGAGAAACTACTGTATAAATATTTATAGAAGCTTTATTCATAATTTCAAAAACCTGGGAGCCAGATTGTTTTTCAAAGGGTAAATGGTTAAACAAGCAGGTAAATAAAGACAGGGAGATAGTCCTCCATAATAATGTGGAATGAAATTTTGATACATGCAGGAACTCATGGGAATCATAACATAGTTATGCAAATTGAAGGAAGCCAGACGAAAGAGTTCACCTACTATATGATTCCATTTGTATGACAATCTCCAAAAGAATAATGACAAAAATATGGTGACAAAAGATTAGTGGTTAGGGATTAGGGGATGGTGTGAGTAAGAACTGGATAGCAAGAGAGAATTTTGATGTCTCACATGGTAGTGAGTACATGAAACTATCTGTTGTGTTTAAATTCATAGAACACACACATACTCACCCAAAGGTCAGTTTTATTGTATGTTACTTAAAATATAAAATAAAAAATGGGGTATGCATATGCACTAGGATGTTTAAGAGAAAAACCAATTTCACTATTAAATTACATGAGCATAAATAAGCTCTTGTTCAAGAGTCTTCTGAGAATTCCTTCAGTCATGGGGACAAACTGATCTAATGCCCAAATAGGAGGCGTGCTTACCTGCCCAGATTGTAAGCAGGCAGAGGTCAGGGGACAAGATAGAGCAGGGAGCAGGTGAAAGACAGCCTCTTGGAAACAGGAGGAATGATTTCTACATCAAAGAACATCCCATTCAAAGTACGGGTTTTCATTGTGTTGAAGAATAATCCTGCCTGATTGGCACAGAATTACATATCAGGGCACGTTTTTTGGACACAGAAGAGATGACTTAGTGAGGTCCAAGTTCTCACATTGAAATGAAATGGTTCTCTGCCCCCAGGGATTTAGTGGGAAAAGTTCTTCCAGTTCTCTGCTGGGGACACCTGGGTGGCTCAGTCAGTTGAGCATGGGGACTCTTGATTTCAACTCAGGTCGTGATCCCAGGGTTGTAGGATGGAGCTGTGCATTGGGCTTGGCACTGAGCTTGGAACCTGCTTGGGATTCTCACTCTCTCTCTCTCTCTCTGCCCCTCAGAGAGTCATCTCTGCCCCTCTCCCTGGTTCAAGTTCTCTCTCCTTCCAAAATAATAAATAAATAAATAAATTAATTAATTAATTAAAAACTCTTTTAAACAAGTGAATTTCTGCTGAAGTGTGTTCTAGCTGGAGGACTTGGTTTGGGGAAGGCATCCGGTCTCCTTTGAGCTCTGACCTGGCCAACTCAGCGCTCACACTCTGTGATCTATTTAGTCTCTGGGAACCTTTGTGACTCCGTGGTAGCTGTTCTGAGAAATGGGCACTGCTCGATCTCTTTGAGGGGGATATTAAACCCTTGGGTATGGAATTTTGGCTTCTTTTTAAAACCATGTACATCTCGGGGCTCCTGGGTGGCTCAGTTGGTTAAGCATCTGACCTCAGCTCAGGTCATGATCTCGCGGTTTGTGGGTTCGAGCCCCGCATCGCATCGGGCTCTGTGCTGACAGCTAGCTCAGAGCCTGGAGCCTGCTTCGGATTCTGTGTGTCCCTCTCTCTCTGCCCCTCCTCTGCTCATGATCTGTCTCTCTCTGTCCTTCAAACATAAATAAATGTTGAAAAAAAAACACGTACATCTCAATGAAAAATAAGCCTTAGGTACACAGTGAACATGAATGGAGATGACTCTTTCCAGAACACAAGGGTAAAAAAAAGAAGAAGAAGAAGAGGAAGAGAGAGTTAGTGTTGATCTTGCTACAGCATTTAAATATCTGTGTTGGTTGGGTAAAGAGTTGATTAACATTGTTCTTACCATCAGCAGTTGCAGAGGGTCAGATCATGCCTCATGCCTCCAGAGTATTTCCACTAAGTTCTGAGTCCAGTCACTGGATGGAACAGCTGTGGTCCAACATTCAGCCGTGGTTTAACAAAAACATTTCTGGGGCACATCGAACATGTAGTGCCAAAGACACATTGATGATAAAAGCAAATTGAAATTGGGGTCTACTTTTGATCATTTGGAAGGAGCCAAGATCAACATCCGTGTATTGTACACATCTGTTACATTTATGTTTTAAATGTTATTTTATTTGATTTATTAAAACTTAAAACCAAGTAACCCGTAACAATGATGTTAACATAAATAACGATTAGATTCTTAGACTAGCCTTTGAGAATCTATTTAATCCATAATATAGCTGAACCATGGAAATCTATCACCACACACAACCTTGTTTTTCTTGGAAAATGAATTCCAGTATAGAAGGCACGCATCTCTCTATTCAGGCAGCTAGGCCTCCTCACGCCCTCCCTGGATTGCCCAGTGGGAGGACTACACATTTCCTGAAGGTATAAACAAAGCAGAAACACTAAACTCTTTGCTAGGGTCTGAATATTTGTACCCTCTTCCCCAAATTAACATACTGAGATCCCATTCCCCAAGGTAATGATGTTAGAATGTGGGGTTTTGGGGACGAAATTAGGTAATGAAGGAAGAGCCCTTGTGATAGATTAGTATCCTTATAAAAGAGACACTAGAAAGTTAGCTCACCTCTTCCATCAAGAGTGTTCCAGCAAGAACTCACCAGTCTGCAGCCCAGAAGAGGGCCCTCACCAGAACCCGGCCATGTTTGTGCCCTCATCTTGAACTTCCAACTTCCAGAACTGTGAGAATAAGCATCTGTTGTTTATAAGTCACACAGTTTCCAGTATCTTTATGATACTGAACAGAATATATAATAATATATTACATATAATATAATAATATACTGAACAGAATAAGACCAGCTTATTTTAAAATAATTTGATAAAAATATTTTATATACATATATACTTAATATTTATTTTTATTACATATTTTATACACTATTATATATCAAATATATGTATATGATGGGAAAAATGAGAACTTTGGTGAAATTCCTTAACTAAGTTTAGTATTATTTTTATATTGAATCATACATAGAGATCACTAGGACCCATGAAGGTCTTGATCAGGGCCTGCTTCCTCCATCAGTTGGCTCCTGCAGCGTATTCTGAACCTGGGGGTAGTTTCCTTAGGGGCCTCAGCAAGCAGTGAGAACTGTGGCAGAGGTGGCTTTCATGACCTGGAGCACAGGGTGGGGGAAAGAGTTTCTCACCAGCTCTTCTATAACCTAGTGCTGGTAGGGATTCCAGGAGCAGTAGAGCCAATGGTTCAGAAATTGGGAACTGCCTTCCTAAATATCATATATTTCATATACACCAGGGCATGATGGCCATTTCAGAAAGTAAGAGTGTATGAAATGTTTTTGTTGTTTGTGTTTTGCATTGATGGAGAAGACTCCATCATGGAAGAGCGTCAATCCTATGGAAAGGCCAAGTGATAGAGAATGAGATTGGATGCAGGTGATCTTAAATTTTTTTTTAATGTTTATTTATTTTTGAGAGAGAAAGACCGTGTCAACGGGAGAAGGGCAGGAGAGAGGGAGACACAGACTCTGAAGCAGGCTCCAGGCTCTGAGCTGTCAGCACAGAGCCTGAAGCGGGGCTCAAACTCACTGACTGCAAGATCATGACCTCAGCCAAAGTTGGATGCTTAACCGACTGAGCCACCCAGGTGCCCCTGGATGCAGGTGATCTTAAAATGGTTTAGAAAATGAGAACCTGATAAAAATCACATGAATCTGAGGGAGATATAATCTTTGTTCAAGATTTTGAGTTTGTGGGGCACCTGGTGGCTCAGACATTTAAGTGTCTAATTTGGACTCAAGTCATGATTTTGTGATTCAGTGTCTCCCTCTCTCTTTGTCTCTGCCCCACTCTCTCTCTCTCTCTTTCTCTCTCTCTGAAAAATAAACATTTAAAAAAGATTTTGAGTTTGTAGTAGCTAAAATAAATGAACAAAAAAACAATTTTTAAAATGGGCAAATAATGTTAACAGCCATGTCTCCAAAGAAGCCATTCAAGTGGACAACAAGTACATTAAAATGTGTTCAGTATAACTAATCATAAGGGAAATGTAAATCTAAACCACAATGATATATCACCCTTAGCCCTGTTGGAATGACTATTATCAAAAACAAAACAAAACAAAAACATGAAAAACAAATAACAAGTGTTGGTAAGGATGTGAAGAAAGGGAACCATGCTCTTAGTGGGAATGTAAATTGGTACAGCCATTATGGAAAACAGTATGGAGCTTCCTCAAAAAATTAAGCATAGAGCTACCATATGATCCAGGAATCCTACTTGTGGGTATTTATCTAAGAAAATGCAATCAAGATCTTGAAAAGCTATCTGCACTCCTTCCCATGCCCATTGCAACATTAGCCACAATAGTCTAACCATGGAAACAACCTAAATAAATGCCCATCTACTGATGGAGGAAGTAGGCAAATGTGGTATGTCTTTATCTATATATCCATCTCTTGTATATTATCTATCTAGCTAGCTGTTTTTGAGAATATGAATGGACCTGAAGAGCATTGTGTTAGTGAAATAAGTCAGATATACAAGAATAAACACTGTTTGATCTTTCTTATCTGTAGAATATAAAATAGTCAGGCTCACAGAAGCAAAGGGTAATGGTGGTTGCCAGAGGCTGAGGGGAGGAGGAGGAAGAGGAGGTGATGGTCAAAGGGCATGTTAGTCAGGGTTCTCTGGGAAACAGAACCAATAGGATATCTAGAGATATATACAAGAGGAGATTTATTATAGGAATTGGTTCCTGTGATTACGGAGGCCAAGAAGTGCCGTGATCTTCCATCTGCAAGCTGAAGGAAGGCCAGTGGTTGAGTCAGTCTGAGTATGAAGACTTGAGAACCAGGAATGCTGATGTCCAACAACAGGAGAAGATGGATGTCCCAAAAGAAGCAAAGAGAACAAATCTGCCCTTCCTTCACCTTTTTGTTCTCTTCCGGTCCTCAGCGGATTGGAGGATACCCATTTGCGCTGGTGAGGGTGATCTTTCCTCAGTCTACGAATTTACATGCCAGTTGTTACAGAAGCACCCTCACAGACCCACCCAGAAATAATGTTTTAAGGGCTTATCTGCATATCCCTTAGCCTACTCAAGTTGATCCATAAAATTAACCATCACAGGGTACATAGTTCCAGTTATGCAAGGTAAATAAGTCTGGAAATCTATAGAGGCATGCCTCAGAGATGTGGGTTTGGTTCCAGACAACTGTAAAAAGTGAGCATCAAAACGAAGCAAATCAAAGGATTGTTTTTGTCTCTGCTGCATATAGAAGTTATGTTTATACTGTATTTAGTATATTAAGTATGCGATAGCATTATGTCTAAAAAAGCAACGCACACACATTATATGAAAAATACTTTATTGCTAAAAAATGCTACTCCTCATCTGAGCGTTCAGTGAGTTGTAACCTCTGATCACAGATCCCCATAACAAATATAATAATGATGAAGGAGTTTGAAAGATTGCAAGAATTCCTGAAATGTAACACAGAAAGACAAAGTGAGCAAATGTGGAGAAAAAGACAACTTGCTCTAGGCAAGGTTGCAACAAACCTTCAATTTGTAAAACAAAAAAAACAAAAAACAAAAAAAACCCCACAATATCTGTGAAGCACAATAAAATGAGGTGTGCCTATACAACATAGTTCCTATAGCCAACAACACTGTATTGTGGATCTAAACTTTGCTAAAAGGGTAAATCTTCTGTTAAGTGTTCTCACTACACACACACAAATAATAATAATTATAGTAAAGGGGGGAGGAAACTTTGGTGAGTGATGGATACGTTTATGGCTTTGGTGATGATGATTTTATGACGTATACTTATACTCTGATTCATTGAGTTGTGTATATTAAATATGCACAGCTTTTTACATATAAAGAGCACCTCAATAAAATGGTTTATTGGGTTTGAACTGGATATCTACCAGCAGCAAAAGTTTGATCCAGATATTAAGAACTAAGTTTTGATTTGGAGAGTGCTCAGAAATCAGCCTATTGAAGATGACAGTGATTTAGTTAGGGGGGAAAAAAGTGTGTGTGTGTGTGTGTGTGTGTGTGTGTGTGTGTGAGAGAGAGAGAGAGAGAGAGAGAGAGAGACATGTGCACACAATTTATTTACTGTATTGAAATTAAAATTTGATCATACTGAATATTCTTCCAATTTTCAGGACTGGGGTCTGGTTACCTGTCAAAGAGAGAAAATTTTCACTTAGAATCTGGTAGACTTTATTCATGTACCATGGCTCTCCTATCTAAACAGTATCAACAACAATGTAATTTAAGCCACATGTATAAGTTTAAATTTTCTGCTAGCCACATTAAAAGAGTAAAAACAAACCGATGAAATTAATTTTAATACTAGATTATATTTAACCCAATATATCCAAACTATTAGTTCAGCATGCAAGAAATCTTAAAAAGTGTAAATGAATAAATGTTATTAAAAATGTTAATGAGCAATATCTTATTATCTCCACTGTTTTCAAAATCCAGCACAACTCAATTGAAACATTAAATTTTCATCAGAAATACTTGATCTGTATTTAGATTCCATAAAATTTGCAACTGAAAACATAGATTCACAGGGGTGCCTGGGTGGCTCAGATGGTTAAGCATCCAGCATAGGCTTAGGTCATGATCTCGTGGTTTGGGAATTTGAGCCCTGCATCAGGCTTTCTGCTGTCAGCACAGAGCCTGCTTCAGATTCTCCATCCCCCACCCTCTCTGCCCATCTCCCACTCACTCACTCTCTCTCAGAATATAAAATAAACATTTAAAAAAAAGAAGAAAACTTGGATTCACAGACTCAAGTTGTTCTAAACAAAGCTCACAGTTTTCCGATGAGTGAATTGAGTATCTGTTTTTACATAAAAGTTTATAAGCTGATCACCTGGATGAAGTGATCTCTCCCTAGTCTAGTAGTCTGTGGCTCTATTTTTGCTCAATGATTACGATTTAAAATTCTTTGGCATGGACTTCATATGTGTGAGAGGGTGTCAAAGCATTGTCAAGATTTAGATAGAAAGGTTCCCCAGTGTCTAGAAAAATGAGAATAAAATGAATGGGACAGGCAGAAGAGCTGGTGAAGAAAGGAGACTTTGCAAAGAAAGTGCTAAGGGTTATCATTACAAAGAGATGAAAAAGGGGGTTCCTGGGTGGCTCAGTCAGTTCAGAGTCCAACACTTGATTTTGGCTCAGGTCATGATCCATGGTCATGAGATTGAGCTGCATGTCAGGTTCCACACGGGCATGAAGCCTCAAGATTCTGTCTCTCTCCCTTTGCCCCTCCCCTGTATAGATATACTGTGTGTGTGTGTGTGTGTGTGTGTGTGTGCACGTGCGTGTGTGTGTGTGTGTATGTGTGTGTGTGTGTGAGAGAGAGAGAGGAAGGAATGAAAAGGAAAAATACTTCTGATGGCAGGAGACAGAGTGGCTGTCAACTTTGAATACTGCTGAGAATTTGAAAAAGATAAATCAGTTTGGTCTCCCATGGTATCATGTGACCTATAAGAATTACTGAGAAACATCACAGCTGTCCCTCTAGGTTTGATACCAAAAAAATGACTGGGGAAAAAGTCTGAGTACTGTTCTTGATACTAAAAAAATGGGCTTACATACAGGAAGAGAAAAAGAATTTATTACATATGTCAAAGAGCAAAACCACAATAATTCTACACCAGGGGAAATCTAGAAGTCTATACCATGCTCAAACTGTTTTCTTGCACCGTTAAAAAGTAAGACAGGAGAAGTAGCAAGGAGCCCTGATTGTAGACTCTTTTAGTGTTGCAAGTTGCAGAGAGGTGCGGTTTACCTTAGCTGAACAAAGTTTCAAGTTGAACTAAAGAGGGAAGTGTCTCCATGGCTGTGTGGAAAGCTCATGGAACAGGAAAACCCAGGAGGATGCAGCTGGTGTCTGCAGCCCTCTGGACATCCCAGCTCTAGTGACCTGGGTGACCTTGTCTTCCCCCTCACCAGCAGACATCCGATTCTCCTAAACCTGCACCCTACCATTTTAGGGGCACCTCCTGTGACTACTTCTTACTTTGCTGCTACAGCTTACTAACTAACCCTCCCTATGTGTTCCATATTTGGCCTCACTAAGAACCACAGTGTGATCTCAGCCAGTTACCACTAAGATGCGTGGCCATGGTGACCTATCTGGTCTCCTGTGCTAGCTGCAAGCCTTTGCATCAGGAACTGATTCCTGCTGAAAACAGCTCTGGCCAGCCCCTCAGGTCATGTGGTGCAAAGCATCTGACTCATCTTAAAGAACTCTAGGTTTCATCAGCAGGGAGTTCTGGGCATGGCACACGTTCAACAGATCATTGACAATCTCAGCAACTTAGGGTCAAGTCTATAATCCAACTCTGTAAAAAGTAACGTTGGCTCTCTGCATTATTGGACTAGATGGAAATCTACATACTCTGGATAAAGTCAGAGAATGAAGGAACTGGCAATAAATGACAAGAACTAAGTTGATCAAAATTGTTATTACATAAAGGATTTTGTTTTTATTCACCCATCCATTCCAATTTTAAAGTACTTTTCAATATTTAATGAGGGGCTGTAGTTTCAAAGTCTTTGTCTCATTTTTATCAAACATCTAGGACATATTGGTAATTCAGAAGCTTTTAATTGATTAATGTTAGGAAAACCGAGCCGAAGAACAATTATATAGCATTTCATGTAAGTAAAGCAAAGGCAGTAGGGAATAAAAGGAAAGACATGAAGCAAAAAGTAACGTAGAGTGAGATCGAAGGGATGCACATTTGAAAATGTGTTTGCAAGTCTTGCATGTGCTGTACCCTCACACTTCCACGGATAGTTGTAAAGATGAGAGGAACAACTGTTAATTTGTGATTCGTGTAAGTCCACAAAGCGAAAGTAATGTAACATGTGACTGACCTTTAACAGTAAGAAATTAAGAAATCCTGGTGAATGGACCAAGCAGCATAAAGCAGGATGTGTAATCAGTATCTTTACTGAATAGCAAGGAAGGAGATGATTCATTTTTAAAAGATGCCTTTTATAGATCTCAACTTGAAATGGCAGGATTTGGAACACAATGGCAGACTGACTATCGTTAGGACCATTTCCTACAATCCTGCTATATTTAGATGTTTCCTGCGTATTTCTTCCTCCAGTCCAGGAGCTTGCCTTATAGTGTCCTCCAAGCTGCTCGGTGTATCTGCTTTTCTCTTTAACCCCACCTCTCCTTCCCCATTCATATTCTTGATAATTTATATATCCGGCTTCTTTCTCCATGAGGTTTTCAATCCTAGACAAAGAGTAATTTACAGTTGCAAAATGGTCCCCACAGTTTTGTAAATAGGGAACTTATATGAGTTAATGATTCTCATCTTATTTGGGTTTTTGCTACAGATCAAAGAACACTTTGGAACACTTTGATCTGATATGTGATTGGACATTTTAGAGGCTCTATTTTGATGTAGGGACAAGAGCACAAGCAAAGACCCCCTCCATGCACTCCTTCGTGTGCCCCGAGTTCACATGTATTTTATCCCTGACCCGTCTCCAGCAGTTTGGCAAACGGATCTTAAATTGCTAGAAAATCAGGATAACAAATTTTAAACAATTTGGTCAAGAATAACTTGTTGCATTCTTCCTTGTCTGTTTTGCTGTGACTTTGAGACCTTGCTTATAAATGTGTCTAGATGTTGATAATCTGAGATTAGTCAGGTGCTTAAATTACAATTCAGAGTACACTCCTATGTATGTGAATCTCCTACCAGACCTATTCTGGCAATTAATTGTTATAAAAGAATCGTATAAACAAGACTTCAAGAAAGGCAAAGCCAGAAAATAAATATTCACTGAGTAACCAGCATATGAAAAATTTTTTACACCTTTGTAAGAAATTTGGCATTTACCCTATGAAAGGAGGTAAACTTATGCTTGTAATAAGAATTGACCATTATGTGTTGCATCTGTGACATCTGGTCAGGAAAGATGCAATGACTAGATCATATAAATGCTCCTCTGCACATAATGTTAGCACTTCTCAAAGGATTTGGTATGAATATCCTTTGAAGTTTAAAGATAATTCCAAAGTTGCTCATTCTCATATATGGGCTAAGTTTCTAAGTTCTCTCTTCTTAGAATTTGGTATCTCAAAGGAAATCCAAAGCACAACTACAGTCCTTGTCAACTTGACCTGTAGAGGGACTGAGTCCTTAGTTGGACCCAATCTGATCTTTACGGAGCATTTATTAATTCCCTAAATCAAATACAGAACAAGGAGGATACAGGGATCCCAACCTTTGTCTGCTAAATCCCCATAGGAGGAAACAGGCCAGGATGACCCACCTTTCTACCTCCCAAACGTCCCGCTACCCCATCCCCCAAAGATGGTGGGAGAAAGGAGACACAAAACAAAGTGTATAACAGAGAGAGTTACTTGGAAAATACTGGTGCTTCTATAGGATTTGACCATTGCTCATCTTTTCAACATTATGTACTATGGCTTGCAAATCTCGGTGTATGTTAGTGAGCTTGTTTAAAAAAAATCCCCCCAGAGATTCTGATTCCAGTTCAAAAGCTTTGGTGAAGCCCTAGGATCCGCATTCTTATTTACCCTTTTCTCTAATTCTGGAATGTTCTGAATACCTGCTTCTGCTGGTTGGTAAATGGGGTGCGTTTTGTTCTTTTCCACCAGTGTTTTCATTGCCAAGATGAGACACACCCTTGTTTCCTATCGACAGTTTGCAGTTTTGATATTTTTATTTTTGTAATTCAGTGAGGGTGAAGAGATTATCTCTATTTTTCTAAACACGCTTTGTTTTGTAGAAAAAGAAAAACTCTCTAAAGTGATCTATATTGTCAATTCTTAGAGAGCCTCTCCTAACCTTGAAAGCACTACTTTGGGAATTCTTAGAAGAGTAAAGTCCGTATATCTGAGTTTTAGAGAGTAGGCTGTCCAACAGATGTGCCGTGTCTAAACAGTGGTGAAACACTTATAATGTGAGAAATGCATGTTGAATGAAATCAGTTAGTCCTTTGAAAAAGGAACTTTCTTCTCTGCCTGGATTCACTTTTCAGTGATGTATTTTAGGAAATGTAAAATAAAAGCCATTAAACTTAGTATATGTATTATCCAAACACCAGTTTTTAAAAATATAAAGCTAAAATATCACTTTAAATATTTTGAACATATAAGTCCAAAAGAGCGAGAAAGACTTTTCTCCAGCTTCCTAAAAATAAACTGCCTTTGACTTAAACCATATATGGAATATTTATCCCTAAAGGAGACTTTTTCCTTCTTGATTTTAAATTACTAAAACTATTTTGCATTCTTAACTACAGTATTCATTACTACGAATAGATTTTAATTTTTTCTTGTGCATATTTGAACTGTTTTGCAGAATACTTATGTAGTATTATGTAGGAGATTTGCTATTTCTGATGCTAATCTTTTACATGTAAATATAAAGACAGAGTTTCCTAAAGCTAGAAAAAAAAAAGAAACTGAAGTTAAACTTAGTATTTTTCCCATTTACTTATATTTAATTTTACTGGGAAAAGATATGGTCTATCTGTTTATCTAAATATGTTTTCATTTCTATAAAATGTTCATTCTTGACCCTCAGAGCTTACTCTAAGTGTCTTAAAATACTGTGGATATTGCAGTGAGTTTTTATTTTTATTGATAACAGATACCTCCTTCTGTGCTAAAGTGAGAATCTTCAGGTTTTAGAATTTGGTGTTTTGCATTCAGAAAAGGTGAGACACAAATGCAGCCACCATCAACTTGACCTGTAGAGGGACTGAGTCCTTTGTTGGACACAGTCTGATCTTTACTGAGCACTTATTAATTCCTGGATGAAATACAGAGCAAGGAGGATATAGGGGTCAGGCTTTGTATACACCCCATTTCCTGCCTGGCTTTGCATTTCCCCCATGAAATCATAATTAAACTTTCCTAGCTTTGACAGCTTCATTGTGTGAATGATGTGGTAGAACTGACAGTTTATAAGAGGGTATAGTATCAACAATTAAATGTTCCTCCTCAAGAACAGTATTTTGGGGGTGGGGGCCCCTGGGTGGCTCAGCCGGTTAAGTGTCTGACTCTTGATTTGGGCTCAGGTCATGATCTCACGGTCCTGGGATCAAGCCCTGAGTGGGGCTTCACACTGGGCATGGAGCCTGTTTAAGATTCTCTCTCCCTCTCTCTCTGCTCCTCCCCCACTTCCACACATACTTTCTCTTTCCCCAAAAAGCACAAAAAAACAGGTGTTTTTTTTAATGTAAGAAACTAGAGGCAGTTTGTTTATAAACAGATATTGGATTTTTCTGTGTGTGAGTCTGAAGTGTCTAGAAGTAAGAAAACAAAATATTAGGAACAGATTTTTCTCCTTAAATAGAATTGCAAGATACTCTGTATTTTTTCTCAAACGTTCATAAGCATTTTTGAGAAGGCAGTAAGATCTGGTTCACCAGCGAGTCTCTATTTGAGAAGACAGCCAATACTGAGAATTTATTTAAGAGAATGGCCCAGTCTCGCCCCCAGACCCCCAGGGCCTGCAGTGGTGCTGGTTTTGCTGGGGAGCGTGGGCCAGCCTCGAGAAGATCTGTGGGGACACTGGTTTGTTTAGAAGCATCCTGGTGGCTCCACTGATTTCCCGGTCTGGCTTTCCCTCCCTTCCTTCCTCTACTCTGCTGTGCAGTCTTCCGACTGTCTGGATGGAGATTAGGTATCTGCACTCTCTCACTTGCCAGAAGCAGAAATCAGCACAGATTGGCCTGGGGGTAGCGTGGGATAAAGATAATCTATTGGTTTTGCAACAGAACAACTCGGGATAGATAGGCCACAGGCCTGGCTGCATCCTAGCTTCCGTCAGGAATCTCTTCCGGCTCAGGCAGCAGGCTCTTCCTGTCTTTCCAGTGGCTTCATTCTCAATAACTGAATGACTGGATGGAGCTGACAGTTGAAAAACAAAGGCAGAATTGGGGCACCTGGGTGGCTCAGTCGGTTGGGCGTCTGACTTCAGCTCAAGTCAAAATTTGATAATTCGTGGGTTCAAGCCCCACATCGGGCTCTCAGCTCTCAGTGCGGAGCCTGCTTCTGTCCCCTTCTCTCTCTGCCCCTCCCTGGCTTGTGCTTGCTCTCTCTCTCAAAAATAAACATTTATAAAAAGAATTAAGAGGCAGAACTTTTCCCATGAAGTTTTTAATAATTAGAACTGAAGAGTGTTATTCCTGCCAGGAGACAAAGGGGCAAGACTTTGCAAATTTTGGGTTTCCGTGCACACGTGAAATGGAAGCACAGGCTATCCAAAACAACTATGAGTAAGATGAGCTGGAGAGTGAAGCTTAGAAGACTTAAGAAGCTGAGATCAGACTTCTGGTTCTAGAAGACAAGGACAAAGGGTCAGAAGCCAGGGGTGTTGGAACTGGGTAGAGATAATAGATTCAGAAGGAGGGAGGCTCATTTGAGGAGTTTTCTGGAACTGAGTTTCTTGTGTTTGTTGTTTGCTGACTTTGTGGTTTTAAGGGGTGGGGGAAGAGCTTACTAGAGACAGACATCTCATACTTTACTATTTTGCTGTAGTCCGGGGCTACTCAGACAGAATTGTACGTTTTTATCTCATTGAATAAAAACCTTAGAAGTATTGACTGTTATCATTACCCCCACGTTAAGGATTAGGACACTAAAACCTCTCAGGACTGAGAAAGTTGCCCACGGTCGCTGGCCCCACACAGGGCTAGAATCTGGCCAGAGGAGGGCTTTTCCTGGAGTTCAGTCCCCGAGCACCTAGCATGTGCCAGCGGTGCTTTGAGTCTCTGTGATGCCAGGACACCCCAACAAGACGATGCCATTACATGTCCATAGGGGCACCAATCCAGCACTGCAGGAAGTGAGAACTTAAAATCTCTCCAGAGAGAAAATGCCCTCTTATCTCAGGAAAGAGTATGTCTGTCTTCCTCCCTGCTTCAATTCCTCCTGAAATTTTGTTGGGTTTTTTAAAATGTTTATTTAATTTTGAAAGAGAGGGAGAGGGGCAGAGAGAGAGGGAGAGAGAATTCCAAGTGGGCTCTGTGCTGGCGGCGGCACTTGAACTCATGAACTATGAAATCATGACTTGAGCCAAAATCAAGAATTCAATGCTCAACCAACTGGGCTACCCAGGAGCACTGATTTTGCTGAATTTGATAGAACTCATTGAGGGCCCCTGGCTAGATGCGTTACTAGCTTTATGTGTTGCTCTACCAGAAAATCACAGTTTTTAAAGCTGTACAGACCCGGGGCGCCTGTGTGGCTCAGTCATTTAACCGTCCAACTGCAGCTCAGGTCATGATCTCACAGTCAGTGAGTTCAAACCCTGCATGAGGCTCTGTGCTGACAGCTCAGAGTTTGGATTCTGTGTCTCCATCTCTCTCTGTTCCTCTCCTGATTTATCTCTGTCTCTCAAAAATGAATAAATGTTAAATTAAAAAATAAATTTTAAAGCTATATAGACCCAAGGGAAGGCTAGATTGGCTAATCCACTTCCCTCGGTCTATGGATTAGAGACCTGAGGGCCAGAGCAGATGGGTGGATTACTCAAGGTCAGATAACAAGATAGTGGCAGCACTAAAGTATGAACCTTACCCAATTCCAAATCCTGCGTTCTTTTAATACACATCTCAGCCTCTTAAGTTTCATGTTTAAATATCCATATAGAATAGCAGTCCCTTGCTGTTAACCAAAGTAGTTACATTATGTGACCACCCGTCAGACCTAATATCGGAAGTTAGAATGGAAAAGCTTTCAAACTTGGGGCATCTGGGTGGCTCAGTCAGTTGAGCGTCTGACTTTCGATTTTTGCTCAGGTCATAATCCCAGGATCATGGGATGGAGCCCCACATTGGGCTGAGCATGGAGCTTGCTTGAGATTCTTTCATTCCCTCTCTCTCTCCCCCCATTTTCCTCCCTTTCCTGCTCATGTGCGCACTCTCTGTCTCTCTCCAAAAAGCTTTCTTTAAAAAAAATTTTTTTGGTCTTTATTTTGTTTTGAGAGACAGGACAGAGAGTGAGTTGGAGAGGAGCAGAGAGAGAGGGAGACACAGACTCTGAACCAGGCTCCGGGCTCTGAGCTGTCAGCACAGAGCCTGATGTGGGGCTCAAGCCCATGGACTGTGAGATCATGACCTGAGCCAAAGTCGGACATCCCACTGACTGAGCCATCCAGGCGCCCCCAAAAAAGAATAGCTTTCAAACCACCTTTCTTCTCTTCCTCTCTCCCTCTCTTTTTCACTGTTATTATCTCAAGAATGCTTTGGTTCTTGGAACAGACAATAAACTTTCCTTCTTTGGGTCTCTCACTCCCTCAGCGTTTAGTGCATCACGCAATGAGTGTATGATGTTCTTCTGATGGGGTTTTATGTATTTTAAACTCCGGTTTGACGAGTAGACATTTGCAGTAAGTGCCTACATTGCAAATGGTAGTGAGGAGCTATAAAAATAAAATGTGATTATTGTAGTAAATACCCACAGATCGCGAGTGGATGCCGGTTCCTCTCTCCATTTCCTTTCCTTCTCACTTACTGGTTAAGTACTTAGCCCTTTAAAAACCTTTCTGTGCAAATCAGTATGTAAAATATTTGCTGCATGTGTCCAAGCTGAAAGTTAATGAATTACAAAATATTTTTATTTTGGGAAATAGCATTTTTAATCCCTTTCTGCATGAAGTATACAGCAGTAAGCAGTGGCTTTAAGTGTGATGACGGTCTTTACAAAGCAGAGATTATGTTACTTCTGTGAAAAGTCCAAATTCCCCTCTACATCCAGTAAATCTCCCTTTGGACTGAATAAAGTAGAACGGATTATGCCTTTTTCATCCATTGTCTAACACTTAAATAAACTTTACTATCTGGCGCTCTCTATTCTCTTAAAGAAGGTAAACGTGCTCTTTGTAAAGGAAGATTGTCTTGATTTATTTTAGACATGGTGCCAAATCTTTTAGCAAAAAGGGACAACTCTAAGGTGGAAATGTTTTTTTCCTCATTTAAAACAATCTGTTTCTAGAAAATGTGGAATGCTTGTAAGGTTCTTTAATAATGTGTGAGTAAGTCTCAAATGTCCAGTGTAGGAAAGGGAAGACATTCACTCATTTTGGAGTTAAGAATAAATCTAAGAATACTTTGTTTGGAAAAAAAAACAAACAAAAGAATGTCTACAGGGCTGACTTGCTCAGAATGTGCCTGCTGGATGCAAATGCACTGTGGTCAGGCTGCAGACCCTATAGTCCAGTCATGGCCTGTTAGCCCTAAGCGTTGGTCCATCATAGGCCTTTTAGCCTTTCCACCATGATGTCTGGCTGTGGGGCTGTCTGGTTCATTCTGGGGTTGATTGACTACAGCTGGTCTTGGGAGCAAATGTCCCTTCGCATAACGTTAAGGATGTGCATTCCTACACCCTAGGATTCACCACCAGCTGAAACAGCAGCTGGGAAGGGGTCAGTTTATGATTTCAAGGGCAAGAACACAACTGTGGTTACGTCTGTCTGGAATCTTATTCTGTGTTTTCTAGAGACTTTTAACTCTAAACACTGGAAGTAATAAAAACACATACTGTGGATACATGGGACTGTGTTTCTTTCGCAAGAAACTTCTAGGTTTACGCATTTTATCTAACTCGTTTTTATTTCACCTTGGTTTTCCGAATGAGGTAGTATAAATAAACAGGCACATATAATTCAGAGAGATGGAGATTCTGAGCCACTAAGGCCTTACGCAGCTGATTATAGTCAATTGAATCAATTCCACTGATCTGTATATTGTTCTTGGACTTCTGTCCTCCTTTTGCCAGGTCCCTGACTGTTGAATGCATTGTTATCTGGTTACAGTAATCAAAGGGTCAGGGCTTTGGAACTAGCTGACGGATGTTTCAATCCTGGCCCAGTGATTTCATAGTTGTGTGGAGAGAGCTCCCATTAGAGCTTCGGTTTGTATATCATTTGAGGGAAAAAAAGAAAAAAGAAAACAAGATAATCCTTCTCCTCTGGTTTATTGAGAGGATTAAATAAGAAAATAGAAGAACACTTAGGGCTGCATGATGTCCCTTATGGGAGGCACCTAGAGTGTTCAAACTCATAGAAACAGAAAGGAAAGTGGGGGGAGTGGGGCACCTGGATGGTTCAGTCGGTTAAGCATTGACTCTTGATTTCCACTCAGGTCATGATCTCACAGTTTGTGAGATCAAGCCCCACATCAGGCTCTATGCTGACAGCTCAGGGCCTGCTTGGGATTCTTTCTCTCTGCCCTTCCCTTGCCCATATGCTGTCTCTCTCTCTCTCTCTCTCTCTCTCTCTCTCTCTCTCTCTCTCTCTCTCTGTCCCTCCCTCTCTCTCTCTTTCTGAAAAAGAAAGAAAGAGAGAGAGAGAGAAAGAAAGAAAAAAGGAAGAAAGAAAGAAAGAAAGAAAGAAAGAAAGAAAGAAAGAAAGAAAGAAAGAAAAAGCAAGAAAGCAAGAAAAGAAAGGAAGGAAGGAAGGAAGGAAGGAAGGAAGGAAGGAAGGAAGGAAGGAAGGAAGGAAGGAGAAAGGAGAATGGTGTTTGCCAGAGCTGGTGGAGGGGGGGTGAGGAGTTAGTCTAATGGGTACAAAGTTCCAGTTTTATAAGATGAAAAGAGTTCTGGAGATGGACGGTAGTGATGGGTGCCCGCAATGTGAATGTACTTAATGCCATGGAACTGTACTCTTGAAAATGGTTCAGGTGGGCTATTCCATGGTATTACAGTCAACCACAATAATAACAATAATAAAGAGTGCTAGTGCTTCGCCAGAGAACTCTGGTTACCCTGCTACGTTTGTCTCCTGTTCTCGTGTTGCTTGTTGCTGTTGGCAAAGGGCTGTTAGTCACCCGAGATCTGACCAGGAGTTATCTGGAACTCTCTGAGCTGAGTGGACCTGCAGGTCCTGTGGTGAAACTACTTGTCCGTTGGTTAGAAGCACAGAATCACACATTATCAGAGATGACAGGAGCTCACAGAACATCCAAATCCCACACTTTCGTATTATACACAAGGAAACTAAGGTCTGGAAAAAGCGAGAGTTTTGCCTAAAATGACACATGAATCAGTGGCAGAGGTGTAACCAAAACCGAAGTTCGCAAATTCCTTGTCCAGTTTGCTTCCCAAGAAATCTTGGATCTGCAGGTGTCCTGGGCCATTCTGTGACCTCAAATTGAGCTGTTTTCCATAGTCTGATCAGGTAGTTTCAGAGACGAGAATATAAAACATTTCCTCAACAGGCAGGGTGCCTGGGTGGCTCAGTCAGTTAAGTGCCCAGCTCTTGGTTTCAGCTCAGGTCATGATCCCACAATGTGTGAGGTTGAGCCCTGCATCGGGCTGTACGCCAACAGTGTGGAGCCTGCTTGGGATTCTCTCTCTACCCCTCCTGCATGCCCCCCTCCAAAATAAATAAATAAACTTAAGGAAAAAAAACCCATCTCTTCGACAGGCAGTTATTGTATATTGCTTGATCAAGGGATAAATGGCCTGTGGTAATGGCATGCATTTAAATTGTGCTATTTGAGGACATATGGAATATTCAACTCTTTATGCAGTCAAATCCATTCATCTTTTCCTTAGTGATTTGTTCTCCCACTTTGAAGTTCAGAAAGTCTTTCTCAACCAGAAGTTATTAAAGATACATTTCATCATCAAAAAAAAATCATACTGTTTGATAAATCTCAACATGTGTAGACACTGTGAAATCATCACCACAGTCAAGATAATGACATGTCCAGGGCAGCTGGGTGGCTCAGTCTGTTGAGTAACTGATTCCTTTTTTTTTTTAAGTATATTTATTTATTTTGAAAGAGAGTATATTTATTTATTTTGAAAGAGAGTGAGTGCAAGCAGGGGAGGGGCAGAGAGAGAATTCCAAGCAGACTAATGCTATCAGCACAAAGCCCGATGTGGGGTTTGATCCCACAAACCCATGAGATCATGATCTGAACTGAAATCAAGAGTTAGACCTTAAACAGGGCGCCTGGGTGGCTCAGCTGATTAAGTGGCCAACTTCAGCTCAGGTCATGACCTCACAGTTTGTGAGTTTGAGCCCCCCATCAGGCTCTGCGCTGACAGCTCGGAGCCTGGAGCCTGCTTTAGATTCCATGTCTCCCTCCACTGTTCACACTCTGTCTCTATGTCTTTCAAAATAAATAAATGTTTAAAAAAATGTTTTTTAAAGAGTCAGACCTTAACTGACTGAACCACCCAGGTGCCCTCAACCAAGTCTTTATTTTCGCTTGGGGTGGTGATACCAAGGCCCTCATCAGGCTCCATGCTGTATAACATTCTCTCTCTCTCTCTCTCTCTCTCTCTCTCTCTCTCTCTCTCTCTCTCTCTCTCTCTCTCTCTCCCTCTGCCCCTCCTCCCTGCTCTCTCTTCTCAAAATAATAAAATAAAATAAAAAAAGATAATGACATGTCCATCAGGCTTAAAAGTTTCCTTGTTCTCATTGTGTGTGTGTGATGCCAGGTCTTGGGATCTACTCTTGTAACAACTTTCCTATAAATCATACAGCAGAGTTTGTCATCATGTTGTACATTATCTCCCCAGTACTTATTTATCTTATCACTGGAAGTTTGTATCTTTTGATCAATTTCCTCCAGTTTCCCTTTCCATCCCCTCTGTCTTTGGTAACCTTCAGACTGATCTCTTTTTCTATGAATTTGGATTTTTGGTCTTAGATTCCACATATAACTGAGATCACACAGTATTTTTCTTTCTTTGTCTGACTTATTTCACTTAGTAGGATGCCATCAGGGTTCTCCCATGTTGTCACAAATGGTAGGACCTCCGAATGCTGCATAATATTGCATTTTGTGTACATCCATCAGTGCACAGTGAGATTGTGTCCAAATCTTGGCTACCATAAATAATGCTGCTATGAACATGGGGGTTCAGATATCTCTTTGATATCTTTAGTGTTTTCATTTTCCTTGGATATATTCCCAGAGGTGTAATACTGGGTCATATGGTAGTTCTATTCTTAATTTTTGGAACATCCTACATACTGTTTCCCATGGCGGCCACACCAGTGTATAATCACACCAACAGTGGGAGGGTTCTACACCCACACCAACATTTGTTCTCATGTCTTTCTGATGATGGCTGTTCTGTAGGGACAAGTGATGTTTCACTGTGGTTTTAATTTACATTTCCCAAATGACTGGTGACGTTGATCATCTTTTCATCTACATGTCAGTCATTGGTATATCATCTTTGAATATATATCTGTCTATTCAGATCCCTTGCCCATTTGTAAATATATATATATATATATATATATATTTATTTGAGAGGGGGCATACAAGTGGACCAGAGGCAGAGAGAGAGGGGCACAGAGGATCCAAAACAGGCTCCATGCTGACAGCAACAAGCCCGATGCAGGGCCCAAACTCACAACCGTGATAACATGACCTGAGCCAAAGTCGGACACTTAACCCGCTGAGTCTCCCAGGAGCCCCACTTTTGCCCATCTATTAAATTGGGTTGTTTGTTTTGTATGGTTTAGGTTTGTTCTGTTTTGAGTTGGAAGAATGTTTTTTCATATGTTTTGGATATTAACCCCTTATCCAATATATGGTTTGCAATTTTTTTTCTCATTCCATAGATTGTCTTTTCATTTTGTTGATGGTTTCTTTTGCTATGCAGAAGTTTTTTGGTTTGATGTAGCCCTACCCATTTATTTTTTATTTTGTTGCCTATGCTTTAAGTATCATATTCAAAAAAAGCATGACTAAGGCCCATGCCAACGAGCTTTATTCTTTGTTTTCTTCTAGGGGTTTTATAGTTTCATGTCTTATATTAAGACTTTAAACCATTTTGAGTTAATTTTTGTGAGTGGTATAAAATGTGGGTCCAGTTTCATTGCTTTACATGTGAATATCCACTTATTCCAGCACCAGACCAACTTCTCTCCATTGGGTATTCTTGGCTCCCTTTTCAAATATTAGTTAACCACATATGCATGGGTTTATTCCTGGGCTCTTACTTCTGTTCCATTGGTCTATGTGTCTGTTTTTATGCCAGTACCATACTGTTTTGATGATTAGAGCTTAATAGTATAGCTTGAAATTGGGAAGTGTGATATGTCCTATTTTGTTCTTTCTCAAGATTGCTTTGGCTATTTGTGTGGTCTTTGTGGTTCTATATAAATTTTAGGAGTATTTTTCTACTTTTGTAAAAAAAGTGCCATTGGAATCTTGATAGGAATTTCACTGAATCTATAAATAACTTCTGTTAGTATTAACATTTTAACAATATTAATTATTCTAATACATACACATGGGATTCCTTTCCATTTATTTATTTCTTCTTTGATTTGTTTCATCAGTGTCTTAGAGTTTTCAGAGTACAGATCTTTCACAACCTTAGTTAAAATTATTCATCAGCATTTTATTGTTTTTGATGCTGTAGTAATTAGGATCCTCTTCTTTATTCTTTTTCAGGAAATTCAGTGTTATATTTATGTCATCCTATATTTAATGTCATTCTCTATCCTCAGCACACCATAATGTCATCACAGTAACTGCTGATCTGTGTTTTATCACTATAAATTAATTAGTTGGTGTTTTCTCTAATAAATGGAATCACACATATTCCATTTTTGTCCCATTCTTTTACTCAGTGTGATTATTTTGAGATTCATCTATGTTATTGCACTTATCTATACTTCATTCCTTTCTGTTCCTGAGTAGTGGTCCATTGTTTGGATATGCCACAGTCTGTGTATCCATTTAGCGTTGGCATGTATTTGAGTTGTTTCCAGTTTGGGGCTCTTACAAAATAAGGCTGGTATGGTCATTCATGTAAAGGTTTTGTGTAGACATGTGATTTCTGTATTAACAATATGTGTTCAGGTGCACCTTTTATAGGCACACTAACCTATACAGAGCCCAGACTTTTCAGCTTCCTCTCTTTTGGGGGTCATATACTCCAGATCACTAGGCACCTGCTATCATCATCCAAGCTCAGTATTAGACAGCCGGGGTCACCCCTACATCCTGGAGCCTACTACAAGCTTCAAACTGGCAAATCTTAATCCTGTTTAGCTTGCTTACCCTGACTTGCCCATTCCTTCCTAAAAGAACCATACATAGTAAAGGCTCTTGCCCAGGATTTCCCCTCACTCTCTCTGCCTTCTGACTGGCCCCAGGGCTTCCCCTGGCAGTGACTTTGTGAGTGTGTTATGCCTTCTCTTTCTAGGCAACTGTGAATAAAGCTTCTTCCTTCTTAACAGTCATTTCTGTGTCTGTGTGTCTTATTGTACCTAACTAAGGCAAATCTTAGGCACATTTTGAAACACCTTAATCACTCCTGAGTATAATCCTGGTTGTGGAATGGCTAAATCACATGGTTAGATATATGTTTAAGTTTTTAAGAAACTACCAAACTGTTGTCCAAAGGGTTTGTGCCATTCTGCATTCTCAACAGCAGCATATGAGAGTTCCAGTTGCTCCACTTTCTATCAACACTTGGCATGATCGGTGTGTTTTATTTTAGCCATTTAAAGCACTATGTATCTCAGTGTGATTTTACTGTTGAATGTCAATTACTGTTCAATGTTCAATGAATGTTTTTGTGTGCTAATTTGCCATCCTAATATCTTTGGAGATCCATCTGTTCAAATCCTTTGTTCACTTTTTTATTGGGTTGTTTTTCTTATTGCTGATTTTTGAGAGCTCTTTATATATCCCAGTACAAATTCTTTGTCAGATATATGATTTGCAAAGATTTTCCCTCCAGTCTCTGGCTTGTCTTTGGGTTTTTCTTAACAGTATCTTGTTTCTTTAATTTTTAATTTTGACAAAGTCCATTTTGTCATTTGTCTTTTTATGGATCTTGTGTTAGGGGTCCCAAGGTTACAAAGATTTTTCTCTTCATTTTCTTCTAGAGGTTTTATAGTTTCAGGATTCACATTTAAGTCTATGATATATAGTACTACTTTTTTTTTAATGTGTCTGGCAAAGCAGCAGTTGAAATTTGTTCACTTTTTTGTATATGGATATCCAATTCTTCCAGCACCATTTGTTGGAAAGACTATTCTTTCCTATAGAGTTGCCTTTCTACCTTGGTTAAAAAATCAGTTGTCCATAAATGTGTAGGTGTATTTATGGATTGTCTATTGCATTCCATTCATCTCTTTGGTGATCTTTCTGGTAATTTCATACTGTCTTGATTGCTAGCTTTATAATAAGTCATCAGGTCAGAGTGTTTGTTAGTTCTCCAAATTTTTTCTTTTTTTTTTCCCGTTTTATAGTTGTTTTGGCCCTTTTAGGTCCTCTGCATTTGATATGCATTATATTATCATTTTATCAATTTCTACATAAACAAACACTCTGGGGTGTTGATTAGAAAATAACAATTTGTGAAAATTTGACATTTTAATAGTAAATATTCCAACCCATGAAAATGGTATATACTCTCCATTGATAAAGGTCTTAGCTTTTCTAAACAATATTTTACAATTGGAAGTGTTCTATGCTCTACATATTTTTTGTGTTAAATTGATCCTTAAGTATTTCAATTTTTTGATGCTGTATGAATAATGTCTTTTTTCATTTCAATTTTCAATTGGAAAAAGACTTGTTACACCAAACTCGAATGCTCTGTTTCCATAGAGAACAGACAAACAATGGTTTCCCTGTTCTATTTTGGCCTCTATGTCTCTCAAGAAGTTCTACAAATGGATTTTCCTCTTGGCCTTTCGAACTAAATGCCAAGAGTCCTATAATGAGACTGGAAATGTAACCATACAACCCTGAAGGAGCTAACTGTGCTGTTCTCGTTTTGCAAAAGCAGCTCAGCAAACTGAGTATATTAGAGTCACAAATTTCTTGGGCTTGTAAGGATTCTGTCGAGAATGTGTAATGGGGATGAATTACTCTTGCCATGAGAACTTCAACTTTTGCACTTCCTGACTTTAGTTTGGCTAAAATTGAAATACGAAAGTAGTCCCTGAAGTGCTTGAATTTAATAGCATTAATTACCAGCCCCCCACAAATCTATACATTCTTATTTAAAAATTCAACTATTCTATTTGTAATCCCCTGGCATGCTTAGCATTTAGTGCCCTACCTATAAACTTTTCAAAAAGCAAACAATTTCACCTCTGACATCCAATCCTTATAAGGAGTGAGTGAATAGCCCTGTCTCCCCAAAGAAATAGCTGTCCTCAGGAGGTGTCTCGTGGTCTAAATTTGGCTGGATCTTATCTCCTCCTCCATAGAATGCTTATTCTCTCGAACCCTGAGGAAACATGTCTGGTAAGCTACTTCAGCATAAATTATTAAGAACAGAGAACAGGTTAGCACTCCTAAGAGTATTTGTATTTCAAAAGCCCATAACTCAAATGCAGAGACTTCTATGGTAATGGCGGATTTCAGGCATTATGGGAGGGAAAGAAATAGGGGGATAAGAAAGCCTTCTGACGTCCCCTCAGATCTCCTTGTTTGTCATACTTTTTGGTAGTTCTGACCCAACCTTCACCTCTGACTATGTGAAGGTTGGGCTCTAACTTCTGAAAACATTATTAATGTACACAAGACATTTTTTGTCTTTATATGTAACAGTGGATCATAGATTTCTTTTCTTTTTTTATACTTCTCTCACAGGAAAGTTGAGAAGATAAAACATGATATGGAAGTCACACTAAAGAAAGTTCATGTCCTGGTTGAGTTGGTATTATTACCATTATCCAACTCCTTCCTTACCATGCCAGTCTCTTAGGCACTGGCATTTTTTAGTGACATTTACTAAACCGGTTCAAAGTCTTCAATGTCCTTCAATTCAGAGAATCAATGTTGAGAAATAAGGGAAACATAGCCCCAAGCTCAGCTGTACTGATACATGCGGACTAATTGCAAGAAGGTGATAGGTAAGAAATGATACCAACTAGATGGAATCATCTTAAAGATGCTTTATAAATCTAGTGAGCTTAAACGGAACCCTAAAGACGGAAAGAGAAATAATCTAACAGAGAAACAAAGGTGGGATGCCTAAGGTGCCAAGCAGTACCTTTAAGACTCACACATACCGACATTAAGTGTATACCATACCCTAAATTTCAAGTATTTTAAAGAGTCCACATCCCTGGAGCTGGTTAATAAAATATGAAATTAGAGTTCACTAACATCTTCAAAAATATTTTCTATCAAACCCTATGCAGGGGAAGGGCAGCCTCTGAAAATGTCTAGTTTTCCTAGAGCATAAAAATAGCAGCAACGATTGTGCACATTTAAAGGAAGTCTGCCTAAAGCCATGCTTTGTATTCACGCTTCTCTGTGAGTATCAAACTACCACCATGTCTTTGTTCTAGGTTTTCCAACAAAAATTTAACACAGACTAACATCTGCCATGCATTATCCTTGAGGAGGCGTTGTTGGTATTTGTCAGGGCCACCCTCCCACCTCTTTATCCCTGTTGGTGGAGATTGAGCTGAGGCATGTCCTTGAGCTGAGCAATTTATGTTTCTTCCCTGCACGAGAAGAGGCAAGAAGATGGAGTTGTCTCTGAGCAATGCAGCCTATCACATAGTACCAAGGGTGATTTAGAAGAACTAAAGCACTCTGCCTGTATTAGTTATCTATTACTGCATACAAACAAAAAATTACTCCTCATAATGTCAGCCTAAATAATAAATAGTTATTATCTGACAGTTTTTCTGTATTAAGAATCTGTTTAGCTGCATAGTTCAGGCTCAGGGTATCTTGTGAGGTTGTAGTCAAGCTGTCACCTGAGGCTGGAGTCACAGGAGGCCCGAGGATCTGCTTCATGTGCTTGTTAGCAAGACTAAGTGTTTTGCTAGTGGTTGGTTGAGTGTCTCATTTCTTCACCGCAGGCTGTTTGAACCTCCTCACGACATGGCAGCTGGTTTCCCCAGAATAAATGATCCAAGAGAGAGATACCTAGATGGTGGCCACAGTCTGGTATAACCTGATCTTGGAAGTGATATGCCATCACTTCTGTCACATTCTGTTGGTCTTAGAGACCAGTTGTGATATGAAGTAGGAGAACACTACTGGAGGGTATGACTGTCAGGAGGAAGAGACCATTGGGAACTATCTTGGAGGCCACTAAACACAACACCTCTGCTCTGTGCTGAGAACATGGCTGGCTCTGGTTTTTGACATAATGTATGTCAGGTAATCTTAACATGTCTTGGCTTAGAGGTCCTGCAATATAGGGGCAAGATTAGTAGACTAGGAGTAACGAGGTTTGGATTCAAGTTCAACTCTACAATTATCAATGTCATGTGATTTTGGAATCCTTCTTAATCTTTTGGATCTCTTCACTAAATTATAAAATGAAAGGGTTGTTATTAATGATCTCAAAGATATCTTTCAGTTCTAAAATTCCATGCCACTAAAAGATACGCCATTTGGGGCATAAATGTTACAAAGGCAATTTTGTTTGACAAAATGGGCAATTCCAATGAGCTTTCTCTTATTTCAGAGTAATAAAGCAACCAGAGAAATGGCACCCTTGAGCTTTCTTGAACCTTATTTCTTTTCTCTTCATTATACATATTTTATTTTAGTAAGTAAACCTCACAACAACATATTCTTAATCATATAAGTCTTTAAGGTGTAACACACATTTTAGTATGCAAGTGAATTCATCCATAAATCCCATTAGGAAGAAATTGGACATGAGAAGCTTTCTAATTCTATTCTTCCATTACTTGATGGCTGATGTTTCAATGGGTGGCAATTTGACCAGAGCTACCATAAGTAGACTTCTGATAAGGATACTCCCTGATACGTGACCCACATAAATGAATTAAAATGCTCCTTCATGTCCCCAATCTTTATGTTTAGAGAGACAGCTGCAACAGCCTAGCATACGCAGTGCAGGCTCGCAGCAGAATGAGCGGTGGAGATTTTTATCTCATGTACTAGCCTGGAGCAAACAGAGGACGGGAGGGAGCGAAGCATCTTGGGAGGTTTAACTCTAGAGATGAGAATAAAAAAACCTCTCATTTTCTTATCTTTTAATTCCTCGAGCATTCCAAAGAGGCTCCCACCTGAAGCCTTTGCATTTGCCCTGCCTGGGAATCACTTATTCCAGTAAATCGATCTCCCCTTCAGATAAGTCTAGTCCAACCATCAAGTTTAAGTGGTGCCCTTTCCCTGCAGTTGCACTCAGCATTCATCTATCTCAGAGAATTTAGCACCTCCTGAAAACCACCTTGCTAGCAGCCCGTCTAAGGTATTCACCTCCAACAGAATATAGATGGTCTGAGAAAGGTAAGCCTGTCTGTCCTGTTTGCTGCCGTATCCCCAGTGCCTACACCAGTTCCCGGTACAGAGTAGATGCTGAAGAAACATTTTGTCAAATGGATGAATAAATCGGTCAGCATGGAAAGGCTTGTGGTTTGATGGAGGTGAGTTTTAAGAGATGTTTGGATCGTGGTATAAAAGAATATGAACTGCGCCTTTTTGCTATTCCCCTGGAATGGTTAACCGGGGACTGAACATGAGAACAAAGGGGCTTCACGTAACCCACACCTTGAAGATAGCCCCCAACAACTGAGGCAGATATCTTCCCCCAAGGTTTTGAGAGGAATATGCCCTGCTACCAGAACCAAAAACAGTGCCCCAGGAAGGGGGGAAGGGGATAGAAGTTTCTGGGAATAGCTGGCACCACTCCATGAATGCCGTGCTCACTGTGGCAGGGAGGGGGCTCTTTGTGGAATGGTAGGGGTGCTCTCCCCTCTTGAAGCCTTAAGGGAACATTGCCTTGATGGGAAAGGTGCTACCAAGAGGAGGAGACAGGCACTTCTCTCCCTGGCTGGACTTCTGCGCAAGTAGCAATCCAGCAAATCAGTTTCTGTGCCCTGCTGTTTGGGGAAAGGGAACATCAGGAAGAATCGGCAAGGCAAAGACCTGGTTATGAAGCTGAAGGTAGTTATAGTGCATGTGAAGGCAAGGATGGATGAGAATCTTGCCTGGATGGGGTGGGGGAGGTGTGTTGCAGAGAGGAAGGCAGTGCTGGCGCCATTTTGAGACATCTCCAATAGCACACAAGAGCTCCTGAGTTTCCAAAAGAATGCTTGGGCATGGGGTGGAAGGAGAGTGAATCTAGTAGTGGGGGCTGTGTTGGAGTGAGAGATGTTGACCTGGAGTCTGATGGCCCACCTCCAAGAACTGTGTAGATCCTCCAAAACTAGCCAGAAAATTCAGTCAGGTGCCCAAGAGCTACATTTGCATCCTGTCACATAGTAGATGCCAAGAGCTTATTAGTGTCAGCCCAAGAAGCAAAGCAAACCACCAAAGAAGATTCACCTGATACTTCCTCAATGCCCCAAACCCAATGAGGAGACAGATTTTGGAGGAGGGTGGGGCGGAGGTGCTCAGAGGCCTATGACGTCAGGTTCCAATGACATATCCCTAAAGCCACAGCCCAGCCTGTGCTGGGACAGGGAAGGGATGAGCTTTAGGTTGGATATGAGGTTGAAGTTTTAAGCGAGCCAGGACTTTCATAACTGAAGGTGACCAGAAGTTTACAGGATGTAGCTGAGATGTCACCGGGGGATGGAAAAACGGTATTTGACAGCATAGTTGAAGGCAGCGCCTGGAAAAAATAGATTAAACCGTTCTGTGCTTTCAACACTGAGCTCCAACTCTCCAGTCACCTGGTTACAGGAGGAAAAAGGCAATTCCGTGGACTATAGTAAGTGAGTAAGCGAGTTTCTCATGCATCTGCTTTTTCTTTGGATGAGCTCTTGGTGGTTTTTGTCAGAGGGTAACAAGACAGTTTATAAAATCCCCGATTTACGACTCACCCCAAGTACTGCAAACTCAGTAGCCCTTTATTCTTCTGTGTGCTCTCCTCCTATGAGAGGACTCCAAGCTAATTTTTCTGAAATTCATTTTCTTGGAGCTTCAAAGGCTTTTTTTAGACCTTTGGGCAAATCATGTTTAAAATTTCAAAGGTACTTTTAACTAAAACTGAGTGGCTGGATGAGAGAAAAACACCACCCTCCGATCCTTCTTACTTGATAAATAAATCACTAGGAAAACCTGTGAGGCTTTTCCTGCATGGGTGGACATCCTGGAAAGGCATTTTCTGTTGCCGCTGAAAGCTAGTTTGAAGGAAGTCCTGCAAAATCCATGTTCAGAACAGCGTGGGTGGAAAAAAAAACAGTTTCGTTATTGGTAGCTGGAGGAGAAGTGTTTTTGGAAAGGAACATCAGCTGATTAAGAATACAGCTTTGAGAGTTACATAACCTATTTTTAAAGAGAAAGTAGGAGACCCTAGTCTGGCTCAGCATGCGACAGCATGGGACTCTTGAGCTGGGGGTCATGAGTTCAAACCCCACATTGGGCATAGAGTTTACTTAAAAAAGAGAGAAAAAAATACATTTCTTGAAAGGTAAAATAAAACAAAACAAAATAGAAAACACATTTTTAACATAAAAAAATAGATAATGAAGAGTAAACTGGTAAAACCCCACTCGGCTTGGAACTGTCTATCCTTTGTTTTATGGTAGCTCTGCTCTTAGGAGCTCCTCTCCTCTACCTGATGAAAATGCTGCAGGGGCGCCTGGGGGCTCAGTCAGTTAAGCATCTGACTTCAGCTCAGGTCATGATCTCATGGTTCATGAGTTCGAGCCCCGCATCGGGCTCTGTGCTGACAGCTCAGAACCTGGAGCCTGCTCCAGATTCTGTGTCTCCCTCTCTCTGCCCCTCCCCCGCTTGTGCTCTGTCTCTCTTTCCCTCCCCCCCCAAACCTAACTAAATAAAACATTTAAAAAAAACACTGAATAACAGAATAACATCCTCTTAGATTAGAAAGGTTGTATGAGTGTGTGTGTGTGTGCACACGTCCTTCTGTGTGTGTTACTGTAGATGTGAAAAAAGGTAAAGCCATCCAGTGCCTTGTATGTGTCCTGGAAAGAATTTTGTGGAATTCGTTTGTAGAGTCGTTAGTTGGTTAATGTCCCAGGCACAGGGCATCTTCACCTTTCCGACAACTCTGCAGACGGCGCAAACCTAGCCTGAGAACGAACTCCCGAGCCGCTCGGGCCGTCCAAGGGCAGCAGCCTTGCAAGGGGCCCGGCCCGGCCGTCTCACTTCAGAGCCCTGAGGCTTTTCGCACCTCAGCCCAACATTGGCAACTGTGAAAAACCCACCAGCCTTCCATTACATGATTATATCCATTAACCAGCCCCTTTCCTCACTAACCCTAGTCGCTTGGCTTACATAAAAACCCTCTTTTCAAGTCATCGTTTAGACCAAGCATAAGAATTACCTCCTTTCACAGTTGTATCTGTGGTCAAAGGGTGCTGAGGTGCTATATTGAGGAGTCTGAGCAGGACTCTGGTCAGGACTCTGTGGTGAAGAGGAATAGGATGGACCCACAAGGTCCTGGAGTGGGGCAGAAATACGTTGACAAAGCATTTGTCTTTCCCTGTCTAGGCCTATCTCTTCTCTTAAAACTGTGACTTGGTTCTCAAGAAGATGTGGTATATATGCCGTGGAATATTATTCAGCCATAGGAAGAAATGGAATCCGACCATTTGCAATAACACGGTGGAGCTAGAGAGTATTGTGTTCAGTGAAATAAGTCAGCTGGATAAAGACATATACCTTACGATTTCACTCAGCTGTGGAGTGTGAGAAACAAAACATGCAAACAAAGGGTGAAAAAAGTGAGCGTGTGAAAGATAAACCGAGAAACAGACGCTTCAATATTGAGAACAAACAGATGGTGGCCAGAGGGGAGGTGGGGGGGAGGCGGGAATGGAGAAAATAAGTGAAAGGGATTAAGAGTAACACTTAGCGTGATGAGCGCTGAGTAATGCATAGAACTGATGAATCACTACAGTGCACACTGGAAACTAATATAACGTTGCATGTTAACTACACTGGAATTAAAAATAAAAAATTAATAAAACTCAAGAACCGTGACTTTTGTTGATGGATAAAAGGTCAGGACCCTAATTCTGGCAGATTCTTCACACTCGGACTGCTGCTGAATCGTGTGGATTTCTGGGGATATGCGACACAGAGAACTAAAAATTATAAGATTTGAGTTCTTAACTATAGTAAAAAGAATTATGGCCGTCGATAATAAAGTTTCTACTAGATAATACATATAAAGATAAATGTACAGGCATAGGTTACAGGTATACAATTCCTAGTCCTTAAAGCATATTGATAAGGAGGGGATTAATATTTTTTTCAGATGAGGAAACAGGCCTGAAGCAAGTATGTAATTTGCCCGAGCACACATGCAAGTGAGCAGATAAGTTGGGCTTCAGTCCCGAGCGTGTCTGCCCGGAGCATGGCCTAATTCCAAGGAAAACTTGTAAGCAGAAGCTGAAATATCACAGGGTCCTTTCCTCTGGGCCACGGAGACCTTTGCGGAGGGGCGGGGATGTGGAGAATTCTTTCCCTACATGGGATCCCCGCATTTTCTTCTTTAGGAGACAGAAGAGCTGACTATTCAAGAATGAAGTTCTTTTCTGATAAAGGGAGGGGAGAAGAAAGCAGGCTCCCCGGTATGTGGGGAGGATTTCCTGACTTCCCTCACAGCAGCAGAAGGGCCTGCCCCGTTTCGTTCATGCCCTCACCAAAGCCAGGCTCTCCCTGGCCACTACTAGACATTATCGGCGTTCACATGTGTTCTCCTCAAAGGATACCCTGCTTTCCAGGGCACCCCACCTCTCGGTTCCCAGAGAAATGGCCTTTCATTTTTTAAGCAGAAGAAAACCCCACAGTAAAGAGCTCATTTTTCATCTGGATCATCAAGCAGTGGTTTTGAAGGCGAGTTGCCATACTCAGGTGTGTGTGCCAAGCGTGTGATCCGGGGGCTCGTTCAGGGGCACAATTCACGAGAGGGTCTGCCACCAAAAGGGTCTGGTGAACCAGGGAGGAAGGCCGGCCTCCCTAGTGAGCTTAGTTAACTTCAGAAGCATGAGATACGGAAACATTTCCCCCAAATCTTCCACACGTCAAATTTTTGTGCTGTGCCCACTATTACCTTTATTTATTTTTTTATTTTACTTGTGGTTGAGAGAGTGCAAGCAGGGGAGGGGCAGAGAGAGAGGGACAGAGGAGAGGAAACGAAGCGGGCTCTGTGCTGTCAGCACCGAGCCCTATGGGGGGCTCCAACTCACACACCATGAGATCATGACCTGAGCCGGAAGTCAGCCGCTTAACCGACTGAGCCACCAGGTGGCCTGATCTTTGTTTTTAAAGTGCCAAGGGCATTGAAACTCAGAGCTGTGGGGCAAGATGGCTCTCGGTAAACGCACCGCCTCTCATCACACTGGGCATAAAATCTTGATACCTCAGTGGTTTGGCCCATGCCAGCCCTTTTTGACCATGTTCTAATATTCTTCCATTTACTTTTTCTGTTCTAGTCTCTTCTAGAGACTTCTAGGTGCTCTGAGTGTTTCTCAAACATGCTTTGCCTCAGGATGTGTGCACATGTTTACTGTTCCTTCTGCCTGGAATCTTTTTCCCTGGATAACTGCCTGGCTCCATCTACCACCTCATTTAGGCCCCTCAGCATCAATATGACGTCATCCGAGACGCCTTCCCTGATCACCATCCTCCCACCACTGAAATAACACTGCCATCATTCTCTGACCCTTGTCCTGCTTTGTTTTTTATGTCACTGCATCTACCAGTCTTTGTGTACTGTCGTCTATGCCTCCAGAAGGGCCAGCTTCATGAGGCTAAGAAATTTGTTCTGTTTCCTATTATATCCCAATACCTAGTACTTATTCAATAAACCCAAATTTATTTTAGATTGGTTTTAGAGGATAATTTACTAATAATCAAAAAAGCTATAAGGGATTTTTTCTTGGAAACAGGCTATATTTAGTACCAATTGTTGAATATATTATGATTGTCCATCTCTGCTAGCCACGGAAAATGTACAGATTTCATCCTAGCGTAGGGACTTTGGGTCTAATTATACATAGCCATGGTTTATGCAAAAACCTTAATTAAGAAGGACATTTTCTGGGGTGGCCCAGTCAGTTGAATATCTGACTTCAGCGTAGGTCATGATCTCACGGTTTGTGAGTTTAAGCCCCACATCGGGCTCACTGCTGTCAGCCCAGAGCGGACTTCAGATCCTCTGTCCCCCTCTCTCTCTGCCCCTTCCCTGATTGCACTCTCTCAAAATTAAATAAACATTAAAGAAAAATAAGAATATTTCCCAATACTGGTGTGTCTCTACCCTAAATACAGCAGCATGTGAAAGACTTTATTTTGTGTCCAATATTCTGCAGCATTAGTGGCTCATTCTTGTTGCCTGATGGCACGTTGAGACTTCAGAACAGGGAATAGAGTCGCTCCTGAAAGCAGGAGAGGAAGGTGGGAGTCCCAGGTGGAGCTGGCCTTTGTGTTTGATGAATAAGTCTTTTTCAGGTGTCTCTGGTCTTTGGTTTTTAAAGGAAACAGACACTCTCCTATGTGTCCCCGCATCCATTGTGTGAAGTTTGCCTCATTTGGCGACTCCATTATTTTCCCCTGCTGTGAAATGGAGAGTCGGTGGGGTTTGCAGGACGCGCCGCCTGGATGTCTTCCCAGGGGAGACTCTTCTTTAGCAACCTCCCTCATACTACGGTCTGGGGAGGAACACTTAGTAAGTAAATCCAAGTTCTATGACAGAGAGAGAACAAAGGTGGTGCTGAACGGATATGGTGGTCAAAAGACCCTCACCACTTCTGACATTGTTCACAGCCCTGCTGCCTCTACTGTCTATGTAACAAAAGATTGGACTTGCCGAATCCACTCTTATTCTGAGTTGACTGGAGTCATGTGACTCTCAAAACTAAAGAAAAAGTCTGCATGGACTGTAAGTCAGGAAAAATAAAAATAGTATAGTTTGTAGTTGTGAGATATCCTCCTTGGAACTACCTTATGTGTAAAAAAAAAAAAAGCTTCATGTTTCTGGTGCTCTGGCTATAAGATTCTCAGAAGGGGCTTTCAGATGGATGTACTTGCTACAGGGGAGCATTTCACCGAATAATGATTCGTGGCAACACAGCGTTCCAATGTAGTTTTAGAAACACTCTCTTTTCTCTGAACTGTATCAGCAAGATGGAGCCTTACCAACCCGTGTCAGGTAAGCTAACAGCTCAGATTGTCCAACTCAATCTGCCAAAAACAAACAAGGCATAAAGCATTTCATTCACTCAGAGACTTCATTCCATCCCAATTATCCTCAGCCAAATTAGGCACAATTGGAATGTGAATGTTCAAAGTGACAAGGTTGGTCATAAGCATCATCATCATCATCACCTTCATGATTTTATAGTGAATGTATAACCCCAAAATAGGCATCCCTGACAAGGAAAGTTCCAAGAAACATTTCCACCTAAAAGATCTCATGAATAAGGAGTAGAGCATGATGGGGAATTTACTACTCTAGATAGTTATGAAGACCTCATGACATGTTTTTAAAATAAGTGATCTTCAAAAATATCTTCATAAAAAGCACTTAAATTATTTAAAATAAAATATTGTTTTCCCTTCAATAATAATGATGATCCTTGCCACAATCCAAATCGTAGAAAATAGCTTGGAGTTACCGAAAGTTTCCTGCAATCTAGGAGTTATGAGGGGTAGTTTATATCATTGTTTTAGTATAATCTTCATGACATCCTCTGAGGTGGGTGCTCTTTTTATGCCCATTCTACCAGAGGAAACTGAGGTTTTTAGAGGGAAAATGACTTGACAAAGGTCATCTAGCTGGCATATGGTGGAACCGGAATTTAAGCCCACAACTGTGGGCTGCTGTATAAAATGTGTAATTCACACAGGGTGGAACAGGAAAGGGTAAATCGGAAATCCTGGATTTCTATTGAGGCAGCAGCCATTTGAACGGGAGCTAAGGGTTTGCTGTGACTTGTCCTGAAGTAGTGAAAAAGGAGAAAAACTTGATAGGGAAAACTGTCAAATAATTTGCCATTTGGGGAGGAGCCATTTTCCTACTACCCCTAGAACAAGAGGATTTTTCTTCATGTCCAGATTCAGAGACAGGATAAATAGTCTGTTTCAGGATTCTGAAAGAAGTCAGCCCAATGACGGTTGTGTGAGGCTGTCTGTGTAGTTCTTAAAAGCACAAATTCTGGAGTCAAACTCTGTGAGTTCAGGTTCTGGCACATACGGGGTGTGTGACCTTGAGAAAGTTAGCTGCTCCCTGCCTCTGTTTACCCGTTGGTAGAATAGACAATAAGAACACCTATTCCACTGAGCTGTTGCAAGTATTTTTTTAAATATAACACAATTTATTTTTATAACATATGCAATTATTTTCCGTCACTTACAATACAGTAGTTACAATGACACTCCAAACAGAAAAGCAAAGTAAAAAATCAAAATACCAACTTCTATTTCATGTAATTAGACTTATACAGAAATTAGAAGGTTATGTAACAACTAGTTAATCACCTAATTTCACAGCTATCTGAAGTGGCGATCATTATATAGCAGCTTATCTATGATACATTCAAGTACATGATACAATTTATTACTTGCCCATAAGCTACAACACAGCCTGCTTAATACCTTTCCTTAAATTCCACCTCTATACTACAGTATACTTGAGGTCCATGCAAAAGAGTAGCTACCTTTTATATAGGAAATGGATGATTAAGTCTTTGGTGCTGTAAAAGCAACTTCATTTAAACATAACCACCCCCACCACCAAAAAAAGAAGAGGAAAAAAAAAAGTAAAGAAAATAATAAGGGAAAAACCCAAGACACACTCCCTAGGGGGGGAAAAAACCATCATGTAATTTCTGTCCTTGACAGAATGTATTAAATAAG